>NC_134287.1:11261500-11580000 GCF_949628215.1 Phalacrocorax aristotelis | reverse complement strand
TACCAACAAGTAATTTCTGAAGAAAATGCCCTTAATTTAAAAGTCAGGTAAAAAACCCCTGTGTTTTCTGTTTTTCTTCCATTCAAGAAAAATACATTAAAAAAATTGAGTCTTTTTTTTTTTGACAAAAGCATCAAGGACAGAGAAACGGGAAGCATCTTTTACAAAATAATTAATTTTCAAAGGTTGGGGCAAGGAACTCTTGCACTGAAACAAAAAGAACCCAGTGAAATCTGAGACAGCCTGGGATTTCTGGGGGTTCAGGACAGGGCTTAAAGCTCTGCTGCACAGTTAGCAACCTGCCAGCCCCACGTCAGAGATACCTGTATGGTGGGGATGTGATATTTGGCTCAGAATACTACTTCTCTCTGGTAAAACACAACCCAGAGAAACACCTCCCAAAATAGTAAATAAATTACAGAGCTGAGGAGCAATATATCTGAGAAGTCACCTTATGCCATTAGTGCCTAATGGCACAACAAAGCTACCTACTTGGGTGGTTTTTTTTTTTTGCAGCTCTTCTCAGCTCCAGTGGATCATTTTATGCTGGGAATTAAAACTCTCCATCCCACACCAATAAATATCTGCTTTTCTTTGATAGCAGGGCCACTCTCCGTTTCGCTGCCAAAAGCTGCTGCAGGAACCATTGGCTGTGTGGTCTTACCGAGACATTAAAAGTGGAATTCCACAGTAAGTGCACAAGCTAAATGTGATTGCTAATTCAGTATATCTCCTTGCTCTGCGTTGCCTTGTGTTTACCTGGTCATGGTCCTTTTCATCTAAACAGTATCGGTTCATTACAACAGGATAAAAGACGTATGTTCAGGAAGTAGCTTAGCACCGAGTGTGTTTTCTGCAACTCATTGAAAATTAATGGCCATGAACTCCATTGTCTGAAAAATTTATTTGGAGTGATGATTATGATAATGTCTCTTGGGGTGCATTTATCATTCATGCTTCTGAAGTGAGTCCTGTGGAAAACAAAGGTTGACGTGTCTGTTTCCCTGTTCAATTAGCAGCATTACATGCTCTTAAAATATTAATCTTCCAAGCTAAGTTGCAAAAGAATTTGTGGAAACAAGACAGCCCTGGGCTACAGGGATGCAGGCATGCAAGATCTCTTTGCAACAGTGTTATAATCTGGAATTAAAACATTTTTAACAATAAGTATGCTGTAGTTCTTTGATACCTTCTGTCCTGGGATTACAAAGCATCTAACAAGCCTCAAACCAGTGCTCATGTTTACCTTAATGTTACAAGGCTACATAGAGACAAACGATTGATTCCAGATGGTCGGGAGGATCAGAGGAGCTAGAGAGGGTAGAGTCTGGTCTCCTTCATCAAACTCACTTTTCTTGCACTCCCTGCTCTATTTATTACTTGAAAGTATGCCTGCTCCCTCATTTTGTCCTCACCTGTTCTTTATCCCTTCCACATGTAGGACTTCCTGGCCAGCTATTCAGTTGGATTTCCAGAGGGTATTCAGGGACCATGGTCCCCCTGCATGGCTGCCCACAGCTGAGACATCAAATATAAAATTTGCTGCTTAGGGTGTTGTTATAAATGAATTTCATCATCTTATACATTCCTTGAATATATCCTGTGAGCCCCGGATATGTAGAAGCTACAGTTTACTTGGACACACACCCTTATCTGGTGGGTGGCAGTGATGTTATGTGATTCGTGTCTCCTGAATCCCCATGCTCATGTCCACTGGAAATGTGTTTCCACCCCAGGAGCCACTGGCAGTGGCACTCTGAGCCTCTGAAGACACAGACAATGTCAAAATCAAGATGCAAGTGCTGTTGGGTATAATTCTTTGGTTTTGTTTGGTGGAAGCATGGCAATACTTAGGCTCCAGACGTGTTGAAATCAATGTCTCAGTGCTGACCCAGATGGTGCCTTTTTCTCCTTATATTCCTCCATCTTTCATCTGTTGTCTTACCCAGGAAAGCGCTAAGGGCAAGAAACATTTGATTCTGCATTTGCAAATGATCCAGTAAGGGCATGGCTTATGAGTGAGCCCTCAAGGCACCGCTGCAGTAACATAAGTGATAAATAACAATAATTATGATAATAACAGAGATGGCATCTATTAGCAGAGACACTAACAGAGTTCTAATAAGAATCAGAACTGGGTGATGCTTTTTAATCGGAATTAATGACGTGTGTTGAAATATGTTTTAGCAGGATGCTGTTGATTCGGCAGCTGGGTAGCTAACAGAATCCCAAACCTTTCTTTAAGAAATTTCAAGCCAAATGTAATTAGCCAGAATATAGATAAGGAAATTCTTTAAAGCTGTTTCCCTTTGGGAGAAACATCTATTTATTTATCTATTAATTAATTAATTAATTAATTATTTCAGTGTTAGAATGGACACTTGAATGGACTATTTGCCATTAAGGCCATTAGAAGATGCTAATATATGTGCTGCTTTTCCAAATTTGTGCACGTGTATCATGCATGAATTGTTTAGGCATGTTACCACAGTGTCATTCTCCTCTTAAAACGCTGAAACACAGGTTGCCCTCAAAGCACTGTGAACAGAAGCCATGCACTAAACAGATAACAGTCAGGATCTTCTATGTCAAAGCAATCACCTCTAATCAGTAAAAAATAGCAGTAATAAGTACAAAATTGTGTTTTACCACAAGGTGACCTACAGCTCATCACTTAGTACAAGGTTAGGAAGATAAAAGAAGCTTTTGCCTTGTTTTAAAATCTCTAGTATTTCTTGAAAATGTACATTCAAGCTCTGTTTGGGGAGAACAGCCTACCAGCTCCTCCATTCTCATATAAAAGGGAGTGCAGCCCCATCTTCACCTACCCTAGAAAAACTGCTCGTGTGGCAGTTTCCGGAGCGGGTGACTGCTGGAGCCGTTAGCGAGGTCAGAAGGGTTCCTGGCTCTCACCCCCTTTGGATATGCTGTTGTACCTGGGTGCCCATGGGCCACTGTCTGTGGCTGATCTAAGCATCCTATTGCTAAGGGCTTGCCACAGGGCTCTGTCTAGGAGGTGCTCTCTTCTCTGCTTTCATGGTACATGTCCCTGGTCCCTGTGCTGGTGGCTGCAGTCACCCCTTCACTCAGGCGCTTGCTGCCTCCTACACTGGGAGTCCCTCTCAATGCCAGGGGCTAGGAGCTGGTGTATGTGGGTTGTGTTGCAGGGGATGATGCTTGCTGGGATGCACGGTGCTGGAATGGGTGAAGGAGAGGCTCATGGTTCCAAAGCAGTCATTGCTGAAACAATTGACTTCAACAGTCACCATGAATTTCCTGGAACTGGAGAATTTCAGGGGACCGAGGACAGACCAAAAGTGATGATGAGGTATCTTTCCCTGGTGGAGAGATCTTCACAATTCATCTGGAAAGGTCTAACAGCAAGGGACATGTCTTGAAAAAAGAGAGGACTACCTCACAGCTGTATGAGAGTCTAGATTTTATGTGTTTTCTTCTGAATTTCACTGCTCACTCACTCTAGTAGCCTACCAGCACCACACATCCCTGTTGTGTAATACCATTAAATAGTATCAGAATCAGTGGAAGGGGACAGAGAAGTGACTGTCTGTGATTGATTCACCCTTCCCTCCTCATGTGTCTGTCTCCTAGTCTTGAGTGCTGAACACAAGGACGAAGCAACAATTGCTCCTCCTCTCCCTTCCCAGCTGGGCTATCCATGTAGTAGCCTCTGGTCTCTGGTAGGACTTCCCTCTCAGTACACAGACTGTGTCATCGATGGATTGCAATGCCTCTCTGCTGCTGCTGAGCAATCATGAGTTTCTTGATGTAAATCTCCTTGCATCCCTCCTTAATGATGCTGAGTTTGTTATGTTCATTGTTCTTCTGACATCCCATCCATTATGGCACCATTTATTTAGCGAGGGCTTTTTTTTTTTAAAAAAAAAGAAAATAATTATTCCACTCTGTTCTTGTTCCAGATGGCTTCTATAATTAGTTTATTACTTTTGCAGATGTTGTATGAAAACTTCAGGATGTGAGCCAACAATGGGGAGATGAAGCTAATGAAAGTGAGTTTTCAGTTGATTATTCACAATGTGGAAATAAATATATTCTGTGTGTCAACTAAGTGCAATGCAGAATGCAAAGCATGTATCTGGAGTATTTGATTCCAAATGGTTTATGTTGCATCAGAGCCTCTGGTTCAGGTCATGTTCTTGTACCCTGCTTCTATGGGCAGGAGGCAGTGAAAGGCCAATGTCTTTTCTGCCCAAAAGGCTAGGGGATGGTGAGCAAGAATAACAGCAGAGTCCCATTTCAAAACCCTAAATGCTAACTGTTTTTCAACCTTACCTGGATCCTTTCTCTCCTTGCTCCAGTCCCCAGAAAGGATGATGTCCTGTTTCGTTTTCATGTCTACTTTCTTATACTTCACTGATTTTCAAGCAGCTGCACCACAGAAGCAGACCTCCTGCCCTCCATTCATATGGCAATGAGATGATCACATATTTACTAATTTTCTGGGATGGCAGTTATTTCATTAAGGGCAATTATTCCTTACCCTTTTTGATTTAGATTGCAATTTAAAGAAAGAAGAAAAGATCATAGAACCTCCCTTGCATTGGAAAACAGCATTTCCCTCTGAATAATGCCAGTACCCATTTATAAGCCATCCTGGATAGGTTTCAGTGTTAATATCCTTGGCTGAAAATGCTTGGTGATTAATAGCATTGACTGGCTAGTTAAATACATGATCAACCTGGGAGCAGTCGTGCTTCTCAAAAACAGTAATTGACAGAATGTTCAGCAAATAAAACTAGCTTAATGCTGTACTAATATATAATTAAAATACCTGTAACTCTTTCCCCCACTGGGGTTACAGCGCCGCCACAGAAATGCCAAGTGTTTCAGTTTAAAAAAAGGTATCAGATTTAAAAAGCCTGATTTTTCTTTTTGAAACCTCCCTCCCCCGCCACCCCATAAATAGCCACTGTGGTAATTTTGTATTCAGAGGTGCCAGCAAACACAAGACCATTTTAGTTTACAGTTGCTTCCACACGTTTTGCCTGCAAACAGGAGGTGATGTGTATTTGAAGAGTTGCTCATTGGCATCCTCCTCTTCTGCCTGAAACATATCCCACCTACACCTTGGGGACATAAATTATTTACTGCCAAACAAAAAGTGAGGGCATTTAGCAGTGACACCCCGGTGGGGTGAGTGTAGGTGAGAACATTCAGCCTCTCATGTGCAGCTTCTCCCGCTCCTGCCCGGCTGGTTTGTGCTGGTCAGCCCAGGACTGAGCACTGTGGAAGGTCCCGTGCACCCTGTCAGTGCCGTGCAGTGCAGAGATCCTCCTGCTCGTCTGCAAGACATTGGCTTCATATTCTTCAAACTTACTGTCCTGCCTTTAGTCTGCCCCATCCCCTCTTCAGGCACATCCTAGAAGGGACTTACTGGCAATGCATGTTTAAATGTAGCACAAGTCTTGAGCTTCAAGTGCTTTGCAGCATTGCGGTCCAGATCTTGCATTGCCCCTAAAATTGGGAGGGGAGACATTGATCCTATATCTGTGCATTAGACTGAGGTGCTAGACACAACTAGAAAACAAAGCAATATGATAAGCTCCTTTTCCCTTCTACTGGCAACACATCTTCAGTTTTAACAGAATTACGATGTGTAGGTCCCCCAGCTCTGCTGGCACTGCAGCAGATATTAATCAATATGTGCTATCCATTGAACTATTTGTTTTGTCCAGATATGTTATTAATCTCCTTTCATCAATCCAGTGGGGGCTGGAACGGTTTGGAAGTATGTGTGTGTTCACTGCTTTTACAGAGGGTATAGTAAAAAAATTAAAACTCCGTAAAACATCAGGTCAGGTTCACACCAGTATAATTCTTCTGTAGCTGGTGGAAAGGCCAAAGGAGGGCTGGAGGCCAGCCCTTCCTAGAGCAAAGCACTAAATACATGGGCTCAGTTGTGGAGCTCTGTTACAGCAAGAAAAAAGAAATTAAAATAATTGCCTTTATGAAATGAGGTAGCTTATGGGGCAAAAACAACCAGAAAGCAAGCAATGGTAACACAGGGCTATCAATACCAATGTTTTGTATTATGGAAGTAGGCAGAGCAAGCAGGTGCAAGAAATGGGAGTATCAGAAACCTAAATGCTGTGCAAAACTATAATAAAACATGAGTCCTGTCCTAAAGACCTCCTAGTCCTTGGAAAGAAAAAGAGGTATTTCTTTCATATTTTTTCAAATTGGGAGACATAATTAGGATGAAGTGACTTATTACAAGTTAGACAGAGTGTGTAGGATGCCTGTGACTTATCTCCAAGTGTTGGGAATTATCCGTTTTTTCAGAAGATTGGCCACTTCTTTCTCTGGAGGGAAAACAGGATCTAAAAGAAAAAGTTATCAGCTCCTTAACTGGAGAGTACTGGGAGGACAGGGATAGAAACAATGAAGATAAATTGCTGGAATAATGGAAAGTGAGAAATTTGATGGATTTTATACAGTGATCAGTTCACTAAGAATTCAGGTTACTGTCAAATCATTATATTGCACAATAAGTGCATTATTTTTGTTAGATTTTATTAGTTTAGTGTAGATTTTATTTATATATATGTTCAAAAAGATAGTAAATTAAATAAAAATTACAAAATATTCTCCATTTTATGGCAATTGCTATCGCAAAACAACTCCCTTCTTCTCTTTTTACTATCATCATTCTCTGGCTGCCACTTGGACGCTTTGCGAAGCATGGTTGCAGAGCTGACATCTGTTGTGATGTGTGTATTCTTATAAATAGGCCTACCTCCAGTACCAGGCTGAGCCTTTTTTCTCTTGTGGTTGTTCTTGTTGCTGTTTTCCTCTGTTTTTACTTTTTAAGTTAGCACTTTTTAAGTGACCCCAAAGTCATCAAGAAACTTTGCAGCCAGTTTGCAACGAGTTGCATTATCATGAGTGTGCTGGTTTGGGTGGGGAGAAGTGCATAGGACCTAGTGCTACAGACCCAAGTGTGAGACAGATGTTAAAACACTTTTAATCTCAGGGAATTTTTCTTCCTGATCAAAATCAGTAGGACAGAAAAGCCATAATGGGGCATCATACCAAGACACTGTTGTGGCAATGCCTTTCATGAGCTCAGAGTGTGGTTTAGCTTGTTTAGTCTTTTCTGCTACAGATCTAATGCTTCCTAGCTCTCATCCCAATCCAAAGCCATTGCTTTTAAATAGCCCTCCCGAGTTTTACTGACAATCTTCCAAGGTTGACAAATCTTCCATGCACTTGAACTGCGCTGACACACTGATCTGTTCATTTGTATCCACCTTCTAGTTCAGATCTTAGTGAAAATTGATTCTTTAGTGTTTTCATGTGCTGGCAGTGGAGACCTTTCACTTGCCACCATCATCCCGATGAGAGATCGTCCCAGAGTGATCTGCTGCAGGCATCTGTGGAATGGTTGCAAGCTTGAGAACAAATTAAAAACATGTTGAGAGGTGAAAATAGCAGGGGTCTTCACTGTCATTCACCTTCAAGACTGACAAGCTGTAGGAGTTTAATCTGAAAATTCTCCTGTTGGCTCAGTATCACCTCGCTGATGAAATCTGGTATATGATACTAAGGGTTGGTGCCAAGGAATCCTTTTCAATATCATTCTAGGCTCAGTGTACAGTATTGCAAAACATCTGAGTTGCTAGCATTAACTGTACAGTACACTACCTCTTTTAGACAGACATTTTCTGTACTAAAATCCTTAGGACTCCTTACCTGCATAGAGGGTTCTTCAAGCACCGGATAACAGCTGATTATAAGGTAGAGCTACAGCATGTCATTAGCAATTTCAGCCTTGAATTATCTTAATGGTTGAATTACTTTTAATGGTAGAGAGGGGGCTTGGCTAACAGGTTAGGTCAAGGCTTATCCTAAACCTTGAGGAAAACTGCACTGATGTCTGAATTTCATGGCTTCAATATTGACTTTATAGGCCGTATAATGGCCCCTATGATGATGCATGATTCTCTCTTTTGCATTGGACTGGTTCTACAGTTAATGGCTTAACAATTTTGAGTTGGCATTTTTAGTATAAGGGATTGTATTTCTCTTCACATGGCTTGTAAGCAGATAATCAGAGCTCTGAAAAATACAGCTCATCTATAAGCACTATCTTTCTAAGGGAAAAAGACTGGCATGTTAAACAGCTTTTAGGGATAGACTCTTTTAATATGATGCAGAGACTTGTTAAGAGTGAGCTACATCTCTGGTGGACTGTTTTTTGGTTGAATAATTAATCTGAATCAGAAGCCTGCAAAATTCAGGCACAAGTGTATCTGGATCTGAGTGTGACAAATGGCCTCTAGAACCAACCAAAAATCTAAGGTTCAGGACACTCCAGATCAAACCTGGATGTCCTGCTATTGCCTTGGCTCAAACTACACCAATTCCCTGCTCTATCTGTGACAAAAATCTGAGAGTCAGGCCATGATCCAACTTTCGTAACTACTACAAAAGGTTGGTGCATTGTGATGCTTTCAGCGTCATGAACATGGGACCTCCATAAGACCTTGTGCTCAGAGAGCAGAGTTGAACTTTTCCACCACAGAGAAGTCAGCAAACCAAAGTGACACATCCCTAAAGAGAAACCAAAGACAGAAATACCAACATGGTTTTCCACTGATTTGCATTCACCACATGAGATGAACAAGCAAATGGAGGGGCCTTAAGAAGAACAGCTAGGTTCTGGTATTTGGAGTTTTACATTTTAGGGAGGTTATTTTAGAACCTAGAAAAGGGATATGGTCATGGACTGATTAAAAGCTGAGGCTTGAAAATTGGTTAGTGTTATGTATAATTACTTTTCCAACGATATCAGGAAATTATTTAAATGCAAATTAAACTATGCTGCCAGAAGGTAGATGTATAGCACTGAATAGAGCTGTTTTAGAAAACAGCATAATTTTAGGAAAATTACTTCCCTTGTCCTGAGGAAAAAAAACCAATGGCTGTGGAATTAGCGGTACAAATAATGTTGTATCACTAAGATCAGTTAAACATTGTTATTCTCCAGGACTTGGACTGCTATAGAACTCCTCTAAAATGAGTAACAATGGTTGCCTAAGTAAGTCTGAAAGGAGACTTCTGAAGTGAAACAATTTCTGTAGCTTTCTTGTAAAACAAAGCATATACCACTTAACACCAGCTGGTTGGGAGGGCGGGTGGAAAGTTGAGGAGGTTATAAAGCTTAAACTCCTGTCCTTTTGGCTCCCAAAACTAGGTTTGTATGTGCCAACCAGATTTGTCTAACTTTGTAACAATACCACAGAGCCGCCTGCCATTTTAATTGGGCGATTCAAAAAAACCACCCAGGTCCCATACTGTGCCTCTCCGAGCTGCTTTGTGAAAGCCACAGGAGGTCCTTCTAGGATCTTCAAAGGGAGCAAAAAAAAAAAGCCAAACCTGAAAAAAAAAAAGAAATTAAATTAACACCGATTAATGTAGAGAGAATAGCACAGCATACTGGAGTTGGGGAGGTAATTTGTTTGCCTTCATGAGAGGTCTGAACTCTATTGACTCACCCTTTCCATCTGTCTGGCTTTCCTGCAGGACTATTGCAGGCTATACCACTGGTCCAGCAAGAGTTGTGCTTGTTTGATAAGTCCAGGAATTTAACAGTTCCTGTGACACATTCAGACCTTCCTTTGCTTACCTCTGGGACGTTAAAAGGAAAAAAAGGGTGTTTTATTGTAAAATGACACATTTATGGCATCCAGACTAAGCAATTCTGGTTGGCTTGCCCAGCCTGCTTTTGTACCAACTTACAGCAAGCATGGCTGGGTAACTCTTACTATTACAGTGTGGGGTTTAGTCATACAAATAGGCTTGTGAAAGAAAGAGCCAAATGATTAAGCAGAAATTGTACAAGCATGTGTGTAGAGGTGATGGCGTTAACGCTGCCCTGTTGGGCTTCCTGTGAGCGCTGGTGGGGCAGGTTTTGGTAACAGCTCAGAACTGGGTTTCCATGTGTCCGGCACCCAGCATCAAAGGCAAAATTTGAAAAAGATTTAAAATCATCTTTTTGGGATATTGGTCCACCTCAATTAAAAAAGCAAAAAAGTCTAATGGAGAGAAAAAGTAATTTTTTAAACTGCAAACACTTTTCTCAAGGAATGCTGGAAACTGCTATTCCCACAGCCCTTTTGATGATGCTCTGAAAAGGGGGACATGGTGCAAAAAAAAATGAAGTCTTCCCTGATGACTTTCCCACAGAATCCAGAGCTCAGTGACCTTCCAGGGCAGCCAGAGACTTACACACTCGCACTCAACGTCTAGGAATCAGTCACAGGTACAGGACATGGGCAGGAAGCCTGGGGTCCAGACGCTCTGAATGTTTGAGAAGAGCTGAGATGCAGCCCCTAGGAAAGGGAGGTTCAGCTCGTTGTAGGGATGACACAAGTCAGGAAGCAGCAAGATGCAAAGCAAGGGAAAAACAGAGTTAGAGACCTTCTTGCTTAAGACTGGCATTTCCAACCCCTTAACCTGTTTAAGGGAGTGGTCAGGTGAATCAAGACAGGCAGAGAGGTGGAAGGGAGAGTAATTTTCTTATGTTGATAACACTCAGCATGGACCCTCTTGCTCACTGGATATGTGCATCCTTGTGCAAATACATATGGCCAAATGTTTCTCTGGGGTGCATCATAAAGCACATAATTACAAGGCATTTCCCACACCTCCCAAGGAGCCTGCTGTGACAGCTGCTGAAAGACAAATGCCAGCAGTAATCAGTGCCTGACTAGCAATATTTCAAGCAACTGTGTACCCAGGAAAAACATTCCCCTGTTGCCTGTGGTACCACTGACTTCCAAAAGTGAGAGAATATCCAAGATGAGATCTGTACCTTGAAACCTGAGGTGTAAGTGTACCTTACATCAAGTGTAAGGGGAATAGGGGACCAATCTACCTGCTCACCCCTTCTTATTTTCCCATTTCCACCAGACTGCACCTGTGTGTCCCTGGCACATGAGTACCCAGATGGTGTGGGAAAGTGGCTAGCTTCATGCGCGTTTGGAAAACTTCCCCTTACTTATTTCTGTAGCTTTCAAGGACCTCTTGCAGGCTCACTGTGTTAAGAATGTCTTTACTGAGGGGACTAAAACCTATTGTAAAGAAACAAAGCAATAAATGTTGATCAGGTTAGAGCAGCCAGGTGTACACCACATGCAAAGAGCACTTACTGGAGACAAAAGTTTAAACTAATATGTTGCATATACATCAGCCTTGCAGTATGCTGAGGCCTCTTTATGCCACCTTGGCAGCAGAAAGAAGTTTAAAACCATTATTTTACCTAAAGAACCTTCTTGAATAGGCCACAAGGGCATGAAAGCTTATTCATAGTCAAAATTAAACTGCCTGACAGTAAGGGTTTTGCTTTCCAGAGCCTGTGGGAAGTAGAGAGTGAGACAGAGCTGCTCCAAGGGAATGTGAATTTACTGCGTGGTCTGGGAAGGCTCCTGCTGCACTGTGGGACAGACTGTGGGGCAGTGTTTTCACATAAGCATTGCTCGTCCCTCTTGTTCTGAAAGGATTGTGCTCAAAATGGGACCTTCTTGACCTCTGAGAGGGGTTATGCGGGAAATAAAAGGCTATAATGTGAGGGCACGGAATTGCTCAGCAAAAATCTGTCAGCAATTTGGCTGGGAGAGCACTGAAGCAGAAATGGAGCTCCCTGTGGAATGATGACTTCTGTTGACAAATCACCTCCTTGTGGAGATTTTTGGCAGCTTGGCCCCGGATGCCTGTTCTCACAAGATTTTTGTTGTTTTGGCTTCTGGCTCTGGCCTGAAAGAATTGGCAGAGGAAGGTTGTGTTTACCTAGCAATATGTAATTTATATAACTCGAATTTGAGGACTCTTTTGATATGAAATATGGAATGTACTGCAAAGTCTGACAAGCTGTCACTGTGAAGGAAGGGACCCTGTCCTTTGTTTAGCTCTGCCAAAAAATACAGCAGCACTTGGGCAGGATGGTGATAAACATGAGATGCATGCTGCTGTGGGCGGAGGGCTAGATGGAGCATTTCAAATGTGTGCCCAAGGGTATTACAGCTGAGCTGAAATTTGTCTGCCTACACAATTAGGACACTTTGGTACCTTCAAGGTCCTCTTCAACCCCCATTTGCAAGTTTCTTGCTTTGATTTTACACTGGACAGGTGTCTGGTTTTAGGCTTCCCATTTAAGAGATAGAAGAAAAGCTGCCAAACAGGACTAACCATGTAGAATTTGTGTTTAGGAAGAAGCCATGATTCAACTTTCTTGGCACCTCCTTTCTTTGCAAGTACAAGAAGTAGAAGACACGGAAGTTCAGGTGGTCCTTTGCACTGAGCTAGGCATAGTAAGTGTGTGATGTTCATCTACTGATCACTGATAATGTGTGAAGCTGCAGTCTGAGGTAGTATCCACACTGTATAAGATGTTAGGTAAAATTATTGTTACTATTGCTTAATCAGTAAAGATATTCTTTAATGACCTTCATATCTGAGAGGAAAAAAGAAAAAAAAATCAGAGCAATGAAATAAGTCCTCTTTAAACCTTAACTAAAATATGAAACCTTTGATTTCAGGCAATTAAATGAGACATTTTCTGCCTTAAAATTAAGTGTTCTGATACACTCTAAACAGAATATGCTTATGGCTGGAGCTGTCTTCAAGATATAGTAGTCCAGATTAGCAGTGCTTCAGATGTGCACCTCAAAGCAAAGCTGACTGCAGAATGGAGGAAGATATTGCTTCCTAAACACTACTGAGAGCTGAAGATGCTCTGCTGGTGGCTGTCAGCACTGGTGGCTGCTTATGAAGCTGAAGGACATAGGTCAAAAAGCCATGGAAAGTTTGGAGAAGAAAAGTTAAATGACAGCACTTCTCTGGAGTTAGATGGCTAAGCATAAGTGCCCATAAACTGTCCACAGTGTGTTTGGGAGCAACCTGAAGAAGATGTCTTTTTTCCAGCTGAGTCAGTCTTCTGTTCAGCCTAAGGCATCCCATAATATTTGGGAGAGGGCAGAGGGAGAAGATGGGCTTTGTTGTCAGCCAGTTCTCAGCCTCAGAAAGTAGCTTTTACCTGACTAAATTCTCTCTAATTGCACATGGTTAGTGTTTTTCTTTTACACCCTGCCCTAAAATATTGAACAACAGTATGCTAGACAATTAAATAGCTGTCAGGCCGTCTCCCAGACCTAGCAGCACTCTGGGGATATGTATGACACATGATTTGCACAATCAGTTAGTAAAAACTCTGTAAGGCACTTTGGGATTCACCTGAATGGAAGACACCACCATAAATTTAAGATCATTCTCATTATCATTAATATTCTTTTATGAGGGACCTTACCAAAAACATTTTGAAAACCCAAGTAAATTATATCTACCAGGTCACCTTTATGTACTATTTTATTAACTCTTCAGATGAGAGATTGTTTTGAAAGAATGATATTTTGTTACAGAGACTGAAGTAGGTTTACTCCCTATTGTCATTTAGTTGTCTCCATTATGGTGACACTACGGACTACAGCTGAGGTTGAGGCCCTGTTTAGCTTGAGGCTGAACAAACATGGAAGGAGAGACTGGTGACATTCCGGAAAACTTAAAATTTAAATAAACTTGTTGGTTTTGTCCCTGCTGAAGTCTGTGCCCTCGTGTCCTGTGTGGCACCATCTGGATGGCGGTTGTTCTCAGGAGCAGAAGCAGGGATGGGGAATCATCCCCCAGCCAGGTGTCGTGGTTCAGCCTCTCTACTGCTTTTGGGGTGTGAGCCATCCCCGGAGACCACTGCACCCTGCAGTGCTGGTGCTGATTACAGATGGTGCACGGCCTGTGGCGCTGCCTGGATGGACAGTTTTTCGGCAAGAATCGCAGAGTAGCACTCCTGCATTAGCTTGCAGTGAGTTTTCCCTTGCTTTTACTGTACAATAGGAGCCAGCACTAATCCCTTCCTTCATTTTCAAGGGGTCATTTCACCCCATAAGGTGAGTGGGGCACCTTGTTTGACAGGTTCACTAGTGTGTAGTGTGTTTTCCCTACAGCCTAGGCTAGGAACTAGCTAGTCTGAGTGATTTACTGCCCCGGTGAACAGGCAGCACATAAGTCCTTCCCCAGGTTCTGTTCACCTTCCACAGAGTTAAAGTAAATCACTGCTGAAGTCACTCTCTAATTTCCCACAGAAAGTGGCACAGACGAGGAATCTTTTTAGTTATATCTGTACAAATAACTCAGGCCAAGGGCTTTTTTTCGCTTCTTCAGCATCCTGATTTTCCACCTCCCCCTCTCCCCACAAAGACAGAGGGTTCTGCAGAAGAAATGCTTGGTTTTGTACATCTGATAGGGAGTTACCACAAAGAGTGGTGTCTTTCAGCAGATACAGATATTTGAGTTAATTAGGTACAATAAAGCTGTCACGTAACAACAGAGCTTTCGAAGTTTCCCTCATTACATATCTGGTTGGGGGTTTAATTTTTTTCTTCTCTACCATATCAGAAATACCTCGAATTATTTTTTTTATACTCCTATATCTCTGTGTCTGTTTCCTTTCTAGCTTGTCTGCCATTTACTCTAGCCTCTGTTCTGCTCTTTAGTCAGATACCTTTTTTAGTTTTTAAAAGGATGTTTATTTTCAATAAACTGTGCTAAGCTGTGAAGATTTTATCTTTCCTGTTCTTATTTTCAGCTCAAAGGCCCAACCACCATCTGCTTCTCTAGCACAGGTTCTTAAATAGCCTCCAAACTGATTACATTAGCCAAACTCTCCCTTGGTACAACTCCTGGGGCTGCCGGAGGAGTTACTCCAGGAACAAATTTGCTTTAAGTTGTTAAAGAGTTTCACTTTGCCCTTGAGCCTTCTGTTAATCATTTTTCTCATAGTTTTAAAATCTGGCCTTTTAAAGTTCACCCTCACTGCATTAATCCTAGGAGAGTAACCTTCTATTATGATATCAAACCTAATTGCACAGTGATTATGATTACCCAGTGGATTTCTTACTCTCACCTCCCTTAACTCCTGTGCATAATTTAGCACAGAGCCGAGATTCTGTTCCTCCAACAAAGTACTCCCTGAAAAGCAGTCTTTAAATAATGTCAATTAACTGGCTTTTCAGACCACAGGATTTTCAACTGATAGACAGCAGAGTTGTGGAAGTCATAGCTCTTCCACTACTGACTCGATGGTCCACCCGTATTGTCCCAGTGGTGGTCCTAAAAGACATCCAGGGCTGATCTCTAATGCCTTGTGCTGTACCCAGTGGTCCCTGAAGCTTACCCAGGTGACTTTGGCACCTACAGAATGGTGACGGAGAGAAAGGATCCCCCCAAGACCCAGAAAACCGAAAAAGCATAAGGTTTGGCAATGAAAAATCTCTCTGTCATAATGGGCAGAGGATAAGAGAAAGGCGGGAGGCAGTGGGGTTCAGTGCACATGAGGAATGGCTGTTTGGTGACTGCGGTTCTTGCAGCACATGGGTGATACATATTAACACAGCTGCACATCCCACCAAGGCCTCTTGAAGCCTGTGTGCGCTCTCTGTTCTTCCCACGACACTTGATAACCAGCGTGATGGCAGACCAGATCAATTTGTTTGGTCGTTTCCATGAACTAAGAACAAATGGAGCAATCTCGAGAGAGCATGTTGCTAATTTCAGAATGTAATAGCTCCTGGTGACTGCTCTGGGTTGTTCTGGAAATGTTTACCCTTCAAGGGCTTCTGAAAATTCAGTGGAAATATTTAAAGCTGAGTACATGACAGAGGGAAATATTCTGGTCTTTTTAGATTTCTGAGTTGGAGTACTTTAGCTGAGGATCAGGCACCCCTTTTATAAATAGCGGTTAGCAGAAAATGCAATTCATGTAACAAAAAAAATTAAGACTCACTTCCTTTTTAAAAAAAGCACAGTAGCTGTGAAGAAATGAAGGAAATGAGAATTTGCTCATAAAGATTAATTCATCACAGGAGAAATTTCCTCTATAAGAGGTAAAGTGTGGTAGGATTCTAACTGTCTGTGATAAAGGCAAATGAATATTTTCTGTTTGCCCTAGTGACTGTTAATACATGTATTTATCTTAATGCATTTGGAAAAAAATTAAATAAAACAAAAATAAAGCTCAACGGCTTGCTTTAAATGGATTCCCAACGTTGGCAGAAAAAGACGTACAAGGCACTAAATATGCCTTTGCTAAATGCCGTACGAGTGTGTACCAATGGTGCTGAAAACAACATAATGGGCTATTGCCTTTCAGCTTTGTAATTGTGGCTACACGGTGGCGTTGGGAAATCTCCTGCTTTATGAGTGGGACGTGCTGAGCAGAGACTGGTGCTGATATCGAGCCAAGCAGTAGCTCCCACATTTCCCTGCCTTTCACCTCTCTGTGATGTGAAGTCTTCCCTGCTGTTGGTTCATCATTTCCTTAGACATGTGAGGTGGCACATGTCTAAGCAAGCTAAAGTGCTCACAGAAACATTTGGAAGCTGCAAGCTTTTACTTTTACATGGAGGAGGTATGCCACTTCAGCGTCCTTTCTGTTGTCTCTGGCTGACAGTTCAATATCGCCCTGGTCATTTTATTTGGCTGTTGTTTGCAGCACTTTGCTTTTAGGAGGTGGCCATGCAAGCGTTCTTTGTTCAGGCAACCAAATCAGCCACTCAGTGACCACTCAAGCTTTCTATGTGCTCCTTTTCTTTTTGAATAATTTCTTCACCAAAATGCATCCAAGATATTTAAACAAGAACCTTAGGCACAAATCAGCTGGGATTTCATACCTGATATATCTGGAAAACCCATTCTTGTTTTTAAGGACTTGTGTTGTTGAATGCTATGCAATAAACATAGAAATAAAAATCACAGAGACATTTAAGTCCAGAATGAAAAAATACCCACTGATTTAATGGGCCTGAAGGCCTCCCCTCCCTGCAGAGGATTTTCTTGCTAGCACTGAATGCAAAGAGAAATCCAGCCTGGTACCATTTGACTGAGTCTTCGTTCCACCATGATCAAAGTGTCTCTACCACCAGAATCTATGAGTGCAGGATGCTATGAAAGGCAACAAACTGTGGCCATGCACCCATGATAAGCAACATCATACCCTGCCCACGCTGCCAAGCTGCTCTGGGCTCTGTACAAGACAGGTGCCATTCTGGGCTAAGGGGATTACATGGGTCTGTGACCAGGTGGTACTAATGGGTGAGCTACATCCCCATTAGGTAGCTAACGCACTCCTCGCAAATCTTCCTCTCCTGAAGTAAGTCTAGCCAAACCTGAACTGACTTACAAAATCAATTGGAGAGCTTTCGTAAGGACTTAAGAATGTACCCAGCCTCTGCAGTGGTGGGCAATTTGTACAATCAGTGGAACAGAGGGCAGATCTGTGTCTGAACCAGGAAGCCAAAGGCAATAATAACTAATGTGTATCCATAAAAAATTCATGGGAAATTTCATCTTGGGCAAAAGAGAATGAATAACTATGTTGATTAAGTATTAAAAGTTAGTTTTATTTTTAGAAGTACTCAGAAATTTGAAAACATCTGGGAACGTTATGCAATTCTTTTGCATAATATCTTCCATTTACATTTCATCAATGCCATCAGTTTAACCCTGACCCGTATGGAGGCAACCCACAGGACCCAGTCCGCTGTCTTTCTGGGCTGCAAGAGATGATTGAGTTCAGACATTTTGCTCTCTGTGGAAAAAACTGTGTGTGAATAAATGATGGTCTATAGCAAAGCGTAATGCCCAAGCCCTTCTGCATGTCTGATTTTCAGCATCCTACTAGCAAAGTGTGACAAGTGTGATGTGTGGGTGGTTGAAAAGTGTCTTAAACTGAGTGCTTTGATTGATCTGTTAAAATGTTGAATCTCTGGGAATTTACCCTGGGACATCCCATAGAGCTAACCATGGATCCTGTTAAATCACAAGCAAGAAGCTTCCAGAGAAAGCTTAGATCCTCAAAGATATTTTGATATGTAATGCCAGAGGTTGGCATCTGGACTGCAGAAACTTAAGTGCCTTTAAGGGTCTACTGTCACTCCTGCAGTGACAAACCCAGACCTGTTGATATTTATCAGCAGGATATTTTACTTGGGAAGCACTGCGATCTTATTATTTTAATTTTTCTTTAAGGAGGTAAGACACAGAGCCATTAGGTGTATTAACCATGCTCAGACTGGGTACGTAGGGTTGAGTATCCCCTGGGGGAATGACTCCTCCAGAGAGCAGCTGAAAGTGGGCAGGGTGGGCAGTGTGGAGCTCCAGCCCCTCCAAAGCAGAGATGTTCCACTGCAGGTCTCTGGCAGAGGGTGGAGCAAAAGGACGACAACTTTATGGATCACCTTCTATCTCCAGCAAACATTCTTGCTTTGGCCCAGATCTCTGCAGTTTCCATCAGGTACAAATACAACAGAGCAAATTTTGTTCATCCATTGTTAAAAAGCTCATGCACAGACACTGCAGCACCTCTCTACATGGGGACGAGTCCCCGTGCTAACGGGAGCTCTGTTCCACGTCCCACAGAGTAGTCACCTCTCAAGGACAAGGCTTGTCATTCCCCCCCGTGCAGAGAAGCTGGCAGCAGGAGGGGCCTGGTTTCATTTGTGTGCATTTGCGAGATTGTGGCATGAGGTTAACTCATGTAGGATTTACCAGATGTCTCTCTGTGGAGTGGGCTGCTTTGGAGAGCAAAAGAGTTCTTCAGTCTATGACTAACTGGAGGAATGAGTCATACACCTGCGCATGCTCCTTTCTCTCAAGGACACGGTGCCCTGTGGAGGTGGGGGTGTTCCTTTCTTGCCTGGAGAATCTCACATCACCACAGGCAGAATATCAGAGGAATGGGGAAGAGGCAATGCACTGACTTTGCTTTATAGTCTGCCTCCTTCTTATTCTCTCTGGCAGGTCAGATAAGCCCTGTCTAATCTTGCATTAAAAAGTTTTACCAGTGCTTGCCCTCTTTTTTTTTCTTTTTCCCTGTTTTAGCTTCCCTTCCCACTTGCTCAGCTAACAGAAGGTATTGCACCCTTTAAATGCTTGCAGAAATGTGCTTCTCTGGCTGATCTCCAGGCAAAGGAAAATAGATGGGATGAACTGAGAGCTATCTGAATCTGACCAAAAGCTTCCTAGAAAGGCTAATTGCAGCAGGAACAGTTCAGCTGGCCACACTCATGATGAGCACGATTGCTTAGCTCTTCATAAGCATCAGTGTGAGGACTCTGCAGAGCTGGCAGGGACAGTGGCCTCTGCAGGGTGCCTTGGCAGCAGAGAGGTGTGGGGTCCGTCCCTCCCAGCAAGTGCTGAGCAGTGTCTGGAGCTCACGGTGACAGATGGGTTGAATGGGTAAGGAGGTCTGGTCTTTCTCACTTCCATCAAGGATGCTGATTGATTTGTCCAGCTTGCTGTGATGAAGTCATTAATCTTGATGACACTTGCTGCAGCCCAGCCTTTGGCACACCACAGTAATTCTTTCTGCAGCTGCCACAGACAGGTCAGACAGGAGGATTTTCACTGTCCGTGAAAGCTGTGGACCTGATTTCTAAAAAAGACCTGACAGATGGCCACTATGGAGAACAGATGAGAAGATGACCTGCCTTTGGTATAGACTGGAGGCAAGCAACTTGTTTCTTGTGGTGAAAGGAAAGCAAAGGATGGACCATGTTTTTGAGAGTCCATATTATTCCCATGACAAGTCCAAGACTAACACCGCTATCCCTGTTATCCACTACGCAATGATATAATGGACCCCAGAGGACTCAGCAGGACAACAATCTGGCTGACGCAAAGCACCAGTGTACATCCTGCTTCCTGCTATTCAATATAGTTAGTAAACCTCCTCCCTGCATGAAGGCACTATTCCAGGACAGAAGTGCCTTGTAGTAATGCAGCTCCTATTCTGGAATAATAGCATGATATTAAATTGTAATAGTACAAGACAATTTTCAGTGACCTGATGTTGCCCTTCTTGAATGTGTCATTAGATACTTTGGCTCTCAGTGTTCAGGCAGTGCCTAAGCATGGCAGGAATGGGCCTCAAGGAGGAATGGCTTTTACAACAGAAAGTAGGAGTTGTTTCCTAGGAGTCGTTTGTACCAATGACCCCCTGTTTCTTTGTCATTTCCTGCCATTCCCTTGAGTCTATACTGAACAAAATGAAACATGAGTCAATAATTTTTAAAACTTGAGGAACAAATGCTATCAGACTGTGACATGGAAGGGAAAGGATAAATGCGTTGGATGAAGTTTAGTATTAAGCTTCTGTGTAAAGGTTAAATGTTTAATTTCTGTCCACTGATAATCTACCTACTTTCTTTTATCATGGCTATAACTCTGGAGGAATGAAAGTTCAAATGATTGACCATAAATCGTAACACAGTCCACTGCTAGCAAGGTTAGAGTTAATAGATTATTGATCAGTGTAATGGTAAGTGGCAAACTAATTTTTGCCCATCAGCTCTCTTATTCGGTAGTTGCTTTCTGGGGGCCAAAGACATAATAGAGCTTTGCACTGAACGAGCTTGGAAAGTTACATACTATGTACATCTGGTAGATTCAGCCCAGGATAATACCAGAGACCGCCGGGATTCCCGTAACAATGCTATTGTTCAGACATGTTTCAAAGCTATTTTTTCCTTTACCATTGAGACTGGTAAACCTTTTGTTGAGAGCTGGAAAAGATTTTCAAACACTGAGATAAAAGAATTATATCTCCCTGTACCATCACCCACTGACACCTGTTTGCACTTGACTAATTTTCCAATTATATAGAATCTTTTCAGTACTGTGAGGGGTCGTCCCTGGAAGAGAAGTTTCTGGTAGCCTTGTTGCCCCTGAGAAGATATCTGAATATGTGAAAGAAAGCAGATTTCAAGGTACCAGCTGCTGAAAATTTTGTGCTTATAAAGAGGATATTAATAATATTGGAAAAAATTATTTGTTCTGTGCACTTCTAAGGACAGAATGATTGAAAAAAATCCCTACTAGAAGAACACCTTGGACATTGCAAATGCCCTTGACTTACCCTGCCGTGTTTGTATGGCACAATAACATTTACAGCTTCCAGTTTTTCGGATGAGGAATCTTAAACTTGTTAGAGCGTGTAGGAGACAGGGAGCTCAAAAAGGGGAGGGAGGGCCACCTGGTGTCACCCAGCGTAGTTGCGTTATGACAAAGCATCTGTCACTTTTTTGGGACCTCAGGACTTAGGTGGACACTTGCCACACTCTCATCCTATTACATCGATTTGGGCTGGGTACCAAAGGTGGAACAGGTGTCCAGCTTTGATCACCCACTGAAAATGAGATCAAAGCTTGTAAGTCTGGTGTTGAATAAAATTATTTATTCCTTATACTAAGGCGTCAATATCAGATCTTTATTTGCAAAAGCTTACTCTCTGCTGACTGACTGCATTAACACTATACATACACACAGACCACTAAAGCAACCTGTACTTTCAAGAGCTTGCTATGCCATTCATAGCGGTGGATGGATGTGAGATACATTAATGGAAACAATCCATGGAAAGTAGCATGGGAAATCAGCAATGACCCTTGTTTGACCAAAGCTCAGAAAGAAAAAGTTTTTTCATCCTTGGAGAATTTCTGAGATTAGAACAATTTTTTCCCTGTTCTAAGACGGAATGAAAAAATCTAAATCTTGATGTGGTTCCCCCCCATCAAACCCATTAGCTGTAAAGAAATACATTAAAAAATAATTTCAAATGCTTCATTTTGAGCTCTTGATATTTTCCAACATTTATTTTCTCTAAAATACAATTTTCAGCACAATAAAACTTCATCCCCTTTCCCTTTCCTCCAGTTCTTCAAAACACATTTTGCTGGGGACTTCCTGCCTGGCTCTGTTAATAAGGAGATGTTAATTAGCAACCTCAGACTTAACCAGCAGCAATGGTGTTTTGCATGGGACAGGTTTCCTTCTCCCATCTGTAAATGTCAGGATCCTGTGGCCAAGGCATCCTGGCACAACGTTTTGAAATGCTCATGCAAACCCATTTGTGACCACTGTGGTGGGGATGCTGGCAGGAGAAGCCGCTCTGGCTGTGGCTGCTGGTTTATCATCATAGTTCTCCCTTCAGAGAGATTTTCCTGGGAGCTGGCAGCAACCCCTGGCTTGCTCTCCTTTGTCACATAGGGACAGGGACTGACCTCTTGTCTGACCATCTCGCTGGAGAAGACCAATCATCTGAACAGAAGATTGTTACCTGTGAGGGGTGGACCAGCAAAGCAGGTTGTGAACCTCTGCTCATGAGGCTCCTCCTTCCTCCTCTGGCTCTGGGTATCGCTACAGTTTGTACGGCGGATAAAAGAGGTACCATTTCTCAAAGGATCAGCCATCTTCTTTTGGTGGCATGTAATTTTACTAAGGCGAACAGATGTCTCATATACACACACACAAATACATATAAACACACACACACAAATGCACATACACACATATATGAACATAAAATTTGTGTTTATGCTTATATTTATGTTCACACACAGAGGGAAGAAAAAGGTCGATGTGTGTTTTGTAAAGATGCAGGGCGCTTGTTTGTTCACAAGGAAAGAAGAAGAAATCAGTAAGTTTGGGTAGGGGAAAAGCATTATCCTTAAATGTTCTCCACAAGACAAAGAAGTTTTTATTTGATACTGATGTCTTTTCTAAAGATCAGCCCAATCAGACTAGTTTGGCTGTAGCCATCACAATGAAATACTGCCTTCAAAGTTTCAGAAATATGTATATATTTTTCTGCATGGTACTGGCTTAAAAGCAAGCTCACTGTGTGGAAGTGGGTACGTGCACATGGCTTTTTCCGAATAAAGATGAATACTTTTTGTTGCAGCTTTCATGTATATCTTTCCTTTAAAGAGTTCTTTTCTGGTTATTCCATTTCCCACACTGCAGGTTCCTAGACAATAATTGCAGGAACAATACTCCATGCTCATGCTCATACAGGAGCAATGTAAGATTTTTTGGACCTAATATTTTTCATTCTTTTAAACCCCGCTCTATACCTGTTGCATGCGAAAAAAAAACGGTGTGTGTGTGCGCACATGTGTGTTTTGCATGACAATTCCCTCATGGGAGATGGTCCAGAATTAAACCCCAGTACTCTGCTACTGCAGGTATCTATTCAAATAAAGGAGTGTCTACATGGAGTAACTCCATTAACAGACAGCAAGTGTTGGGTCAGATCTTCCTTCAAAAGACAGTGAAGGGGAGCATGAGATGTGCTTGAGATTGCAGACAGCCTGGCTTTCCCATCGCAGACTAATTTTTGAGATTGAAACAATTTCCCAGAGTAATTTCAGATAAAGAGGTAAAGTCTTGAGCATTTTAGTGAATTGATTAAATCAATTATTGCTTCAAGGCAATTGGAAAATTTCATTTTTGAGCATTTTCTTTTCTTCTAGATTTCTGTCCCCACAGGAATTACATTTATAAAGGAACTGTTGTTTAACACCTCACAAGTGAAGAAAAAAAAAAAGAAGACGGCAGAACTGGGGTTATGAAATTATCACAAGTATCACTGAATCGGACTGAATCGGAGATGGGGTGCAAATGGCCTTTTCCTGGCGTCCTTTGCTATTTTGACAAATTGACCAGGTGTGCAGAGCTGCACGTGCATGGATGAGCATATTTATAGAAGTGATGGTGTTGTACATGAAATCAGCACCATATACAAATCCTTCTGTTGCTTATTTGTACTTTTGAAACGTGTGCAAAGGTGCTGCAGACTTCTAAGGCCTGTTTCTACACAGCCCTGTGATGTGGCCACAGCATCCCTAGAATTTTCTTCCATAAAATATATCCAGAAATTTGCTTTGTGGCAAGGATGGGAGCAAGCTGAAACAGCAGTGAAATAAATTTTGTAACTAATAAAAAGCTTAATACCTTGTTCCTTTCTTCAGCCCCAATAGTTTCATTGTTTGCTTTGCTTGACTTGAGGCTGCAAGAAGGAAACCCAAAAGGAGATTTTTTTGACGGTGTCCAAAAGTAATACCGCTGCCCTGACACAGCAGCAGCAGTGACATAAAACAGAAGTAATGCTTAGCTACGGAGTTTTGTTTTCAGACAGATAATCAAAAAGGAACTCGAAGAGATATTCAATTACAAGGAGACCTGGTGGTTTGAGCAGCAGCGTGGTACAGCATGCCTCTGCTACAGTTGAAGACACACAAGATTGGAAAGTGCCGGCGGGGAGGAGGGACAGTTCTTGGTGACAGCCATCAGCATCTCTGCTCCTGTCTGGCTGCAGAGCCTGGTGGGGTGGGGGGGGAGAGGAGGGCACGTGTGGGGACCCACCACCGCTGGGCACTCACCCTTCTCCTTGCTCCTCTGCTTTCCATGGGGGCCCAGTCCTGCCACAGGGACTCAGGCAGTGTTTTCTGAGCCCATCACAGAAACTCTTAAAACTGTGTGAAGAGACAGAGATGCCTCCAACCGTGCCATGCACGGGTATCAGATGAGAGTGCCCAGATGTATAATTAGATGCCAGCAGTGGCGAGGTGCTGCATGACAGCTGACGCAGATGTCTCACCTGGAAATCTCCTATTGCTCACACTCACTGTGCTATCACATCTTTACAGAGAGGCTGAATTTATTTGAGGGAAATAATGGGGCAATAGCAGTAGGAATCTTTAAGATTTTTGTCTGCTGATGTTCACGCACCTGAAGGAGGCTGCTGCAGCTGCGACCTGCTTCTTCCACCTGGCTTGGGAAGAGTAGTTGGGGTGATACAGGAGCAGTGTTTTAGGAACAGCCCAAAGAAATGGTCCTCCCAGAGTCTCTGAGGGGCTCCTGTGTGCTTCCTGGAAGCACTCAGTGTTTCCAGGGGAGAAACTCAGTGAGAAATTCACTCTCAGGGGAGACCTCACTACTGGATTCAACTGCCTGACAGAGGGCATATAGAAGGCAGAGACAAACTCTTCTCAGTAGTGTACAGCAATGATACCAGAGGCTATGGATACAAGTTGCATAAAGGGAGATACTCTGATTATTTTTTTCCCCAATACGAGTGGTCAAACATGGCAATGGGGGCCCAAAGAGGTTGTGAAGTCTCCATTCTTGGAGATATTTAAACCTTGACTGGACACAACCCTGAGCAACCATCTCTGAGCTGGCCCTGTCCTGTGCAGCAGTTTGGGCTGGAGACCTCACAGCTCTACCATCCTTTTGGGGAACAACATTAGGCTCCCAAACTGTCAGAATTCAGGTGAAGTTTTGCAGCAAACAAGAATGGCAACAAGGCCCATCTCCCTCCTCTAAATTTCCTTTGTGAAGAAATTCCATGAACTTTTTCTGGAGAGGCCAGGAGAGGCTCCACATGTAGCCTTTTCATTTTCATTCCATAGACATTATAATCCTCCTCCATTGCCTGTTAACCAGTTGCTCAACCTGTAGCTCCTTGGTGGCTCTGTTCCACATATCACCAACTCGATCCTTGCTGAGTTAACCAAGACAGCATCCACCACAAAAACACCACCTGAGTCTCCCTCCTCTGGGAGTTTTTCTGGTTGTTAGCAGGGGGCTGACAGTCACCCATCATCTGCAGAATCATTATGTTATTTAGTTACATTAAAGTAATCTCCTTAGAAAGGACTTACTGATGACTTATACTCAAATGTGCAAATAATATGCTTGTAGAACATTAAAACGGCTCTAATAAGATGGTAATAAATTTCTTTTTTCAATATAGAATATTAGAAACTTCAGTAGTTAGAAGCTATTAATGTACTTGCCATAAAGCATGAAAGTCCATCCTCATGAAACACTAAATGACAGTACTGCTTATAAATTTAACTGGAGGTGGAAGGATCAGTAATTATATGGCTGGCATTAGATGTAGCACTTTCTGCAGAAGTACTAGTAGCAGATCTTTACCTCATGTTGTTAAGCACTATTTTTGGGTATAGCAAATAGCCAGAGTATACTGTAAATAATATCATTTTCTGTGATGGATTTCTGCACAAACAGGAAGAAAGATATTTTTTATTAAAAGAAGAATTGACAGTCAAGTGTAGAAGGCTTAGAGAGTGGTAATGCAATAAAGAGCACCGAGCATCTGGTCAATGTTGTCTGACTGGCCTATGAGGATGACTGAAAAACCTGTCAGATGCTGACAGAGAAGTGAGTCTGAAATTATTGTCCAGGCACTAGCACAGACATATTGCAAAACCTCCAACTCTGTTGGCAGTACAGCGAGTGGGTAGTCTTGCATGGAGACTAGTTTGCACGCAAATAACCATCTGAAACCCAGAAAACCTGAAAACTTTCATGAGGATTTTTCCCTGCTTGTCCAAATTGGGTAGTCAAATGAGATGCAGGTACAGCCAGGGTTGCTTCCTGCCTCCCATACAGCAATGCCTTCCTCCTTTCTAGCCCTCCTTTGAGCCTTCCATCCAAACCAAGCAAACCTTATATTCAGCAAAACACTTCACAGAAGTATTTCTGTCCTCCTACAGTTTGTTACTGCAGTGTACTTTCTGGCAAAATGTATATTTTTACTTTCAGTTCTTGAAAGAAGTTCATCGGGGGCAGGGAAAATTATTGTACTTATTAGGATTCTAAGAGTAGCAGGACCTAATTCTCAGACCGGCAAACTTCAAATGTTTGTGACACAGATTATAAAGGGAAGCAGCTAGCTGGCAACGCCTTCTGGTTTCTCATCAGATAAATGGAAAATATTCAACACAATGTCATATATTTCTGCCAGAGCTAAAAATAGCTACAAACATACACCTCTTCTACCATCTGAGCTAGTTGTCTGGTAGCCTTTGATCATGTGCATAGAGCAAAACAAACAGAAAACAATCATTACCAGGAACACAAATAGTTGACTAATGTGATATACAAAACAATTTGGTTTTGCATATCAGCCATAAACTCTTAATGTACGAATTACTCAATTGGAAAAACATTTCAGGATAAATTTAAAATGTGAAGATCATGACAGGTTGGATAGAACTGTCTCTGCATATGATATTTCTTATGCTATATGATCTTTTTTTAAATGCTGAGTCCTCGTTCGGCACAGAAGTAACGAGAGCTGTTCTTGGGCACAAAAGTGATTTTTGAGGGAAAATGGAACATCATCTTATAATGTTCAAAACCTCTTGAAAACTTGGACTCCAAAACTTTTCCTGTGACATCATTATAACATCAGTACCCAGTGATGACACTTTTGGAAGGATTAAGGTCTTCTGATAAACAGAACAACACAGAAGAATACTCTGTAATTTCCACTTGGAAGGTCTTTGCAGAAAGCATAGATGTGGGCATGGTTCATTAATAGAAAGAACATGCAAAAACTCAGCTCAGAGAAATTTGATTTAAGGTCTTGATTTCCTTATTTTAGAAGGAAACTCTCTAGTGAGTGGTAAGAACCGGCAGATTTAGAAGACAGATGAACAGACAGAGGTTTGGGGGATCAAACTCCAAGACTGTTTGGACTTGATCAAAATTTAGAAACATGTGAGAACCTGCTCAGGGTGAAGGAGACAATACTGATGCCTAAGGACCACAGGGTAGATATCTGTTTGTGATCTATGGTTTACATCTGCCTGGAAAAGTGGCACATGCATTCTGTAACCCTTGCCAGAGAAATTCTCCCTGTGAGGCTTCACAATACTGTAAATTGATATGATGAATGATGGTACTACTTAACCTCTTTTCTTCTTATATGCACTTTCCCCTTTATGGTGAATGACTTTTCTCATGGCCTACTTCTGACATGAAGAATACCACTCACATTGATCTCCAAGCTGAAAGTATCTTTTCTCCTCACCTGGACTACTTTGTCCCTCACCCGACAGATTTCTGTTTTAACCTGTAATTGTATTTATTTCTACAAAGCATATTAGGATGCAGTTTGCATAATGACTCTTTAAGCTAGGTGAAATTGAATGCTGTGTGTCAAACACAGCCAAGACCATGCCAGATGCCTTTAAGAATGTCACAGGATGTTTGGTGTATAAATGGGTATCTGCTTCCAGTGACACGATGCAACACCAGACCTCAGAGCCCCTGTGTCACCAAATTTCACAACACGCAACATGATTAAACACATGCAGCGGCCAACACACGATGTTCTTAATAAAGACAAAAAGAAAGCACCCGCTCTTTTCAGTAAATTGCTGCCTTGGAATATGTTGCACAGGGTCATGTTGACAAGATCTGATGCTTCATCAATCTTTGCAAATACTTTTATTCCAGCCTGGCTGAAATATAATAACATGGAAAATGTTCTCTTACCACTGCACTGGGGATAACACAAGCTGTAATTAGTTAACAATCCTAATGTTTCAAGTATTTTGGATGAATAATTTCCTTGTTGAAAACTGAAGCTTCTTGTTAACCAAATTATTCCTATTTGGCTGAGGATTGTTTTTGGAAAAAAAGAACAAAAATGTTTGATTTATTATGCACAGAAGACATCAAATTTTTAATTTTCTGGGAACAACCCTGACTGCATTTAAAAACAAAGTAGAGCAAATAACAAGAAACAAATTATTAATATTTTTTGGGTAAACAAAATATTATCCTTCACCAGACAGTTTGTGAAGAAAGGCTCTTCACAAGGGCTCTTCCCCAGGGCTCAGCGTTGGGGCCGGCCCTGTTCAATATCTTCATTGTCGATCTGGATGAGGGGATTGAGTGCACCATCAGTAAGTTTGCAGGTGACACCAAGCTGGGTGGAAGTGTCAATCTGCTGGAGGGCAGGAAGGCCCTACAGAGGGACCTGGACAGGCTGGATCGTTGGGCCGGAGCCAACGGTATGATATTCAACAAGGCCAAGTGCTGGGTCCTGCACTTGGGTCACAACAACCCCATGCAACACTACATGCTTGGGGAGCAGTGGCTGAAGAGCTGCCTGGAGGAAAAGGACCTGGGGGTGTTGGTTGACAGCCAGGTGGACATCAGCCAGCAGTGTGCTCAGGTGGCCAAGACGGCAAATGGCATCCTGGCTTGTATCAGGAATAGTGTGGCCAGCAGGAGCAGGGCAGGGATGGGGCCCCTGTACTCAGCACTGGTGAGGCCGCACCTCGAGTACTGTGTGCAGTTTTGGGCCCCTCACTACAAGAAGGACATTGAGGTGCTGGGGTGTGTCCAGAGAAGGGCAACGAAGTTGGTGAAGGGTCTAGAGAACAGGTCTTATGAGGAGTAGCTGAGGGAGCTGGGGTTGTTTAGTCTGGAGAGAAGGAGGCTGAGGGGAGACCTTATCACTCTCTACAACTACCTGAAAGGAGGTTGTAGCGAGGTGGGTGTTGGCCTCTTCTCCCAAGTTACTAGCGATAGAATGAGAGGAAATGGCCTCAAGTTGCATCAGGGGAGGTTTAGATTGGATAGCAGGAAAAATTTGTTCACTGAAAGAGTGGTCAGGCATTGGAACAGGCTGCCCAGGGAAGTTGTTGAGTCTCCACCTCTGGAGGTATTTAAAAGAAGGGTAGACGTGGTGCTTGAGGATATGGTTTAGTGGTGGACTTGGCAGTGATAGGTTAGCCGTTGGACTCGATGACCTTAAGGGTCTTTTCCAACATTAATGATTCTATGATTCTATGAAAAAGAACATCTGGGATCAACCAAAGGAATATTCTGATTTCATTTTTCAGTATGGTTATAATGAAAAAACGTTGCTTACTAAGCTGTGGATGCTGGGTCTTTAGAAGTTGTTTCTGAAAGACAGGGGCTATCCTTCATCTCATTTTCTGGTGTGTCAGTGCAGGCTCCCTGAGTTGGGCTTACTACGGGTGTTGAATGGCTGAATCAGTGTCTTGTAGTGAAGTTGAACATTTACAGCCTTGCAGGTCCTTACCAAATACAGAGATCAGCAACGGGATTCATGTCATTTTAGTTTTCTAGCCTCAGCTACTAATACAGATCCTTTACAGTCAATGGAGGGAGGAGAAACACTTCCAGGGAAGACTGATCTCATCCCAAGACAGCTACCTAAAAGAGATTGGGTCCTTTATGGATGTCCCTCTCTGTATCTACTATGTAGGGCACTGGGACATATCTTTTGGATGGGTAGAAATGTCTGAGATGAATCTCATCTTTATGTATTATTCCTTATGCCAGGGAAATTATGTGCTAGATATTCCTTCTCATTATTTCTACACTAAAAATGAACACCATTAGCAACCTGACATTTTCACTGAGAGGAACTGGTTCTCTTTTTACTTAAACAGATATAAAAAATAGTGAAAGTGCATCTTCATTAAAGCCAACAGATTTTATCTAGCATAAAGCTGGTGAAAGACAGTGGAGGTCTTTTATGTTCACTGTACACACAGTATGAAAAATGTCTGAGCACAGGCCTGGAAGGTGTTAAGCATAGAAGGCAATTCCTCCAGACACCTTTGCAGGCTATGGCAACTAATTGTTTCCAGCCAACACTTGAATTCTTTCGGTATATGGAAAGATTTGGAATTAGTGGCGGGTTTTGTTGTCATCTCTTAACATACGCTGCATGGTATATGCAGTGCAACTATGTAATTTTCTGGCACTATATGGACTAGGACTTCTTTTTCCCAACAAGAAGCTGAGGTTCTTGCCTTAAGAGATGGTTGAGAAGAAAGAAAGGCACTGTAGCACTCCCTAAACTTTTCAACCTGTTAACGTGAGATGGAGAAAGGTACAAGATGCCTTCTACACCACCGTGCCCTTAACAAGTGATGATGGTGAATACGTATGCCACAAAAGTTGTGGCACTTCAAGCACCCTGTTCCCTAACTGTGAAGAGTGTAGTGAAATGAATGAGTGAATCTGCTCTGTCTTTGTGAGGAAATAGCCTGTCTGCGCAGCCAAGAAAACACCAATGCCAAGGTGAAGCCCAGTGATCCATCAAGTCAGGATGGGTAAGTCATATCTTCCCTCATTGCTTTTCTCTCCCCTCTCATCCCTTTATTTAGGTTGCTCTTGCTCTTTGGGAACAGGAGCTGTTCCTGGCTATGTGTCTGCATAGGGCAGTAATGGGCTCAGCTCTGCTGGGTTTTTTGTAACAACAGATGAACCTCAATGAACCCATAGATAATAATAATGCAGGGTAGAAATGGAAAATGATAGTAGTTTAGGACTGCATCACTGAAGGCTCAGAACTTTCATTTTTTGAGGACCTACCTTGCAGCCCTGTCCTTCAAATTGTTCGACTCAGCTGTGTTTCACAGGGTCTTTGTGCAATGATTGAGACCTGAGGTGTACACCAAGCTAATTATACTGTTGGTTGTGGTCCAGTGATGACTCAAGTTTGCAAGTTATTAGAGAGTTTATTGGATTGCCAACCCAAGCATTTCTTAGAATAAACAGTTTTCCCTCAATTTTGTTGAAACTTCACGTGCTTATAATATGATGGTTAAAGGCAATAAAATTTCAGCATATTAAATATCATAAGCTTTGGACGTTCAGTAGAGCAGAACTAATCTAGTTTTAAAGCGTCAGACTTTCCTCTAACAAATGGAGTTTGCTGAGGAAACCGTCCCTTAGTCCAGCTGGAGGCAGAGAGAGTGTGACGGATTTGGTTGTAGTGCAACACCCAGATGATGCTGGGGACCGTGGCACCTCAGCTGTGTCTGCGGACAACCCTTCTTCCTGCAGCAGCTCCTCTGCAGTGGCATTTGGGTTTGCAAGGGGGAAGAAGCCAAGTGTCCGGAAACTTCTGCACCTCCTGCATCTGAGACCCAGTTTTAAGTTGGACTGGGTTCAAATTTTGTTAGAAAGGACAAATCTGGGATTGGTTGTAAACTTGTGAAGTCTTCTGATTTCTAGCTGAGCAATAGGAAGTAAGTTCTGATCCCATCTACATATCTACATCTTTCTATTTTTCAGGGAGAAAAGTTTAGACTTATTGTTAGAGAAGACTGAAAAAATGGAGTTTCCCTTGAGGAATTCTGATATTTAGATACTTATTTTCTTTACAAGTTGGGATGAAAAATTAAAAATTAAAAACTTTTGGAAAACAAAAGGTTCAAACGCATATTGATCAATAAATGCCAAGTTGCATTGTTTAAACATGTTTTATTCTAAGATGCTTTGACTGTGACTGATGGAATTTGTTTGAGTGTATTGATACTTTGGGATTTGGTTATTGTTAATCTCTGTGCCTTTGTTGGCACCATAACATGGGGTGTAAATCCATACTCCAGTTATGCAGAGCTGGATCTCAGTGCCATATGGGGCTTGTAAGTCCAATGAGGGCAAACAGTCTGCAAGGAATGAGAAAAAAGTAATGGGGCTCACTCTCATCACTCAGACAAATGCAGAGTTTTATGTTGACTTGGTCTAATCAAACATTTTCCTTTTCTTTATATAAAATTATTTGAAAATTATTTTTCTCCAGAAAATTTAGACTAAGATGGGACTGAGTTTTCTGAGGCAAAAACTTCAACAAGCTTTGTGGCTAATGTTGAGGGTTCTTGTACCTTTTCTAGTTATTCAGTCTTCAATGCAGTTTCATATATCTGTATATTTTGTTTGTACAAGTGAAATAATGTAGTCACTGTGCTGCCAAGATTTTTTTTTCTAGTTGGGATGTGGTGAACTCATCTTTCACATTTTGGTAGAGATGTGGGCATATTTTTTGCTTTAAGCCCACTTTAATCTTGTAACTTCCCTCCCTTTTAATCCACCTGTCAGGTTTACAGTGGATATTGATATCAGCATTCATAACAGACTTTTGGCGCTACAATAATCATGCCAAGAATTGCAAGGGCAGGCCTTAACTTTTGGTAAGCTAGCAGAGAAGCTGTCAACTGCCTCACCCACCAAGGCCTGTTTGGTGTTTTTCAGCTTAATCAGTGGATCTAATAAAAAGATAATTTCTTTCCCTCATTTCATTATACAGGGAACCTGTATAAGGAAAGAAAGGCTTGGTTTGTAGCCCATTCAGTAAGATGTCAGATGCCAGCCTGACTCACTGAAGGCTGTATAGCAAAGATCGTTATGGAAGTGGAAGGTTTAGGTTATTGCCTTCTGTTGTCCCAGAATAAAAATGTCATCAACAAAATGAAATCCCTCATTAAATAAGATTATCTTCTGGTTCAGTTGTCTATAGTTCCTACCCCACTTTTGTCCCGTTTCCAAAAAAACCCCTGTCCTGATTGCTTAGGTTTGTCTCAGCCACATTTCAAGGGTGATGAGGATATCAACCTTTCATGTTTTTCAGGGAGGCAGGTACCTCAGCAAAGGAAGAGGGTCTGCAGAGTTCATCCATATTAAATGCTGAAGGATCTATGCAGGAGAAAGGCAACACAAGTGTTGCAAGGTCCCTGTCCCCTGGCAGGCATCTCGGGTCCTCCCTGGCTGGGAGCAGTAGGGGGTCTCACCCTTGGGGATGCCTGCCTTTGATGGCTGCTGCAGGTCACACGAACTGGCCTCTCCTTCTCTGCTGCTCAAAGACCCTCTGGGATCAGATGGGCTGCGATATGTAAATTTTGGAGAGATAACATGCAGCAAGAAGAATCCAGCCCAATCAACAAAAATCAAGTCAGGCCTGAGCCTTCTCTCTGAAGAAGAAACATTGCTCCCCTGCGCCTTTCACCGATTTGCCCTGACACTGGTGGTTCTCCTGACCCCTCTCCAGGGCATAATAATTTGGGTGTTGTGCTGTGGCCAAGGCTGAATCATCACTCCTGGCTCTGGTCCTGCGTCTTGATGCTCTGTGCTTGCTGTCACTTTCTAGGGTACATTTCTTATTCAGAGTTAAAACTCTTGAGTGCAAGCAATCTGTTCTTATTGATTTGAAAAGGCCGAACTTTAAATAGCTGTTGTTTAATGTCCTGGAACATTAATATTAGATTAGAAAGATGTCCCTGACTTGTTGCCCCGAACATTGGAAAAAATATGTATCAAACAATTCTGCTCTTCCAGGATCATTTGTGACAGTATTGTCCTGCAATAATGAATTAACACTGTGGTTAGGATTCCATTTGCTGGGCTAGACAGGACTTGAGAGGACAATCCGATCATTCATCCCAGTTCCCCTCAATCTCAGGAAACCATGGAGCAAAGTCTGAAGTCCAAAGCACCCACAAGAGCAAACACCCTGTGTCTCCAGCCTGGCACAGTCCAGAAAATGTCAGCATCCCACGACAAGCTTAAGACCTCTTGGAAATGTTAGACTAAAACCCTCAAAAATTCCTTTGTGTCACAGAAAAGAGCAGGAAACATCATGAACTGCTGGTACAGTTTGTTATTTTCCTTCTCTTAGCAGTTTTCTTAAATAAGTCAGAACTATGTGTTTATTACTTTCACCGTTTTTTCTGGTCCACTAAATGCATATGTATATGCAATATATCTATAATACACATCCATATATGCACACTACCTTTGAGTGGATATGTATATGTGATTTATGTGCATGCATACTCACATACCTTTCGCTGCTCTCACTTTTCAGTTAAGACAAGTTATTTTTTTAGTCAGTAAACTTTCTGATAGTAGGAGTGTGGCTTATTTAGGTTTTATCATGAAATGTTCTTAAATGGTTCCAAGTCTCAATTTTCCACTGTCCCCCAACCCAGATGCTCCCTTCTGGCTCATTTGGCACATAAACATTTTCAGTGCAGAGCAATTTATTATACTACCTTTTAAAGCAGCAGGTAAACATAGTCCTGGTTTGAGTTGTGTATTTTCTCTGCATATAGCAAATGGGATCAAACTAGAGTTACTGCATTGTGGCACTAGCTAACTTTCAGGTGCTTGAGGGGTTTGTCTTTAACTAGTGCCATGAGGTTTTATATTCATGTCTCATAGATGCAACCACTTTTGAATTTTCCTTTTTCCACAACATATTATTCTGCTCACTAGATAGTAACTGTTCCAGTAGTCACCATATCGCACACAAAGTCTTCCTTTCTAAATGTCATTGGTGACTGTAATGATCAAATGAAAGTAAATTGTGCTACAGAAGGATTCAGCAATTAAAAAAGCACGACAACAAACACCTCCCAGCCAAGCAGAACTGCAAACAACTCATTATAATTATTCCAGCCTATTTGAACCTGTCTTCCGCTCGCGCACTCAGGCAGAGCTGCAAGGCACTTCTTCTCCATCAGGGCTGAATCAGTCTTTTGCTGACTTCTTATAATACAGGGTAGATAAGAGCTCTTCAGTGGTAATTTGCTTGAGTTCTTAATAAGGAGAGATTTTAGAAAGCACAGACTAGTGCATGCAATAAACTAAATGTATCCATATCTGTAAGTAAGCAGTTCAGAGTGCTGTTTCTTTCTCCCTTTTTCTTCCTTGTGCTTTAGAGACTGAAGCAATTAAAGGGTTTGGGTGCATTTTTTTCTCTTGGTTATTTAAGCTACATACTTGTACGCTTTTCAAGATGCTGTTTTCACAGCTGTTCTCTAGGATTTGTGGTTGTGAACCAGGTGGTACTGCAAGAACCCAAGGCTGCACAGCATGTAGCTCTGTGAGACGTTTTGCTCTGATGGACCACAGCGATTGACTGAGGTCAGGCCTCGGGCAGAGCCCAAGGAGAGCACCCCAACTGATTTGTAGTTATCACAGGATGTTTGACATGCAGTTTGTGTTTGGAGGGTGCAGATAGATTATTCAGTGTACTGGAGTGTTATTCTCAACCTGAGCAAGGGCTTTCCAGGGAGACCAACAGGAGCTGCTCCAGCAGGTTGCTAACGGATGAGTTTAAGGCTGCACCTAACATAAGACTGCATACCATAGCCAGCACCTCCTCTCCTGTGTTGTGAGGGAGTTTAGGTATCAAGGGACTCATGAAAAGTGAAAGGGGCACTTTGAAGGCAACATTTTGGCTCCATTGCTCTGTTCACAAAGTATCGGCAGTCAGTGGTGTTACATCATGACAACAAAATGAAAAGGCACTTTGCTTGTCAGTGTTGCTGAGCTATGGCAAGGACAAGTCTGCAGTTTGCTTTAGCAGCTCAAAAGGCAGTTTGACACTGATCTTTACAACGAGTCATAGCCAAGAATGAAAATATCTGGGGAAGATCTCAAATGGAAGTTACCAAATTGTGGCAGTTAGGATGCACTGAGCAGAAACTCAGTTGTTCATGAAGCGGACTGCATGCCTATTTTAACAGGCACTATGGGGAAGGATGGTTTACATTGTGCACTTCCGTGGTTAGGCTGAGATGAGCCAAGGAGGAAGACGGGCTGGTTTTGTAATGAACTGTGCGGTAGCTAATGTGCATCCATTTATTCAGAGACTGCGGGTGAAATTCATCAGAAGGCCAGATAGACTCTATGCACCAATTACATCCCACTCAAACCTTTGTGCACAGGAATGAATTTCACCTTGTCTGACCCATGAAGATGTGTGAATACTTATCTGTCTTTCTTTAAGACTTCATTTTTATAGTTTCAAATAGCTAGATTTTTCTTTTTCAATAGTAACTTTCCTTGATGTGCATCTGTTTCCGGTTTAATACTTACCAGTATCTTGACATGAATGGCAGAGATGTCTTTTGTCTGCAGCTTAATATGGAGGCAACAGAATCATTTTCTGTTATAAAGTGAAATCCGTTTCTCCTCAAGTCTTCTGCAACTGAGGTAATGTTTGCAAAATTCTTTGAAGATGAAAAACACTACAGTATATAAATATCAAGTATTATTTTTATATCTTAATCATCTATGCTTTTAAAATTAATGTGAAAAAATCCTATGAGTACCCAAATGCCCAGTAAAATGCGTATCCTTCTTCTAATCTAAATGCTTTATTTTCATCTATGAATCCTCTTAATCTTTGAAATTAATTACCATGATTAAAAATGGGAGATGTGTTTTCCCAGAACAATCAAATTGTTCTGGTGCAAATTTTCATATTCATTTTGCATCATTAGTTTAATTTCTTTTGATATTAAAACACACACACACACATACTCACATTCCTGAATATGACATCTTCTCTTTCTTTACAGTAAGAGAGAGTCTTATTTTGCTATTTGCTGACTACAGCCAAAAGTGACTCTGTGCAGTGGTACCCTCAGAAGGAGAAGGGGGGCTTACCTTGTCTGCCTCCGGGTCCCTTGGAAGGGCAAAGGCCATGACTGTTGGCTTGTCAGCCAGAGGTCAGGAGAGTGCTTTCATCCACCCATCCAAAATAATCGATTTATAAAAATTAGGCCTTTAACAGACAGGCCATATTCATACTGCTGAATATGTGTCAGTGGAAGGGAATCATTACAGTTACAGCAAGACTTATAAAAATGGCAATTTGAGTTTAGCCCAAAGTCTGGTTTCTTATAGTCCTTGTGAACTGTCTGATTTCTTCCCCAGTGTCAGAGAAGTAAATGTGAGAGTACTTTTATTGCATTGGGGAAGCAAAATGGAACAACGACTGATGCATTGATGCCTGACTGGTGAACAGGGCCAACATGTGTTTCCTGACAACAAAAGCAAGAGAAAATTCTTGCTGTGGTTGGGTTTTAATCCAGTCTTCTCCAGATATTGCTGATAATTGGATCCAGGCTTGTGTCTTGTTTCTGTTCAGTGCCTACTGCTGGTTTACACACCTGAGCTCTATTCCCTATTAACTGTTTACAAAGTGGAGAGGGAAAATATCCAAGTCCTTATGCTGCCCAGATTCCCTGACCAGAACCACTGGGAGAGAAGGGGAGAGGGAACTTTTTTAAAATATTAGTGTCAGCACATTAAGAACCTCTACATGCAGCACTCACAATGTGAGGCTTTAAGAAAGTCAGTTGAATGGTTCCCTAGGAAGATCTTGCTTTGAAATAACACACAGTTCCTTTTGTTGCAAAAATGGCAAGAAGAAAGAGGACAAAATGTGTGAGCTGAAAGGGAAGAGAGACTGAAATAGAGTAACATCAGAGGTGCTGAAAATGGATCTTTTATTGTAGATCACAACAATACAGGATTTCTAATGCAGAAAGGATTTGAGAATAGAAAAGAAGGCATCCAGTGCACAAGAAAGGCACAAGAAGATATGTCTTTTATTGCCCTTTAATTTTTTTTCTGCCCCTCTCATCAGATCAAAGAGAAAGATCAGGCATGAGAAGTGGAGATTATTTTGGCAATACTGACACTGTTGTAGTGATATGCGACAGACAAAGCAGGGAGACCATCCTTGTGGAAACATCACAGAACCGATTGTTGGTCCAGAAAATGACCAGCTGGCTGTGGAAAGAGGTGCATGTGTTTTGGGGGAAAGAAGGTGAGACAGCTTAGCCAAAAGTGGAAAGAGAACCAGCTGTGCAAAGAAACAGGAGCTGAAGTGGGAGAAGCCTGCAAAATGGCTAAGTTGAAGGGACACTGAGGGTGTGGAGCCATGAAGCTGAATAGGATGGGGATGGCTGGGTTTCTGTGGGTTACACAGGGAAGTCCTTACAGAGAACCAAATATCTGTATGTTTGTGGTCTGGGGGATCCGGGCTGGAGGCTCAAAATGGCTGGGAAGTGGTTGGTTTGTTTTGGAAGAGTCATTGAATGAATGAAAATCACCTTAATCTAAAACTTGTTATGATTTTTTTTTTTAAAATAGATATTAGCAGATCTTGGATGCAAACTGTGAAGATGCACAATTCTGAACTTAAAAAATAAATAAAATTTAAATTCCAATAGGAGGAAATCCTGGCTTTCTTCTCAATATAGTTACAAACTGCAAGTTGAAGAGAACAAAGACTTTCCACAAATGGCTCTGGATTGTGACAAGATGGCTTGAAATGACCACTGAGTTTCTTTGGCCATGGCCGCCTTTTTCCTAGTCCTGGCCCAAGGCCAGGGAGAGCAGGATGGCACAAGGGATGATATGTGAGAGTGAATGTGGCATTGAGAAATGCAGCCTGGTGAAATGTTGGTGTGACCACCAGGAGCAAGATGGAGCTTGGCTTGGGGAAGGGAAGAGGGAGCCCTGGCATGTGGGAGTGTCCCCATATGTGGATGAAGGTGTCCAATCTCAATGCTGTTGAGGGCAGATGGGCAAATCCTGAAGGTCCATGTAGCCAATACGTGGGGAGGGATCTACCCCTCCAAGTGTCTGGCAAGTAAGTGTGGTGCCAAGGGATATCAACGTTCAGTGAAGGAAGGGAGTCCACAGAGCCACAGCCATTTTCTATTTAGTCATGGAGAAGGAAGGAAAGAAAGAGTGGGAGTAATCTGTTTTTTCAGCATTTTTCCAAAGCAGAAAGTTCCAGGTTATCACTCAAATTAATACAACAGAGCAAGTGACTACAAAACCGCACCTTGACCTCCCTTTCTTCCCCTACCTCAGTGCAGAGAGAAGATTAGGTGCAAGCTCTGGTTCCATGGTCAGTGCCTGTACTCACTTTATTGCTTTGCCTGTTTCCTGCTGTGGCTGTGGAAAGTACAGAAAAGCTTTTATGTAATGAAAGTTAGCCCAGGCAAAGGATCTGCTCTGATGAGATTCCCCAGAAGACAATACTAGCTCTAATTCCTCTGGTTTAACTTTCTACTTCCGGAGGATTTACCAAGAAAGGAATTTAATTTTTTTCCCTAGATGAATGTATTAATATTTAATAAAAAGCAAAGCCAGATGACACTTCTAGAGAAAATAACAAATTTACATAAAACTTTTTCTCTATTTGAACAGAAAAAGATAAATTGAGGGGGTTTATCTCAGACATTTTTTATTTTCTTGAAAATAATAACAATATTGTTATTACATTTGGGTTATAACCCAAAAAGCTTCAGCATCAGAAAATGGTTGTGTTACTCTGTATCAAGTCATCTTGGGACATAAAGAATGTATTACATCCTTTTCCCCACTAATTTGTCCCCTAATTCTAGCTTGCCTTCCTAGCCTGAACTTGCCCCAGTTCCAGGCACTGGGAGATGGCTTACTAAGAAAGCATTTAGTTAAAGGAGGTTTTTCCACTTCAGACTATCTCCTCATACTCTGTCTGTGTACTGAGGCTAACACCTTTTACTTAGCCATTTCTCAGTATTTTCACTCATGGATGTTTGTTGTTCACCCCCTTTTACAAAAGACTCCCAAGCACCTGGGTAATTTTTTTGAGGTTGTTCTAAGGTAAGTCTGGAGTCTAAAAGTTTATATTAATTATTTTAAAGAAAACCGAGAGTTCACTCTCACGGAAGCAAAAGTGAACTGTAAAACTTTCTGCCAGTGGGTAGGTCAGACTGCTGCCAAGGTCACTTCACCTCCCTTTGGTTTTCCTTCAACAGCCTGCCAAATACAACCTTTGTCTGGATGATGGGGGACACAGATTTCACCACAACAGTTGACAGGGATGCCATGGTACAGCATCTCCAGCTTGGTACAACGAAGAAAGGTTTGACTTTAGAGTGCCCTCACATTAACCCATTTCACTGGTTTTCTCTTCCCTCCACTTGTATATACCCCATTGAGGAGAAAGCATCAGTAAAAGACTATTCAGCTAAAGATCATTTCCCTCCTTGCTCACCATTTTGCTTGAAAGACTGCCCAGAGACATTTGCTAACTCTATTTTAGAAGGATATATCAAGTCTCCTACCAGGACCCTGCACAGTCTTTTTCAGTATCACTTGATTCTCCATTGCCAGGCTTTTAAACAAAAATAAACCAAGATATTGTCAATAAATCATTTTCCCTCCTTTCCAGCTCAGCACCAGTGGAAGACTGTGGTAAGTTATCATGTTTTTAACTACGAACCTGTCTGGGTCTCTGTCATTTATCTTGTGTGTCTCACTCTGGTCTGGCTCAAGGCTGAACATTAGCAAATGATGAATGCGGGGCTGTCTCTCCTGGTTTGTACTGGCATTATTAACCCATATTCCCCTGAATATTTCATACCATAATACATTATTCATGAGTTGCTGGAGTTGTGGTAATTGACTCTCAGGTTAGCTGCCCTGTGTGTGGGGCAGGAAAGAAATGTATGTTATCGACAGGTAATCCCTATTATTCATTCTCAAGGATTTTCCTTACCCCTGTGGTTCTGACTACTGTAAAGCAGATCAGCTGGTGTAAATTTGCTATTTCACATGTATTTACACAAGTATCTGTCCTAATGATGTTTTTTCAGGTGGATATGGTATCATATTTTGATTTATTGTGATTCTAAGAACCCCAAGAACCAATTGTGTAATCTAACAACTCTGGGGCTGTAACATACAGTCAGCTTTCTGCTGATTAAATAATGATCTATCAATTATTATTTTCTTTTCCTCTGTTCCTATTATTTTACCTTTTTTTCCAGTTTGTATTCTTTTTCCCCCTTGATAAGTTGCCTCAGAAAACAGCTGCTACATAGCGACAGCAGCAATAGAAAAAGACAGTTATTGTATTCCCCGTTGGACATGGCCAAGCCTGCATGAGACAAATCTCTGGAGGTCCAGAGTTCAGTAACTCGGCAGGTAGAGTTGGACTTTGAAGGTGTGATGCTTTCTTATTGTGTATGCAGGAGGTGAGGTCTTCAAATTCTGTCTGGAAATGAGTAAAGAGCCATCTTTTTATCACACTGTGTTTTACTGTCTGTTTAGGTGTACAGAGCATATAGCTTTATGCCTGATATTTCTCCAGGAAACCCCTCACTGAGAAGCGGTTCACAGCAAGCGCCAACACTACATGTATATAGACTGGGGTCTTCCTGGGAAACTGAGGCATCTCTTTGCTAATCTCCTGACCATGAAGCAGGCTTCATTTTCAGACTGATATGTATATGATTTACAGGTGTGGTGATAAATGAGCATATTCTGACATGTCTTCAGAAATGTTGACAGCTGTTGCTTATCAGTGGGCTTTAGGTTTTGTTGTCTTCTCTTTCTAACTATATGATTGCTGGAATGGATGACCAATGACTGTGGAAGTTCTCCAGGCAAACAGCTGGCACAGATTTCAGGATGTTTATTGCAAGAACTATTCCCTGCATTTTGTTCCTTTAAAAAAGTAAAATGGTGAAAACGTTTGACCCCCTTTAGGCCAAGAAATTCTCCAGAACGTGTCCTATTTCCTCCTCTGAACTCCACAGTAGTGGAACATGGTCCATTATCACCACTGTCTTCAACCTGCAGAACTGCTTAATTTTATGCACATAAAAGATAGCACTTAGATGCTCTGGTAGAAACTGATGGAAGAACTATAAATCTGAGATGCTAGCAACAGCCTAAGTAGATGAGGTAGAAAAATGATGAATAGGGAAACATGAGTATTGAGAAATAGAAAGATGTTCCAGTATCCCCAGTCATTTGCTCCTTCCTCTTGCAGCAGAGGTGGCTGTACTTCTGTCGTCAAGGAAATACAGTCAAAAATGGATTGTGTTGCCTGCCATTGTCTGCATATGTACAAAATCATAACAAAGAGATCATCTCCAGGAGAGCTCGGGGTCATGGCTGGAGGAGCTGGATTTTTCTGCCGAACATCTGCAAATCCCCCTGCAGTGATGATTACCAAGCTGCGTGTCATGTAATGAAGGGCTAAATATGGCTGAGACTAGAGGCACTGTAGGTAGATGGTTAATGAGGTGCTAATTGGGTAAGAAAAAAGAGAAGGAAGGAAATGAGTAGGGAGGCTAGTGTATCTGATTCAGAAGAGCGCTGAAATGTGGAGTCATACAGGGTATTTTTGGCTCCAGCTCATATTCCTTCATCCTTATGCGTGTAGGAGATGAATTGTTCCTGTGACTCAGCTGGAGACCCTGTTTTCCAGCATGACCACTCTGCTGGTGCATAGGCATGGAGCTCAGGTACCATTTCATCTTGTTGCAGCTCAGTTTTTGCCAGCCCTGCCTACGTGGAGGGAGGGAGGGAGAGTTGATGGGGTGAATGTCTGTCAGGAGCTCCTGAGAGCTCCTTATTGATTCTGTGCCTGAAGTTAACTGACATGATCAGCTTGCTTACAGATCGCTTCTCTAAGGGTCTTGGTGTCCTCCTGCCTTTGGGCTTTAGTGAAAGATGAAGTCTCACATGAAGTAAGAGTAGGGCAGGATGGATCCAGGGACCAAGAATGCCAGAGCAGAAGGAGCTCTTGGAGCTGCAATCGTCTGCATAAAAGGCATCAGTGTTGAGCTAAAATACTGTGTCCCATTCTGCCCAAATCTTTTAACCTTCCTATTGCTCAGCAGCCATGGCAGCAAAATGAGCATTGACGCTTGTTAATCAGAGTTTTGGGAACTACTGGAGACAAGTCCAGGGGCTCCCAAAGGAAGGTGTTGTAGATGGTTTGAGTCTATGTGCAACTCTGCCCACTGCCATCTTTTCTCTGCCATTAAAGGCTCACACTGGCAGCTGCTGCCTGAGATAACCTCATTATCTATCTATGCCTGTTGCAGGAAAGACTGCAGATACTGTTTCTTTCTTTTGACCAATGGATGGTCTCCCAGTCTCTAAATTGCCTAGTGACTCAGTTATTGTGGGTTCCCCATACCACTCTATTGCTCTGTGAGACACATCTTCCCTCTTTCAGCTCTGATGTGAAACATTCGTCTTGCATCTCTGTCTTGCCACTACACTAGGGAATTATACGTATTTGAAAAACCCCCACTCATTTCCTCCCTTGTTCTCTCCCATGTTTTCTTTTGATAATTGCCTTTATGGAAATATTTTAGTTGATCATCATCAATTTTTATATTAAGACATTATAAACTAAATACTAGTGGCCTCAGTTTTTAAGTATTATTTAATTTTCTTTGAAATGTTTTATTTTTTAAAAATATAATTATGGATTAAACCCTAGCAATTTAGATTTCAGTCGCATTGATTCAGACTTTTCAGATGCTGTAAATCAGTTCCTGTGGTTTAGTTTCCCTGTCTTTGAAACAGAGGCTGTGTTACACCCCTGGTTGTTGCAGGGTGGGCACTAAGATCATGGTAATCAGTGATCATTCTTTGACTGAATGAGGATGGCCATACACATGCAAAATGCTAGTGTTCCATATATTCCTGGTGCCTATAATTTCTGCCTGCCTTTCAGGCTGAATGGCACTGAGTTGCTGTTCAAAACACATTTAGATCATCTGGGTACAGCAGGATTTTCAAGGTCTACAGCCATGTGAAATGAAATATGTGATAAATGCTGAAGTTGTTTCCTAAGTGAAATGACGAAAACTAAAATTATACCAGTGCTGATGAAGGTGAGCAGCAAACCTTAGATTTAAACAGGGGAAATGACAGCATTATCAGTCAGGTATCCTGGCAACCAAGGAGCCCTGAATTTGTTGTCAACTTTCCAATCATATTGTCTCTTTACTTGGCATAACAAGGTATATTTTCCTTTGGGGAATTTAATCACTTCTCCACTGGAGGTCATTAGAATGTTTAAGCACCTGACCACACTCAGGAACTTGAGGAATTCAAATTGCTCCCAGATACCTGCACCTATATAATTGTACAGGAAAAAAAGGAAAAAAAGAGAACAACCCCCCACCATACAGCCCTGTGAAAGCCAGACAGAAAACTTACCATTGTATAATGCACCCTGTTTTTATTGCTACTTCTTGGTTGATACGAATTTCATGCTCGCTGTTATCCAGTAGCTAGAGTTAAAAGACTCTAAATCCAGGCCTTCTCTAGAGACAACATAGGCCATTTTTTGCACAGTGAGCTGAACCAAGGGTGCTAGCAAGGCCAGAGGTCTACCATGAAAAGTCAACTTTGAATGACACACTTGTCTTATTGTAGACTCATACACATGCTCGCATCTGCATTACAGTCTGGGCTGAAGGAGCTGCAAAAGGCTTTAAAAGGATTAATTTAGTCAGGGACAACTTCTCTTTGTGGCAGAGAAATGAGATTATGATGTGAAATAAATCAGTGGCAGAATTAGTAGAAAGTCTGAGATCTGGAATACTTAATCCTTGACCTGTTGCTCAAATGACGGCAAGAGCAATCAGGCTACACTGGAATCCTCTTACTGAGTGTGTGATGAACACATAATGTATTTCTAAATTTTGAACTGGAGGGGATTTATTCAGACCTGGTTTTCTTTTCTGTCTGAGATAAGGACTAACAACAACAGCTACAAGATATAAATGTAACACTATGGTTGATGCAGATGGGGGTACAACCTCTTCCTAGCAGATCCAGGAGGGAACTAATTGCTTCCTTCAGATCATGTGTATACACAATGTATGCAGTTTCTTTTATCATATAGGTATCAGCAACAGACCAAGCTATGACAAAGAAGGTTCTTCAGTTTTCCTGGCTGGAGGACTGTACTTAACTAGTACTTTATAATACAACAATGTGATGTTGTGCTATGGTTTTTATGCAAAGTTTTATGCTTAATTGTATGGCCTACACATGATCTTTGCTCTTTCATTCCTTTACTGAATTTAAATCACAGATTCGAAAACGTGTGCATTTTAGTTAGTTTCTTGCTTGTTTTTAAAATGAAATAGAGGATGGATTAAATACTGTTTAAAAAAAAAACAAAAAAAAGGTATTTGATGTATCATTATTCAGAAAGTCGCTGCAGGGTTTGAAACAGTGTTTACACTGGATGTATTACTAGTCCAGTGGGAATCAATGAAATTGTTCACCCTGCTGCTGAACTTCACTGAATATGAGAGTCAATGAATATCATTCAACCAGTATCATCCTGGGCTCATCTTTTCTCCAGCAAGACAGACAACTGGGACAGGACTTTAGAGCTAATTGCATGTCACCATGGAGAGGTCTCTCACAGAAGCTCTCCAAAAAGCTAAGCTTTCATGAATAAAGTGACAGGACACTTGGAGTCATGGCTCTGTTAAATAGGATTGCAGTGTGGTTATGTATGCCTGGGACTTGGAAATGCTCGTCACAACATCATCTTCTGTTTCTATATCCCTCCAAGGCTACAGGTATGTGTCACATGATTCAAGTCCCAGTTCAAGCAAAGTGATTTTGCTTTTGCTGAATTTCAGCGTCAGGAGCCTGTATGTGTAACCTGTGCTCAGCTGATCCTTTGTTTGGAAGTTACCAAGCACCACTGTATTTCTCTGGCATAGCGCTTCAGGCGCCTCTGAGTCTGTTTCTGAGTATGCCTAGATGTACTTTAATGTGGAAAACAACGCTTTGTATTTAATCCTCCCCCACCTAAACATGTGTCTGCACAGTATGATCTGAGGCCTTGGAGAACGTGCTCCAAGGACAGGAAAACAAAAGCTGGAGGGGCTTGTTTATGCTGCGTAGGTGACAGAAAGGCTGGAAAGGATGATGTTTGGAAAGGAGAGAGACATTAATGACATGAGCGGTTATCACACATGATAGTCCTTCAGGACTATTTTAATTAATGCACAGCGTCTCATGGCCTCACATCTGTTGCAGTGACACTTCTTCCTTGGAGAGGTGTGTGTGTGTAGGGAAGAGGAGGTTGGGAGCTTTGCTGGTTGTCTTCCATGTAAGGGAAATCCGTATCTGTTATGCAAACGCATTTAGCAGTCCCCTTAGGGCTGCTACAGTGACACAAACAGGAGAGGAGCAGAATTTGGCCTTTTTGGTCCCCCTGAGTGTGTGAATCTGACCCTTGGTCTGTCCCTTAGGTGTTATATCCTTCCATAGAAAAGATGTCCCTTAGTCTGCTTCTTGGCTGACTCTTTTTCTTCTCATCTTTATTTAAGATTCTTTTGTTATAAAATATGTTTATTGCTAGAAGTTATATAAAGGACTGTAAAAACCTTTCTGCTTTAAACATAAGTACCTCAAAATCAGAAGTAAGAAAAAACATGCTGTCTTCTATAAATGGGTTGCAGGTCATGCAAATCATGTTAAAAGTTGGAATTAGATAGGGAATCTTGCACAACAAAGTGCTATGTATAATTTGCTGTTTCACAAAAACATTTTCTCTCCAAAAGCTGAAGGCAAAGTACCTCTTCTCCCTTCCATCTCCTTAATTCAAAACCCTCCCTAAACTGCAATCTGTTCAACGCCACAGCACTTGATAGAGTAGTGAGGAACATGCCTCAGTGAAATAAACTGACAGCAGAGGAGACTTCTTATCATAGAATAATAGAATCATTAAGGTTGGAAAAGACCTCTAGGATCATCAAGTCCAACCGTTAACCCAACACTACTATCCTTCCTAAACTGTGCCCTGAAGTGCTGCACCTACACGTCTTTTAAATACCTCCAGGGATGGTGACTCTACCACCTCCCTGAGTAGCCTGGTCCAATGCCTGACCACTCTTTCAGTGAACAAATTTTTCCTGCTATCCAATCTAAACCTCCCCTGATGCAACCTGAGGTCATTTCCTCTCATTCTATCGCTAGTAACTTGGGAGAAGAGGCCAACACCCACCTCACTACAACCTCCTTTCAGGCAGTTGTAGAGAGTGATAAGGTCTCCCCTCAGCCTCCTCTTCTCCAGACTAAACAACCCCAGCCCCCTCAGCTACTCCTCATAAGACCTGTTCTCTAGAGCCTTCACCAGCTTTGTTGCCCTTCTCTGGACACACCCCAGCACCTCAATGTCCTTCTTGTAGTGAGGGGCCCAAAACTGCACACAGTACTTGAGGTGCGGCCTCACCAGTGCTGAGTACAGGGGCACGATCCCTGCCCTGCTCCTGCTGGCCACACTATCCCTGATACAAGCCAGGATGCCATCAGCCTTCTTGGTCACCTGGGCACACTGCTGGCTCATGTTCAGCAGGCTGTCAGCATCCCGCCAAACAGTCCTCTGCTGCGCAGCTTCCTAGCCACTCTGTCCCAAGCCTGGAGCATTGCCTGGGGTGGTTGTGACCCAAGTGCAGGACCCGGCACTTGGCCTTGTTAAACCCCATACAACTGACCTTGGCCCATTGATCCAGCCTATCCAGGTCCCGCTGGTAGAGCCTTCCTACCCTCAAGCTGATTGACACTCCCGCCCAACTTGGCTTCAGCTGCAAATGTACTGTGGGTGCACTCAGTCCCCTCATCCAGACCATTGATTAAACAGAACAGGCCCCAACACTAAGCCCTGGGGAACCCCACTTGTGACCGGCTGCCAACTGGATTTAGCTCTGTTGATCACAACTCTCTGGGCTCGGCCATCCAGCCAGTTTTTTACCCAGCAAAGAGTACACCCATCCAAGCCATAAGCCGCCAGCCTCTCTAGGAGGATGATGTGGGAGACAGTGTCAAATGTTTTACCTAAGTCCAGGTAGACAACATCCACAGCCTTTCCCTCATCCACTAGGAGGTTCACCTGATCATAGAAGGAGATCAGATTGGTCAGGCAGGACCTGCCTTTCATGAAGCCAAGCTGGCTGGGGCTGATCCCCTGGTTGTCCTGCACGTGCTTGGTGAACTCACTCAAGATGAACTGCCCCATAACCTTCCCCGGTACCAAGATCAGAGAAATATTGGACTGAAATAATTTAACAGCAGGCACTATAGAACTACTTCTGCATCTCCCACTTCTTGACTGGTAGAAAACTGGCAGCTGCCGCACAAGAAAAATAATTTTCTAATGTGATTGTTCTGAACCATCCTGCAGTTAAGAGGGCTTCTTTACTTTTTATTTTTTCAAACAGTGACACTTTGCTGCATTGGAAGATATGAAGTGTTGGAAAGTCTTTGCCCTCAGTTTTTCTTGAGTGCTTTCTCTTTGTGACTGACTTTAACTGCAGTTAGTGAGGGATCATGTGTATACAGTTCAAGAGATCAGGCTGAATCGATTGGTGGGGGAGATGGAAGATGGATACTCTTCAGTTAGATATTTGTACTATCCCCTTCACAGACTTAACGTAGGGGAATGAAGGAGTGTAACAGAAAGCCTCTGCATTTCTTGTGGGGAGAGTAGTAGAAGGTATTTTAGCAGAAGTTTATGCTATCAATTGCATTTTTCCTTTGAAGTCTTCAGAAACTCATACCAGAATTCCTAGCTTGTACTGTTACTGCTGCTGCTGGCACATGGTAATTTCTGGGATATCTACTCATGGATGACAACCTTAGCGTGCTAGGTGCTGTACAAACACCAGCCTTCAGTGGATGAAGTTATAATTAAATACATTCCCATGGATTATGAAATATAACCTGAAGGGATTTAAAATGGGTCCTTCTGCCCTGAAATATAAATCTGACCCATCTCAGCACAAGAACTAACCCGTAAGGTGAGCTGAAAGCAGGCTGATGCAGAGGGAGTTGTGCAGCCAAAGGCAAGGCAGTTAAACTGCAGGTGCATCCAACCCCTGAAGAGATGCATCAAGCTCCTCCATCACACTGGTGGAAATCGAATCATGTCAGCTTGAAGATAAGGAGGTTGGTATGCCTATTTCTGTCTCTATCCAACTTCCATTTCCATTTTGACTTCAGTGCCTTGCTGTCTGCATTAAGCAGGAGGCTGTAATTTATTTCCCTTGTGACTAGAAGTTCAGCCACAGAGTTGTTCTCACACTTGATGTCCATCTCCTGTTCATTTTCCTTCTATTACTGCAGTCTCCCTCCCTTCATCCCACCCTGAGGCATGCCATGATTGCTGTTGAAGGAAGAAAAATTGACATGCTATTGCATAGAAGGGCTCTCCAAATTACTGCCAACACCCACCTCGGTGTGTGTTCCCCCTGTTCTTTGGACAGTCCTCTCTCCCCTTCCTCCTCCTCTGCTGGAGCCAGGAAGACTGCAGGGGACAGAAGGTGGTTGTTTTGAATTGTAGTGGTTTTACAACACTTGGTATGCCCAGCTGACAGTGACTGAAGGTGTGTGGTGTGGGCCACGGGATCTGGCAGTGAAATCCTGCTGAAATCCTGGAAGTTTCTGCCCTAGAGGTTACCTTAGAGCAGTGATATCCCAGGTCCTGGGTCTGGGCAACCCTGGAGCCTCTCCTCATCCAACAGCATGTTTGCTGTGCTGGGATCCCTGTAGAAAAGGTGTGGGGATTTTGATGTTATCATTATAACCTGGCCTTGATGGGCACTGACTGTCACTAATGCTAGCGCTGTAGAGATTGGTGTTTTAGCTCATGACACTACTCTGGGTCTATCTACAACCAGGTTGGAGATATTTTCTGCTGCCTCTGTAATTTGACTTCTTTCAGGAAGGGATGAGGATGAGTCAATCTCTTTCTCTGTTGAATTTCAAAGAAGTCTGTATACTAGCTTGAAAAGGGTTCCCAAATTCAGAGAGCTCGTATTAACTGAGCAGCATCCCCCCTTCTGGGAGAACCTCATTAATTTATAGGCTGCTAATTTCCATGGAAGTATCTTTCATGAACAAATTCTCCCCCAAGGTCCCTGCCTCTTTGTCAGCAAACATCAGAAGCTTGTAGCGAAGCCTTGTATTACTAAGATTTCATTACTTACACTAAATATGCTCCAGAGCATTTATTAATGTACTGTAAAGCAAAAGGAATAATTAAAAATAAACTATGCTTGTCAAAGAAATAAAGTGCATCTTATGCTGCATGATCCTAGCTTTTTTTGATAACTGCCCTTGTTCATTTTGCCATTAATTCAGGGAGTGAGAGAATTGCAGTACTGTCTGCAAGATGTTAGAAGAGTTTAATGATGTTTTTCTTTAAAGAGCAAGTAAGAGCACCTTCATTTTCCATAAATTAAGAAACAATGACAGAAGCCCTCAAGCCTTTTATATCAGATTTTAATAGCATAAGTGATTTCAAGAAAAGATGATAAAGGCTCAGAGCACTGTACACAGTCTACGTATTTGAAATAGAAGCAGTCCTCAAAACATTTAGTGACCTCTCTCTAGGTTGAATGGATGCTTTCTCTGGTAGGTTAGCCTTTTTGCTTCCAGAATGGAAGCTTCCAAAATTGTCATTCATAGCCCAAATTGCAGGTTTCTTCTTGGTAAAACATCTTTTCTGCTAGTTTGGCAAGACAGTGACCAGTAGAAAATAAGGACAAGGTTAACAGCTAACAGCTGGAGACCATATTGAGGGACAGTTAGATGTTCCCATGTCCCTAACATGACATCTTTAGAGCTGAGCCTGTTCTTGAGAAACAAGAAATGCATTTTAAATTCAATCAAGCTATTATTGTCTCAACCTGTGGAAGAGAACTGCACTTGCTTATCTTTCCCTCAGCATCTCTATCTGACAGGAATATAGGAATAATTGCCTCCAATCCCATTAATGCACTCAGGCCCATTCAGTTGTATTGTTTTCCCAATGGAAAATTAGGGGAATAAAAAAAAATCACAAGTGCTTATGGAAATAGTGCCAATACGTGCAGATGGAATTCAAGAAAAAAGCATCATTCATATATAGTAACTGTTGGGTTTCTTTTTCTTTTGTTCAAAATAGACTTGCTGCTCATTTCTGTACTCCAGGGAAAGAGACATTTGCAACTAGAAGAATAATTAGGAAGAACAACAGCATATATCTCAGAACTAGCAGTACATTTTGAGCTTGTTCTCTATGTTTTTTTTTTTTTGTCCTGACCTAATGGGATATGTTTCTCAGATGTAAATGATATGGAATTGGCGGTTGTTTATGGAGCAACTGCTTTCCAGAAGATGTTTGCATGCTAAAATGCTGCTCCATTGGTTAAGTTTAAACCATTAAGTAAGAGAATAACCCATCCTATTCATTAAAGATAGGCCTGAATGAAAATCTGTGATTCAGAAGCACTGCCAGCTCTGTGTCTTTTTCTGCCTTTTCCAGCTGAATTTATGTGTTGCAGAGAAAATGGTGTTTTATTCCTATTTTACCAGTGTATCACTGGATGTACTTGAGGAAATCTTTACCCCTTGTGTCTCCACCTGCACAAGATCACCCTCCATTTATTAACCCTTTTCAATACTTTAAAAGCATGTTTTCAAGAGTAATGCTACCTGTATCTTATAGAACAATTTTCACCAGCAGTTATCAAAATACCTAAACAAGTAATGTAGGAAAAATGATGTGGAGAAGGCATCCCCAGATGATTCCAAGGCCAGAGGCAGAAAATGAGCACATCTCTACTAACTGGAGAGAGCCTTGGTCCAGTAAACTGCTTTGCTGATGTACAGTTTGACATCTTTCTGATCCTGGGAAAAAGCTTCCACCATTACCCCCATGCCGTACCCCAGGAGAATTTGCCTGGCCTCCCTCCAGCTTCTGCACAAGGGGTTGGACTGTTATTCCCAGTGGTCTGATCTGCCATGTCTTTATCTCTGAACTGACAAACAGAACAATGGCCAAACAGCTGTCATGGACAAGGTAAATCTGGCACACGATTTCTCATCCTTGCTGTGTCTGACTGACAGAGGAAGGATGCTCTCATGTTTTTAGTCCTCAGGTGGTTCTTAAGGGCTCTGGAGTCAAGGTGCAGCTTATTCGCTGCAAGATTCCTTTTTGGACATCTAACCACCCTTCCCTGTGCCTTGGTTTCCCTCTTATTTCTCTCCTTTTACACTTTGCCTTTTGGAGTCTGCTTTAACATAATCTTTTCTAGCGGAAACCTGCTCTGTGTTTGTACAGTACCTCGCAAGGTGAGATCCTGAGGCAACTGTAGCTGATAAAAATAGTAAAACCGGTTGAGAAAGGGTAGCAAATTTGTTTCCATGCTACTGAGATATTTCTTGTTAAACTTTGAAATCTTTTCACCTATGGATATGAATGATATTCTGTATTTTTAGTCACAGTTCTCTTAGGATGAATATGGGCAATAGTTCTTGTAAAATATTGGTACCTTGACAACAGAGTCCCTTTCCAGCCTTTTGTATTTTTTTAGAAAATTAGAGTTTTGAAAGGTTAAGACAGACTTCTATTTTCCTTGTACTTTCATTCTACGATCTGATGCTCCAGACGCGAACAAAGAGAGTAGAAGTTTGGAGAGCTATGGTTGCATATTTTAAGACAAAGTAACAGTTTTAAAATGTTTTCTGGGAAACCAAATACATACCTTTTATTTTATTTTTCTCATTGCAGCTGCTAGTTCAGCTGGAGGAAGAGGTCTGCACTGGGTTACAATAAAGACGAAATAAACAGCTTTCCTACCATGTGCATCCAAATCAGATTTTCTTGCCCAAAGAGAGAAAGGACTCTAAACCAAGGGAAGCAATCTCAGCTGAGGTCAGCATGGGCACATGTTCAGGCTTTCAGCTGTGGTTCTTGGTATGACTCCTGCAGTCAGGAGTGATCCAAACAGCCTCCTTCTCAAGCCTGCTTGGACCCACCTCCTTATGTAGTTGGTGAAGAGCAGAGCCTGGAGTGTTTCAGTTATGTACATATGGTATGGAGTTGGAGCATGGACCACATCTCATTGCATAAAGTCAGTCAGACATTCTCCAGTAAGCAGTGAAAGGAATTGCTGAAAAATGTCTTGAACTTAGGTACAAACCAGCCTTCTCAGGTCTGTGTTTGGCTTTCTGTGCTGGAGCAGTTCCTTTCTGGAAGCCTTCTGAAGGGTTGTATTTGTTGGGGGCAAATGTTGTTGTAAGCAGGGAGAGATGGACTTTACTCATAGTAAATGAATAGAGGAATGAATGCAGAAGCAACCTGCAAGTTTTAGACAATGCCAGCATCTAAGGTCTGCAAGAAGGTGCTCAGGGCCTTGGTTGGAGTTACAGCAGCAGAGCAGTGGGGTTCGCAGTAAGTGGGAAAGGGGATGACAAGGAGCATGCGAAAGGCGAGCTCCGCTTTAACCCAGATTTGAATTTGTGCTAACAGCCAGATAGGAGAGGAGGAATGGCTGAGACAAAGGCTGTGTGAGGGCTGACTGATGGTCATACTCTTTTAAGTTTCTCTATTGAGAAATCAGTGGAGACCCATACAAAGATAGCAGTGAGGCAGAAGGAAGAGAAAAAGCTAAACAGTTAGAGCTGATTAAGAAGAAACAGAATTCCCCTTTACTTGAATTGAGTCTGGAACTCAACTAAAACCAGATTTATTTTAGAAAGGGTTGAAAAGTTCCCACTGCCACATGCCTGGGGGCCACTGGAACGAGAGAAATTATTCAGGTTATTCAGTTTCTCATGGATTGGCATTTTTTTCCTGCATTATGTATGCAAAACAGACACCTGTCCACACAGGGGTATTTGGAAGGTATAGAAAGCATGTTCCTAAGCATGCAATGGTTCAACTATTCACCTTAAGTAATTGGTAGCCCCAGATTTCTCATCTGTCTCCTCTTCAGAAAGGAGAAGTTCTTTTTTGCCCTGTTTGCAAAGGTTTGCTCTGTTGCTTTTGTTCAGGCAACATAATCCTAAATTCACCCCTAGTTACTGGGGAAACCTGACAAGACTCAGGAAGAAAGGAGCAATGTGGTCTGCAGGCTGCTCCAGGTGGTTTGTGTCCCGCATGCCAAGTAAATCAGTGCTGATAGAACAGTCACAACTGGGCTGTATGTACCACCATAACCAGGGACCTTGTCTTCCACAAGGCTCTTTCTTACTGGGAAGCCCTCAATCTCCAAGTATAGTGGTTTTAGCTGGTGTTGGTGGTGTTGGAGAAGGCTGAAGGGCAGGAAGGAAGCTCTGGCATTTGCTACAGATGTAATGCCATATGCCCTGGCTGTGGTCTGAGATCTGTGAAAAGGACACAATCATGATCTCCTACCTGAGGCTTGAGTCAGAACAGCTCTGTAGCTGGCTGGCTGGACAGCATGCCGCACCCCACCCACAGCGGTGAAAGCCGTGTCCCATGGGCAAAGGGTCTTCATCTCAGCTGAGGCAATAGTATTGCAAAATCCAGGAAGAAGAGTGAAAAGGACAGGTTCTCGCTGTAGGAGGTGATTTCCTACAGTGGGACTGCCTGTCTCCATTTACATTAGAGGAGGAAAGGCTTTGCTTGTGGAATTTAACATACTCTCATGTCCTCATGGCCTGTATAAAATTCTTGCTTCACATGAGCCTCTCTGGAAGAGATTTATGGTTTGAGAAGTTATTTTGTGGTTGGTAATTTAATAGTCTCATTTAACAGCAATGATATTCTTGATTTTCTTGCCTTAGAGTCAGCAGATGACTTTCACTACTGAAAACACAGCCCAAATTTTATGTCTTGTTGCTTTTTTTGGGGATGGGTGCTGTCAAGACATATTTCCCAACTGATATAGATCACACTTTTCTTTTCAGACCAAATTCTTTCTCCCTACGTCCTTGCAAGCAGCTAGGAATGTAAGACCACCGACACAAAGAAAAGTCTGTAATCAATGCCACATTGTCAAAGTACCTGATTTACATTATGCCAATAAATCAGGCAAGCTGAACCCATTTGTCAAAAAGACATTTGCTTGAATCAGATTCACTTTGTGTGCAGGAGATGGTTGGGAGGTTAGTACTTGCTAAATAATTAATCAGCTCATGGTTTGTTTGAAATACAATACAAAAACAACAACAAGAACAAAATGAAGCTTTCAGCTCATGTGGCTTGAACATTTGAAGAACATTTAATTATGTCATCCTTTGATCAACACATGCAGCCTTTAAATATAGACAGAGAAAAAGAGTTTCAATGGGGTGGTTAATAACATTGTTGTCCACTAATACACATTATTAGAAGAGCAAAAAACCTACTATTTTCCAGCATATTCTTTTCACAATGGAAAGCACTGTCATTTCTTTGTCTCCTAAATCCCTTGATGTTTCCAGGCAATATTTCCTGTGGTCTTGGAAAGCTGTGACAAAACGAACAGTGGGTATAGTTCTTTTTGTTGACCAATGGTGCACAAACCCACTAACCACAATGTTGAGTGGCGGAAGCAGTCTCTGGGAGACCTGGCAGAGCACAATTTGCATAACTGTATCTTCCCACTGAGAAGCTAATGGTGTTTCATGGCCCTTTTGGTTGGCCAGTTTGTCTAAATGTACAGCTTCTACAGAGCAAACTGGGGAACTGGGAAGCTCAGTGTTATTTTGAATTTCAATCTATTGCTCCCAAGGCAGTGTGACTATACCCTCTTCTCAACAACAATTACTATTTAAGGAAATAGTAGGGAATCCATCTTCTCTACAGCATCAGTGGAGAAGACAGCAACATCTCCTGGGGCAGGCTAATATAAATTTCAGACTCCATCATGAATAAGACAAACCTTGCATTTATCATTTTTATCAAATTTGAGGTAGACCTGTACATTCTCCGAGGCTTGTGGAGCTAGGGGATGAGGCCCTGTAGGAGTGCCAATTGTTACCCCCATTAATGACTCAGTAGATGGGGTGCTTGTTAAGCATATGGGTGTTGTCAGTATCCCATTAATTCTGCATCCTGTTAGTCTTGCGTCTTTACAGGATCTCTTTGCTTACTGCAATGTGTCACATCCAGTACTCTGGTGGGATTGACAACATGAAGACTGCAACATTTTAAATTCAGTTGCTAAGCTTTTGGAGAGCGGAGGCTGACCATGTTATAGGAAAGATTCGTGGTCTTTGGGAAAGTGCTCACCTGAGAGATGAAAGTGGCTGGTGGGATCTCACCTTGTCATCAGCTGGAACAGAATGCCTCTTTGCCTCTTGCTGGTATGCTGAAGACGTCACATCTAAGACTTATAACACCTGGTCTGATGGTATTTTCAGCTTTTTTTTTAAAATGGTAGTTTTAAGAGACTTTTCAACCTGAACCTACCTTATAGGGTTACAGGCTAAATTTAGGTGATTACTCTTCATGGACAGTTCATGTGTGGTGCTAAATATGGCACAGAATCCTCCACTGTTTAAGGGTACTGAATAGGGAGGTTCCTGTGGGAATCTGTCTGGCATCTGGAACATCCTCATATTTCAATACTTGTCATTTGTATGGTAGCCCACCTTTCATACTAGATTCTTAGAGAACATTTACTATAGGCAGAGTCAGCTCAGGACTTAGATGAAGAAATTCATATGTCCATTTCATAGGAAGACAAAGTGAGTTTGAAAGAGGTTAAGTGATTTGTCCACAGCTGAAGAATAAATCAAGGGCAGAACCTGGGACAAGACCCTGGGGTGCTGACACCTATTCCCAAAAGACAAACATGCATTAAAAAAAGAAGCAGTAAATCAGGCAGTGCTTCCGAGTTCTCTTGATTAAGGAAACAATTTGTACAAGCCATTTTCTAGGAATTTATTGCTGATTGCTTCTTCCCTTAATGTGTATGGAAAAGAGACTTCCACTCTTACTCAGCAGCAATTAAATGGCATGAAACATCAAACTGTAGAAAGTAAGAGGGAAAGTTCAATTTGATAAAAAAATCCATGACTTCGTTATAATTAAGAATGTCATGAGGAGTATTAACTTGTATGTTGATTTTATTTTTTAATTTTCAAAAGTATATTTTCATAAGCCCTTTGAGCTGCCTAGCACACTGCAATTTTTGTTAATTTCCTCTTTACCAGGTTTATCAGCCTTAATTATAGCTGGAAGCGATCTTTGTCTCAAGAAGATGAAAACCCTCTGTGAAAATGCATTGATGCAGTTTGATTCAAAACCCAGATATATTTCCTAATTAGTTTTTGTTGTAATAGGTTGCATAATTAAGGAAAACACAGGGAAATATTCAAGTAATAATTTTCTTTGAACTAATGTATATAAAAAGGAGAAAACTAAACTATTACTTTAATTAACCTTCTTTGGAAAGGCACTGTCAACATGAAACTGATTATTAGCCCTTCTGGGATGCATAGTATTTTATATCTCACCTGTCTGGTAATCTGTTTAGCCTAAAGACCTGACACCTCCAGGAACAAAACCTCATCTTTCAACAAGATATGCAGGGTCAGGCTTAATTAATGTTGCACTTGGATGAGAAAACTTCATGGGAAATCCCACATTTCAGTTTGTTCTGATACTTCTGCGATGCCTATTTCATGACTGGCTATAATGACGTGGGCCAGTGCCAACAGCGATCAGCAGGCTCCGGTGACACCTTTCCACTCTTCCCTTGCAGAAGTCCTGGGAGTCACCAGTTCACCTCCTTTATGTGACAGAAAACTGGCAGCGGAGAAACTAAGAAATAAATACACCACCTGGGTATGGCTGTGCCCTCATGGTGGTGACTTTGCAGTGACAGGGCTGGTCCCTTGCCATGTCACCCTTGGGTCCACCTCAGTTGGTCTTTGGATCAACCTCCAGGCAGGAGATGGCTTCCACTGTTTGGTCCCTGAGACTGATGTTCAGTAGCACTGTGGGACAGAGCAGGAATGTGTGTTGGTGTTCTGGTGGGATGACTGATCTTTTCTTGCTCAAGATTCAGCTCAGTCCCAAGATCTCCCATGGTTTAGGGACTCTTTCCTGGATGGCGTTGTTCCATGTCTTTCCATTGTTTCAGATCTGCTGATATTCGTGTACTTCAAGATTTGCTGCTGTCCACGGAGCATATGTAGTTTCAGGAGACTGATACCATGGTTAAAGCAAGCTTTGGGCTTTCAACCCTTGTATCTGCCAGGGCTTTGCTTGACCTGAAGATTCCCGCTTCTGTTTCTAAGTTAGTCCCTTTTCCAGTACGTGCTCTGAAAACACCAGGGCTCCTTCAAGGCACTGCTATTTCTTATTGCAAAATGCCACAAGGCTGATAAAAAGACTGTCCAGCAAAAGGAGCTGCATGAATTTCTTAGCTAAAACACAGCAACTGGAGCCTCCTTACCCCCTTTTGCAGCAAGAACATACTTTTCACTACTCAAGGGGGCAGCAAGGGGCGGGGGGGGGCTCTCAGGAGAGGGGTGCTGTTGCCCTTGGTTAGGGGGATCCTGCAGCTCCCTTGACAGCCAGCAAGGATAAGCCCTCAGCACTCCGCAGCCTGCAAACATGCTCAAAATATCATGAGATTTTCTTGGTCGTGGTATAGGGAATCTCGAGGGAGCTTCAAAAGGAGCACCTGCAACTCACTACTTTTGATTCTTTGACCTCTAAAGGTCAGAGTTGACATTTGATTTAATGCCATGCATTTGTACTGCCTCTATTACATTTATATCGCTGAGGCAGTATTCCTAGGACAACAGAAACATACATTAGCCAAGCTCTGCGAGTGACAGATAAGTCTGTTCTGCCTTTCGGATAATGTAGCACCCTCCTGGTTTTGCAGAAATGAGAAAAGGGAAAGGAATAGCACTGCATATTTTGTCCTGACCTGTTGTATAAAGCAGGCCTGCTTTCTGCCACATGAATATAAAGGACATTTAAAACTAAACAGAAGAGAAAATCTAGCCAGCATCCCCCTTCCTTCCCCCTCTACAAAAGACTTTTCCCTTCCCCAAAAACCAAGACACAATTCCTGCCTGATGACAAAATAAAGGAAGAGTTGAGAGAAGTTGGCTTAAAGGTAGTCAACTTACTTGAAAGCTTTTGTTACTGAAAGAATTTATGAACAGTGGAAGGGAAATGAATGCATGGTTTCATTTAGGTTCTGAATTCCCTATTGCTATGCTGACATTAAATTTTCAGGATGTTTTTGCGCCTATAAAACACAATGGCTGTCCTATGGGAAGTATAATTATAATTAAGAAAAAAAGGAAAGAAAATGAGTTACGAGCATAAAATCAGCGCTTGAGGAAGGGAGCCAATATCTGAGAGAAATGACAGAATCAAAGCTGTCTGAAATCTTATAAGGCACAGCTTAGCAAGCAGTTGGGGAGGAGAGGCCAGAGCAGAAGTTTCCAAAACTAAAATGCTAAGAAGTATAGTAAGAATAAGTAGTAGCAGAAGTGGGTATACATATCCAGAAAGGGCAGAGATGGTTCTAGTGTTCATCATCTACTTTGAAATAAAAGCAAGGGGCCAAAGACTGAGAGTCCAAGCTCCCCAGAGCAGTAGGAGCTAGATTTAAAATGAGCAAGGGGAGATAGTTCTTCACAAAATTTGTAGTAGATCTGTGTAATTAATTTTCTAGGAATATTCTGGATGCAGACTTACACAGGTTCAAAAGAAGGCGGAAGAAATCCTTGGAAAAGAGAGCTTTTTGGACTTATTAAACAAGCAGGACACAGGAGGCTTAGGGGAAACGTCATATTTAATTGCACAGTTTTAATTTTCCCTAAGGAATTGTGTGCTAGATGGTGTTAGAAAATATGTCCATTCCTGTGGTTTCTTGCTGAAGTTTGTTGACCTTTAGCAGCACAAGAATCTGGAATTTGGGTTCATTGCCATTGTAAAGAAAAGAGCAAAAGCCTGTTCAAATATCCCTTCCCCATCTTCCCAGGTGCTAATATGGCACATACTATCTCCATTTGTGAAAATTTAAAAAATGTTAGAACCAGATAAAAAAACTACTTTTCCCTTTGTTTTCCTCCTTCAGTAAAATTGTTAGCTCCTCTAAAAGGTCACCACTTAGAAGTGAATAGCATGGTGCACAACAGATAAGGTGCTCTTCCTAGATAGTAGAACTGAAATAAAGGTTGGGAAGAGCTGCAGGTAAGGCTGCAGGACAGGAGGCAGATACCATGGCTCGCAGTTGTCCATCACAGTCTGGTAGTGTTTGGATATTGCCTTTGAGTCCTTCACAGTCCTAAACAGACCTGGCAGCATCACAAATTCATTAGGGAGAATTAGATAGCACACATTAAAGCTCCAGTAAAGGCTGCTATGCTTTCTGAGCAGCATTCACTCACTTTGTGAGTTTGTGAGTGGGGGAACTTTATCTGTCTCCAAAGATTTTTGTGGCCATGTGATATTTTCACTCATTGTAGCTGCCATTTAACCAAGTTTAAGCCTGTCCATTTTCTCTGGGCTTGGACAAACTGAGCCAAAAGACAATCTGCAGACCTCTAATCAAACACAGTTCAGCAACCAACCTTTGAGGTGTGTCTCTGTTCCTCACCCAGGGATCAGCCTCTTTGCACTATGGTCCATCTTCTCCAGCAATCCATCCAGAGACAGAACAAGCCAGTGGGATGGCTACATCTCCCTCCCTTGGACATCCAAGGAAAAGGAAGAGCGGGTTTTGATCCCCAAGTGGCAGAGGATCCTGGGTGACTCTGCAAAGACCATCTTATGTCCATCCAACCTTATTATTGGTGTGATCCCTTTCTCCCAAAGTCCAAGTGTAGCCCTTGGGGCACAGGACAACCATCTTGGGTTTATGAAGAGTTAAGTGTCTGGTGAAGGCTGCTACAACCTCAGGGAAGGGACTTTTATGAAGCTAGGATCCAGGCTTATCATACTGACTGGCATTAGAGAGAATACTAATTTGTCACCTCCCTCCCCTCTGGCCCGTTTGTCTCACCTTAAGCTATAAACATTTCTCAGCAGACACTGTACCTTGACTTTATGTTTGTAGAGCATCCACCTCAACAGGGCCCTCCTCTTGATGTATTCTTACAAAGCAAGAAATAATAATGGTGACTTTGCTCTGGCATTTAATAAGATGGAGCCTTCCAATCCTTATTGCAACCTCCAGCTGTGTAGAGTGTAGGGCCAGGAGGGATGAGTAGTTTATCTAACTTAACCACAAACCACAAAACCATAAAACACAGGATGCAGAATTTCATTCTCCATCACAGCACAAATAATAAATAGAACAGTCCAAGGCAAACTCTAATATCCAATTTTTAATATCAACTACAATATGCATGTAGAGGGAGACATTAAACAAACCCCTGTGTCTACCAATCTACAACCCCCCTGGCAGTACTTACACATTTCTTATTGCTCATACGCATAGCTTATTTACTATGAAGGAACAAAGTTAATGCTGAGCTCTGAAGCATTTCTAATGTGAACCGATTTTGCCCTGCAGATTCATAATGAGTCCCACCCTTCTTCATCCCCCTCTGCTCTCCCTTCTATCTGCTTTTCCTTCTTTAATTTAAAAAGAAAGTGAAAATATGCCCTTTCTATGAAGCTAAATTCAGATTAATTTCCTTTAAGTGCTGTTTAGTGCCTGGGCTAGTAACTTGAAGCCAGCCCTGTGAACCACAGGTTTGATTGCTCTGATAGGGTAGGAGAGAGTGTCTTGCTTAAAAAGAAAGAATGAAAAGAGATATTATCAGGATTGGTTTGTTTTTTTTTTTTCAGAAAGACAAAGCTTTATGGGGAAACTCTATTAAAGTCATCAACTTTCCTTTGCTTAAGGTCAAAAACTGTACACTACCACTGGAATAATATTATTTTAGAAAATTTCTGTACAGCCTTCTTTTTTTCTCTTTTTCTCTTGTCATGTTTATGCCTGGGGTCTTTTTATTTGATCACTGTTCTATTAATGGCCCCGGATCAATGAACGAGCAACTATTTACAAAGTAACACAACAAGTAAAAAGGCAGGGAGCAGCAGAAAATAGATGGTGTGGACAAACCACATGCTAGGGGGAACTACACTGACTTACCAGCAAGCCCTGGAGGCAGGAGAGGATGAAGGGGATCTCTCAGTAAGGGAGATCTGGCAAAATTAAGACTACTGGGAATTAAGTAAGGCACAAAGGGAGATGACATGTGGAGTTGTGTGGAAAAATCAAATCTGTCCCTCCCTTCCCTCAACATATAGCTTCAATTTGCCCTTTGCTGCCTGCAGGTAATAAATACAAACTGTTTTACCCTAGGGCTGGGCTTTGAAGACAAGTGTCAGGTTTTGCCAATCAGGGCTGAAGAACCCTGGGTGTGATCAAGGTCTGAAAGCAGCCCACCATAGGCACAGTGAAGTATCTGAGCTCATCAGCTGTAGGAATGAGCCAGAGAGAGAGATTTAAAAGCAAAAATTGAATTCTGATTGAATTCACGTGTAAAAAAATTAGTCATTAATCTTACCATATTGAATGTAAAAATTTGCCCCTGGTCTGGCATTCACAGCAACCCCATAACCCTTGGATTCACATTGCTTTTCAGCAATATCTCCTTCTGTAGCTCAGGGCAACTCATTTCACATCCCTTTCTCAGTTTTTCAATCTGTAAAATGGGAGGCAATGCTTACCTTGTTTAGAAGTGCACAGCTAAAATTAATAATTAGCACCTTAAAAAACCTATGGAAGGTCTAAGTGTGATTTATTTTCAGTAAATAGGAATGCAATATGAATTAGGGCTTGATCCTCCAATAGTCTCACCTTATAAACAATTTCAGATGGAATTTGTAGTATTCCACACCAGTAGGACTGGACACTTCATATCCTATATATGTGGATTTATATTTGCTTAAAAATGAAATATTTATTTTTATTGTAAATCTTAGGGGATTAAGCAGGATTAGGCCTTTATTTTGCTAGGTGTTATACAAACATATGACAAGGACATCTTGCTACAGGTTATGATTTTGAACTTTGATTCCACTCCCAGCAATTTTAGATGCGCAGAGATAAGCATTAGTTTAAATACTTTCATTGCCACTGTGTATTCAGTGAAACAACCACGGGTTTAGCTTCCCAGTATTTATATAATCACAGCCTAATTTTTGCTGTCAGGCAAAAAATTTTGAGAGTCTTTTTTCAGAGGGTGAGGGTAGAAAGTCTTCAAAATCTTGCATGCAATGTGAAATCTGGAGTGAAATATAAACTTTCAGCTGATCTATATGGATAGAGCTGATGCATGGTAACCTCTTGCCTCACACTCGTGTCTCTGGATGGTGAAGTCTGCGATCACATGGCCCAGGGACAGTTCCCACATCCAGAATCCCTTCAGCTATTTCGGGGTGTTTCGCCCCTCGCTTCATTGTGGACATGGCTGAAAATTCACAGCAAAATGCTGTCCTTGCCGTCAGTGGTGTGGGGGAACAGGAGGAGAAAATTTTTCCCAAACTGAGGGCTGGATTTGCTGCAAGTGAATTTAGTGCTTTGAGTAGCTTGGTGGTAGGCGGGACATAGGGGAGGAAAAGAAAGGGAAAAGAAATTGGTTCTTATCTTTTCTAAGCTCTTTGGCTGTAAAACAAACACCTGCAGAGACTGAGTGAGGGAAGAAAAAAAGATGACTTGTTAATACAGAAGATTAAAACCATTTCTTTCCAATCACAGGCATATGATGTAGTACGTTCCACTACAGCTTCAGGATTAGCATAAATTACAGTGTGACCAAGGTGTGACATAATCAAGTAATTTAGGACTCTATTCTCAGGGGTACTCAAACCTGTGCAATTCAGCATCATATCTTCCCCTTTCCCCCCTGGAATTCTGTTTTTAAGACCAAACTGAATGCAACAACACAGAAGTGTAAAATAGAGGAACTTATTGCTCTGCACATGTGGAGCAGCGAGTGCTGCGGCTGCCTTCACAGGTATGGAATATTAACGCCTGGTGCCCAAGGTCCTGTTTCCTGACACAGCTTGCTGAAGTGAAAATAGGAACTTGTCTAGGCTGAGACACACTAAGTCCTGCTCTTCCGTGAGTTAATAGAAAATAGGCCCAAGCATAGATGAGGACAGATTATCCACCTGTCCTGGGAATAAAATGGATGGAAAAGTCTACAGTTATGGGTGTAAACCTCTCATTTTTCACAGGGAACAAGGGCAAAAATTATAAAAGTTCAATTCTGGGGAGAAGAGGGGGGTAAAAGAGTCCCTTTTAGCTACAGGAGGCTGTGCTGTAGTGGGTTGGGGATTATTCCCAGCAAATGTCAGGAAGAATTTCTGGGATTAGATAGTAGCAGAAAGGGAAGGTTATCTGTGGAACATCGGGTCTTAATTTCCTAACACGCTCACTTGCTTTTCATCTGTGCTTTTTCCCCGACAGCACATCTCAAGACACTTTTCTTCTTCCTCTAACTTTATCTCACAGTTCTAATCCCTGAATCCCTTCAACACGCTTAATGCAATCTCAACCTTTGGAAACTGTATTCCTAGAAAGAACAGAAGGGAAACCCAGGGATGACAGTCTCCCAGAGTCCCCTGTCAAGGACTGTGCAAAGTCCTTGTAACTCCTTCTTTAAATAGATGCTGGCAAATTACAACAGTGTCATTTGGTCTTCTGCTTAACAAGCTGCGTTCACCCTTTCTTACTGTCAGCTCTATTTTCCTGGGGTTTATAAGTTGTCAGATATCTGCCAAAAGAAGCAGATGAAATCTCAGCCCTCAGGAGAGACGTTGCTCCCTCACCTCCCTCTAAATTTCTCCCCCACTCAATTCTCCCGTTAGGCCACTCTTTATTTATAAATCAAATTTGATTGAAATTGAGTTTGAGGAATTGGCCTTCTTCTGTGTGCTGGCTATGAATAAAGCATGGTATGGGCCTTTCAGTTTTAGATGCTTCTCATTTTTTTTCTATCAGGTACAAAATGACTCAAAACTGGATTTAAAAGGAAAGGACCACTGGTAAATCAATGCTGGATAAGCTGCAGTAGTTATGGCTCTATTGTGAAACGGTAATATGTCAGTGGGCTGGCGTAGACATGGTTAAAACATATCTGCTTGCTTGAGCAACACATTACTATTTCATAAGAGGTTCTGCTTATTGAGACTGAGGTAATTAATAGGCCAAGCAGAGTCTGCAGAGTCGAGTCTGACTGATGGCATGTGCCGGATGCATCTGAAAGCTTCTTTAGCCCCTAAATCTCTCTCAGGATTAGGGCAGTTCCAAGGGGCAACTTTCCTATCTAGAATTTCTATAAATACTGCCTAATAAGATCTTCTACACCCCTGGAGGAAAGATCTTCTATCTTTAAATAAATTAAAAGAAGGATATTTATCTCAAACTATTCTTAAGTACCGAAATTCATAAGTGTCAGGAAATTAAGTATTATTAATTTAGATGAGTTTGGACTGTTTTTTCTCATGTTCATAGATTGTTTAAAAACTGTAGAATCTACATTATTTTCTTCAGAATATGCCAATCTTTTTTCTCACATTAGAGTAAAATAGATTCTTGTAAATAAAAAAAATACTGTAAATAAAAAGATAGCAAGGAATGAGGACATAGGTTATGACACAACAGGGACAAGGTTCGAGGTAACTGGGATATAGCCTCAAGTATGGTGGCTATTTTGACTTAATTCTTTGCAAGATGCAAAATGTGGAGGCAAGGTTGGGGCTTCTGCAGAGAATGAGCATATAGGAAATGGAAATCATTATGTCTGAAGTGGAAGAAAGAATTCAGAAGAACTCAATATGACAGAGCTTTGGGACATCTGGCACCCTTTCTCTCAGAGAAAAGACAGATTTTGGCACAGAAAATGCACTCATGGACTTTTAAAGGAAGCGAGTATTTCATTGCCAAGCAGGCAGCTACTGACACGCATGGTGTCCAAAAGAGGGTGGGCAGGAAGAGGGAGCAGGCAGCAGGGTGTTACTCTGACCTTGAAGGTATGCAGAGCATTAGGGCAGATCTGAAGGAAAGAATAATTAAAAGATGTGGAGATAAATGGGAAAATAGTACGAAGTTATGTAACTCGGGTTTACTGGAGGTGAGTGTTGCTCACTAGTGGGATCTCTCTGTCCAACCTGATTTTTTTTTAGGCCAGATAAATGCAGTGGAACTAATCTGCCCAGACTGCAGCAAAGTGCTGGGTTCAAGGCTGTGTGGGACATGAGTTGGCAAGCCAGAGAAGAGGAGGATGAGTAGGTGAATTGCAGGTGGATAAAGAAACTAATAGAACAAATTGTGCTGGAAGGGGAGCTAATTGGGTTGGAGTGAAATTTTTTCATGGATCATTCTGGGCACTGATTATATTTGATATTTTCCGTAACAGCCTTGGCATGAAGAGTGGGTCTGTGCTTGTGAAACAAAGATGAAAAGCTTTGCCAGCGCGGAGGAAGCCTGAATTGGTATTTTGGAACAACCACACTACAATAAAGTAATGGGATGAAACGTAATTGCCCAGATTGCAAGGTCATGTATATGGGGACTAATGAAAGGTATTTCTTCTTTTGATGGACTCATTGGGGAGGTCACCAGCTAGAAATGAGAGGGAAAAAGAAAGGCCTGACTCTTAATTGCAGGGTCTCTATAAGCCAGCAATGAGATGTGCCTATAAAAATGCAAATGCAATCCTATTAGGCAAGGTTTTCCCAAAACCTTTTGCAATTATTTTGGAGATGATAAGCAGAGAACCCTACAAAGACCCTTATCTGGAGCACCCCAGATGCTAAGGAGGAGAAAACAACTCAGACAGGTGAGGTCTGCTTAGGTGACCACAGGAACACAGTCTATTTTACAAAAGGAGAAAGAAGATTCTGGTGTGTTTAGCCTCAGAAAGTAAAAGTTGTGAGATGTGATTCACTGATGTAGTGATTTAAAAACATCCCACTTTCATGGGCACTCCAAGTAATTTCCTATAAAATAAAATCACTGCAGTGAAGAGAATCATCATAGAAACAGATGTTGTTGCCCAAATCAAGCAAACAATGAGGCGTGTGTGTTAGATTAAGACATAGTCAGTGCCCAGTGCTGAGAATGAGAAAAATCGTAATGAACAAGGGAGGTACCTGCTGCCTTTCCTTCAGGTAACTCAGTCAAGATGACAAGAATAACCTGTTGGTTGTTTTTGTGTGAAATGCAACAGAAGAAAGTAGCTGTGTACATAGTGTGAGATCTATGGGGGAGACACTTGCTGGGATTTTGGATCTGTCTCTTCTCCCAGAAGTCTAATTCTTGGAAAAATTTCAAAACAAGACAGTAAAAAGCTCACCAGAATCAATACATCCTTGTCCTCATACGGCTGAGTTCATTCTCTGGTTAAATATTATAAAATAAAATGCGTCTGGTGCTATTTTAATGCACAAATCACAGCTTAACCACGGTTCTGGAATTGCACCTGCCACCACTACCACTTTTTATGAGGGAAACCACATACAACTTAAAGTCAGATCTAGCAAATATAACTCAAAACCATCAGGTGTCCAGCTTTTCATCATCCACTGCCAATATGACAGCAAATGCTGACACCTGGGAAGGTAAATCATAGAGTGAGGACAGATGCTGTCATCTCAAGGACACCTCCACTGTTTTTTTGTGGGCTCCCACACTTTTGTCTCACAGGGGTTCCCAACAAGTACAAAGCAAAAAGGAAAATATAGTTCCCCCAAATAAAATTGATCACTTGTGCCTGAAGAGCAGCATAAGCAACATCTTCCTGTACATATGCATATGAAAAGAGATTACAACTGATTTTTTTTTAAAAATGTGTTTTATTTGGTAGAGGTAAGAAAAGGTAATTGAATGAACTTTCTGTTTAAACCAGAGGAAATTTCATGCAACAGTCTGGTTTCACACTTAAAGCTGTATAATTTTTGAATGTGCAAACTAAGTAGATTTTTAGGGGGTTCAGAATTTTTTCCTATGAAAAGAAACACCCAGACCTCTACCCAAACCTTGCCAATTACTGTAGCAATACTTAGGTGTCTTTGTGTATCCCCAAGAACAAAGTGTTATCTTAATTCCCCCAAAACCACTCAGTTATGGAATATCCGAAGTGTTTTTGTTAACCCTTCAAAGTAAATAAGAGAAAATTGATGAAAAAAAATCTGAATTTGCTTCTGCTCAGAGAACATCTTCCACCTCCACTCCATTCTTACTCACAGGATTTTACACCTCTTGCAGAAATTGATTTCAGGTCTGTTTTGTACTTTGTATCTCATGCTGGGGCTCTGGAAAAGAGGGAAGTGTTGGACCCCAGGATTTGCTTTTCATGTAAGTTAATCACTTCAAATCATGTGTGGGGAACAAGGACCCAAGGAGGGATCTATCAAGCCAGCAGTCCCAGCCTGACCTATTATAAACCTGTCGTCTTATTTTGATTTCCCATCATTTTTTTGGAGGAGTATACTAGACTGTAGGGACTTTTTTTCCTAACACATTTATTACTTCAAGTCCCATTCTCTTCACCGTGACTTTACTGTTTGACGTTACTTTTTAAACTAAACACCTGCCCTCCTCATCCTAGATTTACTTACATTAGCAGAGACACAGCTAGCATTATTTTAGTCGTAATATTTTCAGTGCATCCCTGTGCAAGGACATTTACGAACTCTCCATTTAATATTTCAACTCTTTTATTGTCCTCCCTAGTAACTTCATTTCCAATTTTCTTCCACCACAGTCTTTCTTCCTGTAACACCTAGGTTTGGCAATGCTGAAATATATGTACACATACATACATATATAAACCCAGCCCAGTTACAGAAGTGGAACAGAGCATTTAATTTCTTTCTTCAAATCATTTCACATCTTCTTTTCCAGCTCCCTGAGAACAAGCACTGAAGATATGTTCTTGGCATTTCTGGGTCTTGAACTTTTATCAGAGGTGCCTTTTGTATCTGGGAATGTTTAGTCTTGAAAGCTGTTTCAGTCTTTGTTGGGTGTATATATTTTAAGATGTACCTGTTGCAGAATAAAGATGTTTTCCAAAGTGACTGAAGAGGTAAACTGCATGGTAAATTACCTGCTGAATATATAATCTGGATGTTTAGGTAAAGAGCTGCAGAATAAGAGGCCCTGGCATGTCCCCGCAAGAGCGGAGATCTGCTGCATACTGCCAGGTTGCATCATGTTAATCCGACATACTTTCATCTATTGCCCACTGCTTTTGTTCCCTTGTTAATTGGCATTTTATATAACCTCCTACTGTATCCTTGGGTCTGGTTTCTCAGACATTTCCAGTCTTTAGACTGATGTCTGCACTTTGGAAGTAATTTCTGGTGTGGGAGATTTCTCTGAAGAAATTTGGACATAAAGAAAGAGTATGGTAGAAATAGAAGAAAAAGCACCATCCACAGACATGGTTTTACTTCCACAAATTTCGATGATGGAGGATCCCCCACAACCCAGCCAGTATAACCCCATGTTACATATTTGCCATGGGTTTCCTTAGTCTCATTCTAAAAAATCCCAAGTAGTGCAGCTGCCTGTAATAGAAATGCTACAGTAATTTCCTTTACAAGATTGATGGACAGGGTGAAAAACTGATCTGTCCTCTCTTTTAAGTCCCAGAACAGAAGAATAATGGTTCATTTGATTAAATTAATGGCTTGCAGGTTTCAAAGAATTAAAAAGTAGTCAGGCTGTGAAATTCACTTCCCTAGGAGAGTCACTGAGTCAAATGCTGTTAGTAGATTTTAGAAGGTATAGATAGTGTTACTCAGGTTAAAAACACACAGATAAGGCTTACTTAGAGAGGATGATCAAACCCATTTTGCTTTCAAAGGTGAAATTCTCTGCTGTTGAGGGATTGGAAGGATTCTTTTTCTCCTCATCCTCACCTTCAATGTCATTTAGTGTTGGATGTGGTGGGCAAAATCTTACCCTGTTGACAAAATAGACTTTGCATAGTCCAAGACCTCACTAACCTAACCTTCACTCATGCCCTGACCCAGCCACCTCAACTAGAGCAGAGGTGCATCCATCATATGATGGCAGCTCCCCCCTGGATTGTTTAAACAACATCTGATAAGGGCTGGGCTGCTTTAACAGATAACTCTCCAACAGCAAATACATTAGTGTCATGGTGGGTCGGGCAATAATGGCAGCTCTTGCTCCCTTGTTTTGTGTTCACCCTCCAGATACAGAAGTGCTATTTGAAACCTGGTGAGGGAAGGTGGACACTCCTTTTTCTGTCCCAAATGCTCCCTGTGGACAGGGTATTCTATTTCCTTCTTCCTGTGACTACTTAGGGACATTATGACTATTCTCCCTTATTTCAGCACCAGCTGTGCAGCCAAGAATCTTGGCAAGAGCCATCCTCAATCAGGAAGCCATTTACGTACTTGGCACATGGTCACCTTCATGGCAGCTCCCAGCTCCAAGAGGCATTTTGTGTGGACTCAGTCCCATAGCAGGGGACAGGTAATTGGCAGCATCTCCCTAACCCCTCTGGAGCACTCTTGCATCAGGTGGGAAAGCACAACCCATGTTGCTGTGGCCACATTTTGCCCTGACCCTACTCCAGCAAGCAAATAATCTCATGTTCCACAGAAATGTCTTGAAGCCTGGATGGAAAGCTACGAAATGATGTCACCTTAAACCATTTCAATACTAAACCTGTGTCATCCTCCTCCGTTTATCCTTTGGGATTTGACATTTCTCTTAAATAAGAGATAAGGTCCTTTGATATATGGCCTTCAGATTAGCTCAAAAAGCAAAATAAATAATCTTTAGGCCAGAGAGAAAATAAGCCTCTGGTTCATTGCAGAAAATGCATACAGCAAGCTCAATAGAAATATCCCATGGAGATGTTTGAAATGACAGGGAAATCAGCTCTGCGAATCAGTATGTCTTGTGAAAAAAAAGGCTCAGTCACATCTTGTTGGGCATAATGGAAATTGATTGGCAGTTATCTATTAGCGATAATTTCTGTTTGATGACTTGCCATATGTTATCAAGCTCTAAATCAGAGGGGAGCGGATTAAATGAATAGATTCTGCCACGAAAAAAGTACAGCATACCAGCAGCATAGCAAAGGATGCTATGCTTAATATGCACAGGATTCTTCTGAGAGAGATGAATTCTTTAAACTACCCTAATTTTAAATACACATGGGCTATGTAGCCTGACAGATTTACAGATTTGAGACTCCTAGGGACCCTTCGCTCAAATCTTTTATTTGCTCCCTTTCAGTGACAGGCAATCAGTGAAACGTCTATAGGCCTTTCAAATGATCTTTCCTTTAAGATTCAATAGGACTTTACATCTGCTGAGGCGAACCTATTAAAGGAGACTTTGTGTTGCAGTCCAGAGCTCTGACTAAGTGCTGCAAGCTACACTGAGCTCAAGTCTATTCATGGGAATGTCACCTGGGGAGGAGGGTCATCTGTAAAGTGGTTCCCCCTGCCAATTATTACAGTGAGTTGAAGAACAGACCCTTGAAACTTAGCATACGAAGTTAGGAACCTCCGGTCAAGTAAAATACTGACATTCTCTTGAAGCCCCATTAATCCAATCTACTAACATGGGTATGGAGCATGAATTCACTAGTATGAAGGCTGCCTTATTTTATCTTCAGGAACTACTTCTGATAGTGTTTAAATTTTGCTTCCTTCTTCAGAGAAAAATACTGCCATGATTGCACTAAAGATGGTGTGCAATGGTTATGAGTGAACACAGCTTAAGGGAGTTCATTTCAGTGAGTGCTGACAAAAGTTTTAATGCCATCTATTTGGTAAAATCTAGGTAGCTGAATTATCCAGCTACCTGAATTGCTCAGCTACCTGATGCCTTCTTATGGTAGGAAGAACAGGAGATGGAAGAGGCTGAGAGAGAGATATCTATTAAACAACTCTTCCCCTCTCATCATCCTAACTATGGCCTACAGCAATGCCATATCTGACACCAGAGCTTCATCATGTTGATGACCTTGTGAACACTGGACCTGGCGAGTCCCTTGTGGTCCTTTTGTCCTACTGTGAGTCCAGTTTGTCCCAAGTGAGGACTTAGTGGTGACTAAATCCTCAGTATCCTGACTGGTAGAGGTCTCCTCATTCATTACATGGTGCTGCACTTTCCCAGACTCTTTTCCTCTTTGGTTTTCTGTGGATTATTCTTTTAGAATTACTAATTTCCTACATATTATTGAAATCTAGCCCTGAGTGATTTCAGATTCAAATTAAAAACCCAGAACTGTAGGGCTTTAAAGGAAGCTGTCCCTGCCCCTGAGACTCCAGTCCCTCCCTGGGAAGCTTGGGAGAGCTCAGTCCTCCACTCCTCTGCTGACTTACCCTTGCAGCTTGACAGAAGCAGAAGCTGTAACATGAAGGCTTGTTTTACCTCTGAGAAAAAAAAATACATATCCATTTTAATTTGAAAACCCAAGCCAAACAGAAAATACTTTCATAATTTATATTAAAACGGAGAACAGCTACAATGCTAGGTTCCCTAGTTTAATAAAATAGGTTGTTAACTAAAACTACAATGCCTGGAATGACTACTGATTTGCAAGCTATTTGTCCCTGGGTGGGAGGAGGAGAGGAAGGGCTTGACAGTTTCCACCGAGCAGGGAGCTGTGCAGGAAAAATTAAGATGAGCACATGAATGCTTTTCCTGCTTGCGCTATTTGGGGCCTGATGCCGCAGTATGGCTTAGATATCCAAGGTGGTTGTATCTGTTTGTGAGTGAAAGGCAGTGATTAGCACAGCGTAGGAGGGAAATAGCCTCAATCAGAATTACACCTTTTTGGCGATAACAATTTGCTAATTATTTCAAAAGGGTTGAATTATATCTTGGCAAGGGAAGAGGAGATTTTTAACCACCTAACACCAAGTAACTAATGACAAATAAATGGATGCCTAATGCTGCCTTCTGCCTTAAAGGGTCTCTGCAGAACTTCTGCTTATTCACTGCCAAAGGAAAGGTGTTATTTTAGCTCAGGGAAGATGTCTCGTTTTGAGAACAAATGGGTGTGAATAAATGTGGGACCAGAATTAGAACCGAGTCAGTAACCATCAGAGCCCATTGGTCTTCTCTCTGCAAAGCAGAGCATCCTTCCCAAAAACCCGTTATACACCAGCAGAAAAGCAGACACACCTGTGTGGAGGTAGGCAACAAAACAGCTGTAATCATGTTTTTGAAATAGTCATATTTTTGCATGAAGTGATGTGAATAGTTTGTGGTTCCAGCAGGAGGTTGTTCTCAGAGATAGCCACACTGGTAGAGGCTGAAGCTTTCAAGATTTTAATAGCTTTGGGTGAACAGCTTTCCACTCCTACTCATTTGCAGGCTGGAATTGCGAACAGAAGGATTAGAAAATCCCATATGAGATTACTCTCCTGAGACTGGCAATCCAATCTTGCATACTCTAGAAATCCAGATAAGACTCCAAGCTTCTGGATGCTTTTACAGAATAAACCCTCTGACACTTATCAAGCTTGCACCTTCATAAGGTACTAAACACTGAAAGGAAAACCGATAAAATAAATCTGTGTGGTGTTTGATGCTTTTCTGATCTATTCCCAGTTGTCTAAAGATTTAGGAATTGAGGTGGGAGAAGATATCGCAATGAAGTAAAGAAAAAAAGGCTTGCTTAAGGCACATTAGTGGGCAATTCAAGTTAAACACATCAGTTGACCTGCAGAACCAAAGAGCTGTAATATCCTCATTGTGGGTTTTAAGGATTACATCTTATTGCCACTACTGGTCAGTGTGCTGTCAGCTCTGCTTTCCTGAAGGGAGGTGCAAGGGAAGTGGATCGAGGACAGGAGCTCCACACCGCACCGCTGCAGGAGGCAAGGGGGCTGCCACTAAGGGAACTGCAGTACTGGAAGCAGCTCAGGCTTCAAAAATAGTAATTAATGTATTCCCCTAAATTCAGAAGGGACTTCAAGAAAAACTAACAAAGTTTACACTCTGAGGTACCCTGTGTTAATTGGAGGAAAAATAGCCTTGTGGCAGCTTTGTTGTGTGACTGGATTAATCATTCCTCCAAGCTCACATCAGCACCTGCAAAGTGTCAATAATCACACAGACTTCACTTTATCTGTTTGCACGTCCCCAAATGAAGTTGTGATCCCACCTAGGCCCTTGGGGAGTGAAGGATATTCTTCTCCTGACCCCTTCCCTTTGCACATGAAGTCTGGCTCAGAAAACCAAGTGCTTCCTTTACCTCCTAATGCTGTATTTAGGAGTAAAAGATTTTAAATTACTCTTGTGCTTTCTCTGGGCTTGTCATGTTTGCCATTATAAAACAGAGGGGACTATCTCTGGAGCACGTTGCTGTGTGCACAGCTTCAACAGAGGCTCTGGCACTGAAAAGTCAACTCTGAGGAAAACCCTTGGAGTATGAGGGACATCAGGGCTGCTCCATTGAGATCAGTGCTCCTCCACACCCCTCCCGAGGATATTTGGGGGTAATCTAGATGTCACAGGTAGTAATATTTTGATGTGTCTTAGGCTTTGCTAATGCTTCATTTTATAAAACCCAAATCTTCTCCTACTGATTAAAGAGAGTAGACTATTTTGGTAGAAGGCATCCGACCTCAGGCTGAGCTGTATGTTTTACTTTGCATAGTGGCCTTTTTTATGTGATCTCTAAAGAATAAAACTGCAAAGCAGAATTCACCTAAGTAACCAAAGTGGCCCAATCTGTGATAATAACTAGACATTAAAGCTGGGCCTCACAGCTGCTCCTGTACAAAGTGTGATTGCTGGATGTGAGCTTTCCTGAATTCTGGGAGAAAACGAAGCCACCTGACAGTGTGAAGGGAGAGTGGAGCTGGATGTCAGAGCCCAAACACCCTGCGCTGCGCCTGCCCACACCACCCCTGACCCTCCCATGCCATCAGCAGTGCTGTGTTAGCACTACCTGAGAAGTAGGACCAAATTTCGTATTTTAAATTCCACACAGGATAAGTGTTTGAAAGAATGATGTTGTAATGGACACCTTAATGCTGTATTAAAGGAAGGTAATTCATCTCTCCCTGTGAAGACTTAAAGGGTTAGCATGCAATGTCTTCCTTTAATCCTTCAGATATTTTCAATGTAAGGTAATGGATTTGGAGGGAATTTGTTTTGGGGAGCAGAAATTATGTCAGTAATGTTTTGCCAGTACTGTAATCAGAGAAAATATTTTTCCACAACAGAAAAGAACTAGGCACTGAGCCACTAGAAAGTTTAATTACTAGATGACTTTAAAACATGGTAATTTAGTCCCAATTAGCATTATCATAATATATTTATAAAATTCCAGTATACGTAGTTATGTTCTACAATCCATTTATCCTTGTAAGATGTGTGCCCCATTAGACAGTGAACTAGAAGGTCATTAACCTACATTGCTAGTTCAGATTATGTTATTAGATTGAATTTCGTTTCTTCACTGGTGGGTGTTGACATTTTAGAGTGCTTTCAGGGTAATTTATCTACAGCCATTCAGGTCTTTTCAGCCGTTCAGAAGCATTGCAGATCTAAAGTACTGCAGGTCTGATGAAGAGAGATAGATTTCTTGGTTAAATTTCAGATGTGGCTTGTCTTTGTGCTTCTGATATTTTTCACATTCTTTTTAGGAAAGTGAGTTTATGGCACCACTCATGCAAAATATGCAAAAAGTTATGAACCAGGTCCCATCAAAATCAGCAGCTATAACTTGTACTCATGAGTTTCGAATATAATAAATTCTGGCTGTTTTTCTGATGCCTTCTGTATTTAGAGATTTAAGGATTACTTTCAAGGGAACTGTTTTTCTATAGCGCTTTTTGTTCTCGTGGGTTTTTTTTTGCCTTCTTAAGCAGATGCAGAGTGCTGACCCATCATCCCAAGAATGAATCATGACCCAAGCACAAGCGAGACCTGGGAAGGGAAACCCTCCAGTTTTATCAGTGCAGCTGTGGCTAACCACGGATGACACCTGACAGCATACCAAACTGAATTCTTGCTTTTCTTGGCATGGCAAACTGGCGGACCTTGCACATGGCAGGAACTGCCAAAGACCCTCAGGACTATAGAGAGGCACTGCCAGAGCCAGGATGGGTTGAAATAATGGGTCCTGCGTTCTCCTCGCTGTTGGATTTGCTCAGTTATGAGTCTGAAATAGGACACAGCCACAGCCTTCCTGGCCCATAGCAAACCTCCTACTTCTCGTCTCCACTGTCCCTTGGGTCCATGCTGTTGATGGCAGTGCTTCAAAGGACAGGTGACATGAAAACAAGTCCATCTTGCTTAAAATTACACTGAAGAAGGGGACACTGGGGGGAAGGTTTTAGGTATGTGGTGCCCCATCTGGACTTGTTGAGCAATCATGGCTTGTTTCATTCCCAAGCAAAATACAGAGAAAGTACACAGACAAGGGAGAAGACACTACTGAAAGGCTTTGCAAAGTGTTGTTTCTTCCCATTGATTTGCTCTGGTGAAACCTGCAGGGGTCTTTCTGCTCATGGTGAGGGTTTTGTGTTTTTTTTTTTCCCCAGCTACAAATCCTACCTAAGCTTCCAAAGCTCTTCTTTTTTCAAGGAAACCTTTTGGTCAGTCATTTCGATTTCTTTTTAATAAATGGTCTTCCCTCAAATTGTCTCTGCCACAAGAGCAATTCTGGGAAAACAGATGACTCTGCACACTCTTAAAATCCCAGCCTCTCAAATGGTATGTGCAGACCCCATACAATCATGCTAAAATGGGTTTTGCAAATTGCTGAAAGGCAGAACCACAACTACCTGGTTTGCAAGGAAAACCTGTCTACAAGATTAAAAAGCAGATATTCCTGTCTTGTTCTGCTATTATTTTTTCTTCTTCTTTCTTATTTTTTAACAGCTTTCAGCCTTGCCTGTAAAAAAATCATGATATGGCTGTGGGGGAAAAAAAGTCTCAGCACCCACGCCTGCTTTTAATGATCTTCATACCTCTAACTGCAAAGACAACACCATTTCTTGTTTTATTTTTACTGCAGCTCATACATTTCCCTCCAGTATCCTCAGCTCCAGGAAAGCAGTAGGGACCAAACTGAGGAATTTTATTTTTTTTAAGGGTAGAAGGGCTCCTCTCTTGGCTCAGAGAGGTGCAATGTGATCCTAGTGTCCATGGTGATGGGGTGGTGTGGTAGGGTATACCTCATCCCACCGCACCCCCATGTTTGGGCTGGGCTGGCCCCCCTGCTCGCTCTCCTGAGCTGAGGGATATAATCTCTTTCAGGCTCAAAGCTCCCCGAAACAATGTTCCCCTGCCTGATTGCTGTTGATTACTTCAAAATACCTCATATCTGAAGCTCAGGCTATGAAAAGAGGTGTTCATCTAGGGAGAGGAAGCTTGTAATCCCTTAAGTTGCTTTTATGAAAGATGCTGGGAACCCTGATTTTCTGTGTGTTTTTGCTACCTGCCTGCAGCCCTTTGCAGTCTGGGAGGGATACGACCGTGTCTCTGAGCCCCGCTGACACCCATTTGACTATATGTGTACTTAAACTGGGAGGTCAATTCAGCATTTCAGGATTTTGAAACATAACTCCTCAGCTCAGTTTTGCCAAGCAGATCTGCCTCTAGGCAGGGATATGCTCTCCATTTTCCTCATTTCTTGTGAAAGCCATGGAAATAGTGCTCCATTACTCATTGCGTGACTCCTGAATAAACGTGTACTATGCAAGGTTCGCCTTTGTGGAGAAAATAGTTCTCCCTTTCAGGAGCTGTTTGGATAAAGCGAGTGTTGTCATGGTAAGATGAATTCTGGCAGTCCTTTGGTGGAATTAACAATTCCAGCTTTGATTCTGAACTAAAAATAACAATAAAACACATGAGTGAAGTGAATAAATCTCAGCTAATCAACTGGACAGCACTCCATACAGAGTAGGGAAAGAGGGGATTACTAAAGAGTCTTATAGTTGTTATATAATAAAAGCAGAAATAAAACATGCAATTTTACACTCTTGCTTTCATGTCCATTAGAGATACAGGACATAATACAATTTCCACGGTTAACTACAGCTTTCCTATATGTTTGGGACAGTATCAATTATTTACTAACTGCTGAAAGCAGAAGTACTAGCTAACTTGTCAAAATCTTGCTATGTTTCCTGATATGCGTTTGTTCAATAACTAGTTTAATAGAAGTGGATTATACAGGCACAGCCACACTGTAGCTGTTATAGCTGTCACTTTCTCCCTTCCACTTCCTCACTGTTTGGAGGCATTTATGGGCTCAACAGGCTGGCTGTGGCTCATTTTGTCTCTTGATCCCTTACCACATTACACATAGCTTCTTCTCTGTGTCAGGTTAATAACAAAGAAGAACTGCTCAGGGGTTTCGCAAAGTAATGCATGGATCAGTTGGGTTGAGGGGATGTGGATGCTTGTTAGTGCTGCCCAGTATGGCATATCTGTTCAGATATATGGAATCAGGCTGCCTTTTCTTCATGATGTAGACCAATTAGATCCAACCTCAAATTGTACTACCAACATTTGTGGGATAATCCAAATGCCACTGAAGAATGCTGAATGATTCTAATAGTCTGTCATTGTTTCAGACGTGCTAATTTGATAGTGAATGAATAATGTGGGATATCACTGAATGGAAAAGAGTGGGACTGCCTTAACCCATCAGTTTAAGCCATGGAGGTACATCTGAAAACTCATCTGGATAAGGCTGTGATGTTGGTTTGTGGTGGATACCAGGTGAAGGCAGTGGTGAAATGATGGTGGAAAATGTGCCAAAGATGGTGCAGAAGTGTGAGTTTTGTTTTAGCAGTGGGAAGATCCATGGAAGAAATATTTCCAGAGTGTGATAAATAGTCCTGGACATCAGTTCATCCTTAATTCATCATAGTCTTGAGGCAAATCCCTGCTCAGAAAATCTCTAAACTGTGAATTGCCAGCAGCTGAAAAAGACTTCTTATCATAGAATCATAGAGTCACTAAGGTTGGAAAAGACCTCTAGGATCATCAAGTCCAACTGTCAACCCAACAGCCCCATGCCTCCTAAACCATGTCCCAAAGTGTCATGTTACACATTTTTTTAATACCTCCAGGGATGGTGACTCCACCACCTCTCTGGACAGCCTGTTCCAGTGCCTGACCGCTCTTTCAGTAAAGAAATGCTTCCTAATATCCAATCTAAAGCTCCCCTGATGCACCTTGAAGCCATTTCCTCTCATTCTATCGTTAGTAACTTGGGAGAAGAGACCAAGACCCACCTCACTACAACCTCCTTTCAGAGGTCTTAAAGATATTTGTCGTGGTTTAGCCGGCAGCTCAGCCCCACACAGTCGCTCGCTCACTCCCCACCAGTAGATGGGGGAGAGAATCAGAAGGGTAACGCTCGTGGGTTGGGATAAGAACAGTTTAATAATTAAAATTAAAAGAAACAACAGTAGAAATGCAATGTAAAGGAGAACAACGAGAGGCGCAAAGCCCCGGGGGAGGGGGGAAGGGAGGGGAGGGGGGAACGAACCGCCGAAACAAACCGCACGCGCCGCAGCCGCTCGCCGCCCGCCACCCCGACGCCGCGCTGCCTCCATGCTGCCACTGCCCCCCCTCAATATACTGGTCATGGTGTCACATGGTATGGAATGAACCTGCCATTGGCCAGGCGGGGTCAGCCGCCCCCACCATGGCCCTGCCCCTCCCAGCCCCCCCTGCCACGCCACGCGGCAGAGCGCGGGAAGCTGGAAAGGTAGCTGACCCCCACAGTGAGGAGAATTACCCCCTTCTCAGCCAAAACCAGCACATTTTCCACCCCTTATTCCATACCATTTACACCATGCCCAGGTCCCATATGATGCAATACAACCGTACCAACCACCACCCCTCCCCTTCCCACCCTTTACCATAATACACAGACATCATTCCCTTAGTTCATGGACCTTCCCTGTAAAATGTCCATTAAAATGTCCATTGAGTTCACCCAGTCCATGACTCTGGGCTCCATCTGTTGTATCAGTCTTTCCGGGTGGGAGAGATGGTGTGTGGCGTTGGGTTGCTGCATACCAAGTCAGTCATCGTTCCATCACTGCTGCACAGCTTGTTTCATAGTTGATCTTCCACGGGTTGGGAGGCTCGTACTCTGATATCATTGATACAACACTGAGGTGCCACACAGTATTTATATAGCAGTTCACATTGTGCCATTCAGTTCATTGACTGTTTTCACCCAAAATCAAATCCCCTTGAGGCACACATTGGATTTCTCCATCCTCCCGCATCACCCACCAAGTGCACCCAGGTCCTCGAGCAAAAGCAGTCCCACGAATGGGTTTGCCTTTGCCGGAGGCAGGAAGAACCCAGACTGTTTTGCCCAGCATACTTTTTGTGTGCACTACAGCGACTCTATCCCCTCCCACAGTATGTAGGATTTCTGACTGGGCAGGGCCAGCTCGGTTGGCAGATCCCCTCGTGTTGACTAACCACATGGCTTTTGCTAAATGTGTATCCCAGTGCTTGAATGTCCCACCCCTCATTGCTCTCAGTGTAGTTTCTAACAGTCCATTGTACCATTCAATTTTCCCAGAGGCTGGTGCGTGATAGGGGATGTGATACACCCACTCAATGCCGTGCTCTTTGGCCCAGGTGTCTATGAGGCTATTTCGGAAATGAGTCCCATTGTCTGACTCAATCCTCTCTGGGGTGCCATGTCGCCACAGGACTTGTTTCTCAAGACCCAGGATAGTGTTCCGGGCAGTGGCGTGGGGGACAGGATATGTTTCCAGCCAGCCAGTCGTTGTTTCTACCATCGTAAGCACATGGCGCTTGCCTTGGCGGGTCTGTGGGAGTGTGATGTAGTCAATTTGCCAGGCCTCCCCATATTTATATTTCAGCCATCGTCCCCCATACCACAGAGGCTTTACCCGCTTCGCTTGCTTGATTGCAGCGCATGTGTCACGTTCGTGGATAACCTGTGCAATAATATCCATGGTCAAGTCCACCCCTCGATCACGAGCCCACCTGTATGTTGCATCTCTCCCTTGATGGCCTGAGGTGTCATGGGCCCACCGAGCTAGAAATAGTTCACCCTTATGCTGCCAGTCCAGATCCACCTCAGCCACTTCAATCTTGGCAGCCTGATCCACCTGCTGGTTGTTTCGATGTTCTTCAGTGGCCCGACTCTTGGGGACGTGAGCATCCACATGCCGTACCTTTACAACCAGTTTCTCTACCCGGGCAGCAATATCTTGCCACAATGTGGCGGCCCAGATGGGTTTGCCTCCGCGCTGCCAGTTGCTTTGCTTCCATTGCTGCAGCCAGCCCCACAAGGCATTTGCCACCATCCAGGAGTCAGTATAGAGATAGAGCACTGGCCACTTTTCCCGTTCAGCGATGTCTAAGGCTAGGTGGATGGCCTTTACCTCTGCAAAGTGGCTCGATTCACCTTCTCCTTCAGCAGTTTCTGCTACTTGTCGTGTAGGACTCCATACAACAGCCTTCCATCTCCGGTGCTTTCCCACAAGGCGACAGGACCCATCAGTGAACAGGGCATACTGCTTCTCATCTTCTGGCAGTTTGTTATACAGTGGGGCTTCTTCAGCACGTGTCACCTCCTCCTCTGGTGATAATCCAAAATCTCTGCCTTCTGGCCAGTCCATAATCACTTCCAAGATTCCTGGGCGACTGGGGTTTCCTACTCGAGCCCGCTGGGTAATCAGTGCAACCCATTTACTCCATGTAGCATCAGTTGCATGGTGTGTAGAGGGGATGTTTCCTTTGAACATCCAGCCCAGCACTGGCAGTCGGGGTGCCAGGAGCAACTGTGCTTCAGTACCAACCACTTCTGAAGCAACTCGAACCCCTTCATATGCTGCCAATATCTCTTTTTCAGTTGGAGTATAGCGGGCTTCAGACCCTCTGTATCCCCAACTCCAAAACCCTAGGGGTCGACCCCGGGTCTCCCCTGGTGCTTTCTGCTAGAGGCTCCAGGTAGGGCCATTCTCCTTGGCTGCAGTGTAGAGCACATTTTTTACATCTTGTCCTGCCTGGACTGGCCCAAGAGCTACTGCATGGACTATTTCTCGTTTAATCTGTTCAAAGGCTTGTCGTTGCTCAGGGCCCCATTTGAAATCATTCTTTTTCCGGGTCACTTGATAGAGAGGGCTCACGATCAGACTGTAATGTGGAATATGCATTCTCCAAAAACCCACAACGCCCAAGAAAGCTTGTGTTTCCTTTTTGCTAGTTGGTGGAGACATGGCTGCTATTTTGTTGATCACATCCATTGGAATCTGACGACGACCATCTTGCCATTTGATTCCTAAGAACTGGATTTCTTGTGCAGGTCCCTTCACCTTACTTTGTTTTATGGCAAAACCAGCTTTCAGAAGGATTTGGACTATTTTCTCTCCTTTCTCAAAAACTTCTTCCGCTGTGTTGCCCCACACAATGATGTCATCAATGTATTGAAGGTGTTCTGGAGCTTCTCCCTGTTCCAGTACAGTCTGAATCAGTCCATGGCAAATGGTAGGACTGTGTTTCCACCCCTGGGGCAGTCGATTCCAGGTGTACTGGACGCCCCTCCATGTGAAAGCAAACTGTGGCCTGCACTCTGCTGCCAGAGGGATTGAGAAGAATGCATTAGCAATATCAATTGTGGCATACCACTTGGCCGCCTTTGACTCCAGTTCGTATTGAAGTTCTAGCATGTCTGGCACAGCAGCACTCAACGGTGGAGTGACTTCATTCAGGCCACGATAGTCTACTGTTAGTCTCCACTCTCCATTAGACTTCCGGACTGGCCATATGGGACTGTTAAAGGGTGAGTGGGTCTTACTGATGACTCCTTGGCTCCTCAGTTGGTGAATGAGTTTATGGATGGGGATCAGAGAGTCTCTGTTGGTGCGATATTGCCGCCGGTGCACTGTTGTGGTGGCGATAGGCAGCTGTTGTTCTTTAACCTTCAGCAACCCCACAACAGAAGGGTCCTTTGAGAGACCGGGCAAGGTAGACAGCTGTTCAGTTTCCTCCGTCTCCAAGGCAGCTACACCAAAAGCCCACTTGTAACCTTTTGGGTCCTTGAAATACCCTCTCCTGAGGTAGTCTATGCCAAGGATGCACGGAGCCTCTGGGCCAGTCACAATGGGGTGCTTCTGCCACTCATTGCCAGTTAGGCTCACTTCGGCCTCCAATACAGTTAGCTCTTGGGATCCCCCTGTCACTCCAGCAATGCTGATGGGTTCTGCCCCTATATAGTTTGATGGCATTAAGGTGCACTGTGCGACGGTGTCCACTAAAGCTTTATACTGCTGTGGGTTGGACGTGCCAGGCCATTGGATCCACACAGTCCAGTAAGCCCGGTTATCCCTTTCCTCCACCCGGCTGGAGGCAGGGCCCCTCTAGTCCTGATCATGGCAGTCACAACTCACTTCCTGTAAATGTGAATCAGGAGTCCCTCTATTACACTTAGAAATAAAATCTGCACTTCTACTCCTCTGTCTGGGGACTTGCTTGCTGGAAACTGGAGCAGCAGCTTTCCTGGAAGAGCCTCGCTGAGTGACTGTTCTTCCTTGCAGTTCATGTACTCGTGCCTGTAGGGTCGAAGTAGGCTTGCCATCCCACCTCATCATGTCCTCTCCGTGGTCACGCAGGTAGAACCATAGGGTGGCCCGTGGTGTGTATCCCCTTCTTTGAGCCAAAGGACGCTTATTCCTAACAGCTGAGACACTGCTCTGTCGAGGTGGGGAGTAGGACAGATCTTCTTTGAGTTGCTGGACCTCTTGGGATAGTTTCTCCACAGCAGAGACAAGCGACGAAGAGATATTTGTGTCGTAATCCCGGAGTCTATCTATCACCTCTGCCACCGTTGGTGTCTCGTCATCTTTCCAGGACATCACTGCCAATGAGTTTGCATGCGAAGATGGTGCGCTCCGTACAAACTTCCGCCACATGGGTCGTGTGCACTCGGCTTCATCTGGATCTTTGGATGACCGTTGATCGTCCAGGTCACCATAAATCACCTCAAACACAGCTAATTCCCTTAGATACTGGATGCCTTTCTCCATAGTTGTCCATTTTCCTGGGCGATATGTAACATCTTCTTTAAAGGGATACCTTTCCTTCACTCCAGACAGGAGTTGCCTCCAGAGGCTGAGGACTTGTGGTTTTTTTCCAATTGCTTTGTCAACGCCCCCTTCCCCAGAAAGGGATCCCAGTTGTTTGGCTTCTTTTCCCTCTAGTTCCAGGCTACTGGCCCCATTATCCCAGCATCGGAGCAGCCAGGTGACAATGTGCTCACCTGAACGACGGCTATAATCTTTTCGCATATCTCACAACTCGCTTAAGGACAGGGATCGGGTGGTCTCTATTTCATTTATTACTTCTCCCTCCTCCCCCCGCGATGGCCCTGGTTCTTCATCATCCCGTTCTAAACGAGTTGATGTCCGCTTCCAATATTTCGTCTTGTGTATGGGGGCAACTGATACTGGTACGGGTTTATTTTCTGAGCCAGCTCCGGTACTTGTTGTGGGGGTTTGAGTGGCTGCAGTGCCTGTTGTCAGGGCTGGATTGTCTACAGTGCCAGTCATTTGCATTTCAATCCAGAGACATTCTCTTCCCCCTGGGGGCACTGAATACTGTTGAGCAGGGCTCAGTATGCATGGGCCAGACCCCAGCATGTTGCAGTTATCTGTGTCTCTCTGGAGTTCCCAGCGTAACAACATACTTTCTCCAAATATTCTACTAGTTTTTTAGGATTCTGCACTTGTTCGGGGGTGAAACTCCAAAACACTGGGGGTGCCCACTGCCCTAGGTATTTGCCCATGCTATCCCACATGCCCTGCCACTCGTAACTATCAAGCCTCGGGGCAGATTTCTGGGTGATATTCTTAAGTTGCTTAGTCAAAACCAAAACAACATGCCCAAAAACTAACAATAAGTGCACCTTAACCACCCAAGGATGTTCAAGATACAAAAACGTTGTTGTAACAAAGGCACAGACATCATAGAACAAAGTTGCAAAGGTATTATTCTGTATTTCCTCCATATAAAATCTCTCAGAGGAGGAGGTATAATTGCTAATTGCCTCAATAAGGTGGTATCCGAAGTACAGTAACGGTTTCAGTAAAAACCCCAAATACCAGATAAAGCTGAAAACGAGTGTTTGTATAACAAATCTTGTAGGCAAAACATTACTAATCACAGCAGAACACAGCAGACTCAACAAACCAACACCGATCTTTAACACCAACTGCAAAAAGGACAACATGGTGCTGTGACCAGCAGCTGTTGTTATCTCCAACCCTTGAGCCCCACGTTGGGCGCCAAAAAGACTGTCGTGGTTTAGCGGCAGCTCAGCCCCACACAGCCGCTCGCTCACTCCCCACCAGTAGATGGGGGAGAGAATCAGAAGGGTAACGCTCGTGGGTTGGGATAAGAACAGTTTAATAATTAAAATTAAAAGAAACAACAGTAGAAATGCAATGTAAAGGAGAACAACGAGAGGCACAAAGTCCCGGGGGAGGGGGGAAGGGAGGGGAGAGGGGGAACGAACCGCCGAAACAAACCGCCCGCGCTGCAGCCGCCCGCCGACGCCGCGCCGCCTCCGCGCTGCCACTGCCCCCCCTCAATATACTGGTCATGGAGTCACATGGTATGGAATGAACCTGCCATTGGCCAGGCGGGGCCAGCCGCCCCCACCATGGCCCTGCCCCTCCCAGCCCCCCCTGCCACGCCACGCGGCAGAGCGCGGGAAGCTGGAAAGGTAGCTGACCCCCACAGTGAGGAGAATTAACCCCTTCTCAGCCAAAACCAGCACAATATTAAACAGGACCCACCCCAACACTGAGCCCTGGGGAACGCCACTTGTGACCGGCCGCCAGCTGGGTTTAGCTCCATTCACCACAACTCTCTGGGCTCGGCCATCCAGCCAGTTTTTCACCCATCGAAGAGTACATGTTTCTAAGCCACGAGCTGCCAGCTCTCTAGGAGAGTGAGAGTCCACTCTCTCACTGTGGGAGACAGTGAGACAGTGGGACTGACCTCTAGTTCCCCGGATCCTCCTTCTGGTCCTTCTTGTAGATGGGCATCACATTGGCAAGCCTCCACTCGTCTGGGACCTTTTAACTCGTTTGACACACCAGTTCCCTAAAAGTTCCAACTAACCAATGCCAAAGGCAGGTTACTGGGCTGGGACACCCTCGGTACAACCCCTGTTTCTCTGTTAGGGTCCTCAGTAACCCCCCAGTGCTCCCTGTGCGCGTGCCCTACAAGCAAGGCAGTGATTATAATGTGGTTGGATTCCCTGAATCCTGCCAATGTGATTAACACTTCTGGCTCACTGAGGCAGGCTAAGAGGAGATTCACACAGTCACCAACAGATTCCCTTCCAAAAAAGCAGGCCAGCAGCTCCAAGCCCTGGCTAGTGCTCTGCTGGAGCAATAGACGCCTTCGCAGCAGGCAAAGCCCTCCGGGCTGGCAGCGCTGTCCAAGAGACACATACAACTTCAACGTGTCCAGGTGTCAGTATAGAAATAAAATGATCCAAATGCTTTTCTTTCCTTTACACATTTCTGTTTCAACTCAGCATTGTCTCTGCTCAATAGCAAGACAGCGATTTTGCAGATTTTAAAACACTAATCATAGGCAATTATTTCTAAAAAGATTTGCTTGCAGCAGGCAGACTTTTCTCTTAAGTTGAAAGCCTTGCTATTCCATTCTTTCTTCTGTTTAAAATTATAATAATTTTCTGCCTTGTGTACTCTACCAGCTGAAATACCTCATCTTCTGACACAGTTTGAATCTAACTAATCTTCAATCAGAAGACTTTTTAAAAAAATTAATCTATAGCAACAAAAGCATTGCCAGCGAACACATAGCAAAACAAGCAGCTGAAGCTGTTTGTGTATGTATCTTAAAATACAATTTTGGTCTTCACAAGGCAGAAGTCTTTATTATCTAACGTGGTCCTATAAAATGAAACTTATTTTTCATACTTAAAGTTTCAGAATGAAGGGAAGAACGCAGATTTCATGACACAGAGACAATGAACAAATTTATGTTACTTTCCCACAGCTGTTTATGATTGGAGGAAAAAAGAATAATCCTGAAATCCACTTAAACCAGTAGTTTCTTGCCAACATTTTTACATGAAATATTCCAAAATTTTGGTACAGATCTTGTTTATTTTCATATTTTCCTTTAAGTTATAAACACTGAAATTAAATATTTAAAGGCTCAGGATGAATGTTTTAATTAATCCTTAAATAAAATTATTGTAGAATTTTCAAAATTGTTGATGGGTTTCAAAATTAATTCTTCGTCCATTTCTACACAGGATGTCCAAGTCCAATTCCCACCCTACCATTGTGTTTTTCATAACCCTGGAACCCTAGTTTCTATGTGTTTCACCTACTTTGTGTTCATCACCTTCCTTGAAGATATTATCTGCTTTTCTTTCTAAACCATTGGTATTTTCAATCTAGATCATAGTATTTTGGAGGCTGGTGCTGCTTTTTCTATGAGCATGGATAACTTTAGAGGATCACATCATCCAGCCCAGATGGTCCGTAGGGGTGTCATGGTAACACTGATTACCTGTGATATATCCTATGGTTTACACGAAGTGATGTGGCCAGGATACACTTCATTCTGCAGCTTGAGTGGCCAGGGATGCATTTATTGTTGTGATGATTAAGGCAGCCATTACGATGTGTGCAAACCAGGGCCTGAACATACATTTTTGGATCCAGACTTAGAAATCTTAACACTTCAGATCTCACCTACTTCTCAGCTAATAAGTAATAAACGTAACAATTATTTTAGAAATGTGTGAATCTCTTACTCTACCATCTGAACACCACACATTGGGTGAGAGTACTGATAACTGCAATTGAAAGTGTTGATTCTTACTGTTTAATTTGTACCACTTTAGATCACAAAGGCATATTTCAGGTGTCCGGTGTCATCTGAGATGCCCTTGGCTATTTTCTTAGCCCCAGAAGGGTCTAGGTATCCTGTAGGCATGTGTAACTTCCTGGCCTTTCCACGTCCCGCATATCCTGGGGAGAGCACATCAGTGTATTTGGGAGGGCTGTCCTGGAATGTCAGGGCATGTCTGCAGATTTCTGACAAAGCAGTCAGGATTGCACGTTGCTTTCCTCCTCTGTGCTGAAGCTACAGGACCACTGGATTCTCTGCCATGGCCCCAGTTGTTCGCTCTGAAGATGCACTGAAGTGCCTCAGATCCCCCACAGGGGAAAGGCAGGCATGGTGCCCCACGGTCCAGGACCGCACCCCGCAGTCTGAATGACCCCACTGCTAATCTATTGGTTTTCCTCAGAAGTTCCAGATCTAAATACAGGATTGGGGTTGGATTGAAATAGTTGTGCGGCATTCTCCACGCTTTGCTTCCTGGGCATCCCCCAACAAGCAGCTGTGCCAAAAAGGGGAAAATGCTGCCTTCGTTAAACAGGCTGGCTCTTCACTGCTAGCTTTTTCTCTGTCATTGAAGTGCCAAAAGAATGGACCTCTGTGAAGCACTTGCAGGTCAGAGCAGAAAATGGAGGAGAGGACTGCTGCTTCTCTTAACAGAAAGTTTCAATAGAGATGAGGCACATTCTACACATATGTAAAATGAGTCCCTTTGTACCCTTTTTAGCTGTTTTTTAAATATACTTTCATTAGCAGTACATTTCCTTTTCTGAGTGTGGAATAAAGTCCCGTCTTCTGCATATATTAAATTGCAGCTTCTGCTTTCAACATGATTGCGCTCTCTCTGGACCCAGATTCATTATGAGGCTTGGTTTTTTTTCTTTCTTTCTTTTTTATTTTTTCAATAAGCTCCCAGTGAAACAACTCCTGCTGTCATGGACTGAAAATTAATCTGTAGTCTGCTTCTGGGGAAGTTTTTGGGGAACATTTTCCCCCAAAGTTCTCAACTTTCCAATGAAGATAAATAACCACATCTTGCAGCTACAGTTTTTGACTGAGTGACAGGTTAAAAGAAGCTCCCTGTCAACTTTCATAACAGAAGAAGAAATTGTTCGAACAATTCTTAGCAAAATGAACAAGCCCTTTTTCTACAAAACTATTTTGCTGTCCCACTGCTAAATTGCAGCTCACACTGAGGCCCTTCAGGTTGGTTTCTTACTTCAAAAGAAAGGGAGTGACCTGAAGTCAGTGCATTTTGTTAACTTGCCTTGGTTTATCTGGATGAATTTTTAAGTCCCAAACGCAAGATGAATACAAAACACAGGCAGGTGTAATCTCTCTTTTAGGGATCCCAGTTCCTCAGTTTCTGTATCTGAGGAAGCACCTTTGTACCATGAATTAGCTGTAGCTACAGAAAGGCAGTTAAAGATAAAATGTTTGCTGCTTGCAACAGCCACCATCCAAAATTTGTACATCATGGAAAGCAATGACACCGCAAGCACCTCGTTGGAAGCTGCTGAGATGAAAAGCAAAGGTGAGCTGTTGAGTATTCAGCTGTTTCTGTGGTGAGCTGCACCTCAGCTGCTGCTCAAGAAAGGCTCAGAACACTTTGGCATCAACTGGGAAGCTCTGTCACCATTTTACAGCAATGCAGGCAAGATGAAAGTGGAGGGCTTCTCATATACTTTTTAGCAGTTGTTAGTAAAAGCCTCCTGCAGGTCGGATCCTTGCACAGAAGTTAATTAGGGCACAGCATTTGGAGGGCAGCACAGGCAAAATGGTGAGAATTGACCCCAGAGGATGCAGAGGTGTTGAGAGGGAAGGGTTGACCCAAACCTACCTCACTTTACATAAGTCTTTCTCAAGTTTGGCTGACTTTGGACCACATCAAAAGCTGGATGGTGAATTGTACCCCCTTGATTGCACTGAATGGCAGTTATGTCCTGTGATATTACTGTGTTACTGAGCACTGCAGGAAATAGAGGAGCATAATATGGTGCTGTGGGACTGGTTGTAGAGCACAGTGCAGCTCTGGATGAATAAACACAAGCAGAACTGGGGCTTGAATGAGGGGTTAAGGTTTTATTTCCCTAAACAATTGTGATTAATCCTGCTTCTGTAAGTACCAGCAACTTAGATCAAAAGGCAACTGCTCAACAAAATATTTGTCCTGAAATTTTCACTGTTCAGACTTGATTTCCTTCCTTGAACATATCAGATTGCCAGGGAAGAAAAATGACAACAGGGAAGTGTGCTTTGCCTGTGATACAAGCAAGATCGACAACAAAACATGCTGAGATACTTTTGTTTTTGCTGGGCCTAATGACACTGATAACATTTCTGCTGGTGGTTGTTCATGCTTCAAAAACTCAGGATGTGGCCAGAATAAAAGACGACACTGGTGATTGCAGGAGAAAGAGATTTGATATTTTTTTGCCTACATGAATTCTAATCTGGTTTAGCTCACAAAAGCCTCGCTCCATCAAGGGCAGTGGGGATCAAATACTCCATCTGTTAGCACTGTCCTACTTTGCAAGAGAAGTTCAGCATCTGAGAGGAAGGCAGCTTGGCAATACGGCACTAGCTAGAAAAGAGGTCATGGAGAGCCTTTCTTTGGGGATCCAGAAAGCTTGTAGATATGGAGCTGCCTCTGGACTATCACCTGGAAGAGGCTCTTGGGAGGAAAACTGAATTGGTGAGTAGTTCTATAGATCAGAGAGCAAGGTGAAGTGACAGGAGATACAGTGGCTGCTCGAGTCCAGTTACAGAGAAAACGGGTCTGGAAATTGGATTCCAAGTCCTTGAAAAGGTAGTGTCATCAGAAAATGGGAGATGGAGCAAAGTTAGGTCTGAATGCTTCCATGGACCCAAGTTTCTTAACTTCCCCACTTTACTCACAGGCAGAGAACAAACTGAAAATCCAAGGAGAAATACCAGAGAAGCAAGCTGCAGAGCTAGACTTGACTACTAGGCTACCAGAGAGGGGGATGCAAGAGAGAGCAAAAGTGGAGGGAAACAAGGCAGGTTTGTAGTGGCAGAAGTTTGGCACTACTGCCTTTCCTTGGGTGCTCTGAGAGGCTCCCAGACTAATTATTTGGTTCCTGTGGTAATGTCCCATGGGTGTGCTCAGTTCTGGGAGGAGTGGTGCCATCCTTCAGAGTGAAGATGCCAGTCGATGTTGAGAAATGTTAATTGTAGTTACTATTAGCTTTGCATTTCGCATTGAATGCTTGGAGTCATACCTTTAATGAAATGTTAAAGCAGTGGTTTTTTCCCCTTAAGCTAGTAGATTTTTTTTCTTCCTGAAATTTGTAGGCATTTAAGTGTGTGGAAGATGCTGCTTACAAGTGAATCACTAATACACCTTTTGCCTGCATTGATCCAGACATGTCCATCCTGGCAGCCATTCATAATCTCCAAAAAGGACTCAGGAGTGTATCAAATTAAAGAACACAGTAAAAAAAAGAAAAAAAAAGAACAAGAGAAATAGGGGAACTACACACTGCTGCTCTTGCAGAATGATTGCATGGTGAATTTTCCAAATGAGTTACCTGCCCTTCACTCTCCTGCTGAGTACCAACCGTGGTGCTAAGAAAAGGCTGTATTCATTCCAGCAGGCATGAAGATAACACAGGTTGGGATTGGTAATGCAGCTCATTTTGGCAGCACTCTGAATTCTGTTGTCCATCCCAAAATGAGGCTGCTCAGCTTTTACCAGCGACAAAGAGTCTGAAAACAAGAGCCAAGAACTGAAGTGGCATGGATCCAACCTGAAGTCCTGTTCTTTTTTTCTCGTTTCTGCTCACAATCCTGTTTCTATGCATATAGTCAGGGTAGGGAGAGCAATGTCCAGCCAGTTTCATGCTACTTCAGGAATATCTTTATGCTGAGAAGACATGCCCTGGGTTAAACTAGAGAAGATTTTATCTGGCAGTTATAGCAGGACTAAGACACCTGTTACTTGAAGGATGTAGGTCACTAGGTTTTAGAAATTACCTGGTTCAGATCTGTGTTTTTTGTAAAGCTGAGGCCTAAGACCTCATGAGACTGAAAAGGAGGAAATGTAATGGGAGAGATTTCTAAGGGTTGTGTCATTACTGGAAGATGTTACCCAACTTGGATACCCAAGACCCCCTCTTTGAAGAACAAAACCAGCTGGAGAAAAAGCTGTCTGCTTTCTCTTACAAGACCTGGAAACTTCAATTTCAGAAGTCAAGATTCATCCGTGCGACTGAGGAGGACAACTCAGGTCAGTCAATCCAGTGTAGTGTGATTCAAGAACAGCAGACAACCCCTGTTTCATCAGAGGTTGCAACACAGTTCCTGTCATCTTAGAAACAAAATTTAGACCTAATATAAAAGGCAAAAAGTCATAACTAGTCAGTTCAGTGTCCCTGACTCTTTGAGGTCTGTATTTACACAAATAGCTAAAACTCATCTTGAGCTACGGGGAGCGCAGGAGAACAATTTAATCACCACACGCAGATGTCAAGTCTGTTTAAAACTTGTGCCCAACACTTGAGCTCAGGGTCTGTGGAAATAACAGACTTGTGTTGAAAATCAGTCCTGATTTTTCAGATAAGAGCTATAAATAGTCTGGAACAAGGCCTTGAGCAGGACCGTCTCTTGATCGTGACTTGGTCATGTGAAAGTTATGCCAATAGCTACAGTGTTCCCCTTTCTCCCAATGTGTTTTGCTGCTTACAAAAAGGTGTTTGCAAGGCTGAGCTGGGAGTGTGCATTAACATACAGACCATTAGAGAGGCAATCCTCTCCTGTTGCAGGGTCCAGCAAAGAGATGTTTCATGGAAGAGATTCTTAGTTGCTTTGGGTCTGGGACTGATAAGATGTAGTAACTCATCCGTTGCATCATCATGCCCACGCAATGCAATTACCGATAATCCCTCACTCTGCACCATGCTGCTGGAATGTATCTTGGTCAAAATAATTGACTGGCTCCAATTAACTGAAAGCTTTTCAAGCAAAAATATTTGTAAATAAGAATTTAACCCAATAGTTCTGGTTTTTTGCCACCTATTTTATATGACATTGTTGCGGCTGACCTGATGTTAGACACTTCAAAGCTGTTAATTATTCTGTCATGTCCAGACCCCTGGAGCTTGTACAACAATTACCATTATGCCCTTCCACCCCCCAACACAAAATGTATTTTATATGCTGAAATTCAGATATGCCTACCAGTGAAACTTCACCTGCTCTGTAATGCAAAGAAGGCAGCACTGGGAATCAGGAGTGGCACAGAGAGGCTCAGAATTTTCCCATTGGGCCACACCCAAAGCAAGACTTTTGTTCAGAGAAGACCCCCTTGCTGGGGTCTGGACTGGCCCCAGACAGTCCATTTGGGGCATCCCCCAGTCAATGCCAGAGATTGGTTGCCTTCTACAACATTACTCAGAGCTCTGCATGCGTGGTGTGGACCTGTCTTGTCCCCTCATAGCTATGGCACGTGTCTCTCAAAATACCTTATGAAGCATCTGCATGCATGGTTTGTAATTAACTTATTTCTATATTGTAGCTGATTTGATCTTTAAGATCACTTTGCAACAAGCTTCTTTAACTTGTTTCTTTTGTGACTCCAGTGTAAGTTTCATTCATGCTGGTTTGTCTCTGATCTAAGCAAGTTTTATCAAAGGCTGGGAAGGTGGAAGCTGTCTAACCTTTGTGCTGGTAGCTGGATGTTCCTCTTGGCTATCAGCAAGAGGAGTTGCAGAAAGGTAATTTGCAATGCAGCAAATAGGGAACTAGAAATAGACTGAGATATCCCTAAATCCAGGTCATCAATTTTGAAATCCATAACTGGAGAATAGTTGCTATTATGAATGTTCTAACAGCAATGGCTTAAAACCCAGACAAACAAACAAACAAACCCCCAGACTCCCAAATCTCCCAAACCCTCAGATGTTCATACAGTTGTTTAACTTTTCTTTAAAAAATGAACATAATATAGAGTATATCTTTACTCTTCAGGTAGTTCTTGTAGCAGTTCTAGGGTGGAGCAAGCTGGTGTTATGCATAATGTATGTTTTTTGTGGAAGGTAATGTAAACAGATGGTTTTTTTAACTCACCAAAGTCACCTGGAAATATTTAGGCTCCAGGCTTCCTTCTAAACACCACTTATTGGTTTTTGCTGTAGTGTGAAACATTAGAACAAAAGTCTTGTGTTATCTGTCTCCAACAGATTTACAATATTGCAAGATTAATTATGTTAGCTGCATTTCACAACTCAGTGCATTTGTATTACCATTTCAGAAGCACAATCATTTATCAACAGCAAACTTCGGGGCATTTACTTTCCATGCCCTGGCATTGCAAACTTCAAAGCATGTGAGCTTGCCTATGAGCTACACATGAGTGCGTGCTTCCTTTCCCAAAGAAAATTTAATGGTTTTAACCTCCTTCATATGTTCAAGAAAGTTTTCCTAATTATGATGTGAATACCAAAGTCAGATTCTGCTGCCCTTTTTCCACTCCGTGTTTGATACTGTCTGTGATCCCTTTTAGGTAACTGTGGTTCATCATGGAGGAATTGAGTAACCCAGAGGGTGGATCAGTAGAAACTGGCTAAAGATTATCTCCAACTCAATGTCGAGGCTGTCTTCAGTCATTTCATCTCTTCCTCACCCATTACAAGATTCATCTCCATGGTCTGTTTTCTACATCGTAGCTCCAACCAGTTCACAAATAACCCTTTCTTGAATGAACATCTCCTAAACTTCAGCCTGCCTGAAATATATTAGCTACACTTCAGCATGTTGCATCTTCCTCTTTCAGATTCAGACCTTTTCCTCTTTCAGACTTGATCTTTTTCTGCACTCACTCTAGGCACATGAACATTAGTTTTCAAGGTGCTACTAGCATCTGCACAGACATTGCTTTGATTTTACAGAAGGCTTCATGGTCCTTGCTGAGCTCTGGACTGCCAGTTACAGATGCCTGCTAATTTAAAGCTACCTCAGGTATGTCCACCTTACACTGATTCTCACCATGGCTGCAACACAACCATGCCCTGAATTTTATCCACTTTTCTCCTTATCTACTCCCACTTAAAATACTTCAAAAAATTCCAGTCCTTTCTTTACAGCAGGGGGTTGAGGGGCTGGATCTGTGCAATGCAGCAGTGTTATCTGACCCCTGAGAACGCTAACGGGTAGGAGGCTGACAAATTGCACGTTATGTTTTTGTGTGACTGGGTTTGGCAGAGTTTGTTATGTCAATGGCAGTGCTGTGCAAATAACAACCTGGCTCTTGAACACCTGAATGGGAATAAGAAACCTCAAAATGGAGATCTGTGGTGGGAAGTGCTAGAAATGCCATTTCCCTTCTCCAATTCCTCTGATCACTTTGAGTCCTGCAGGAGTTAAAGATGCCCAGTGGCTCTTTTCAGAAAGTCGTGATTTCCTTTAAATTGTCACCTTCTTTTCTGGAGAAGGAAATATTCAAAAAGCAGAGAGACATACACTGCCTACCCTCAGACACAAACACGTAGATTGCCCACCTGACCACCAAGCAGCCACATACTCAACAGTTTAAATAAAAACCACCTGGTTCTGGATAAAGAAATAATGCTACTGAACTGATAGTTGGCATAAAAAGTACTGCCTTACCCTCTATTTTCTAGTATGTTATGGTTTGCAAAATCCCATCATTTTGAACAATAAAAAAATAGAAAGATCTGAAGCTGAAGTGAGCTAAATGCTTCAAAAACCACATAAATTAGTTCATGTTCATTTTGACAAAGGAGGTGGTTTGGGGCTACGGAGACTTATTTCTGTTGATGCAGTTGGCTCACAAGTAATCTCAGGTGGGTCATTTTACCTTGTAGAGCCTCAGATTTAAATGTGAAGAATTAACAATTTTACAGCACTTAACTCCCGAGGATAATGATACTAATTTCATAGTAAAACATTTTGAAACCTATGGAGGGACATGTATTCTTACATATTGACGGAAGAAGAAAGCTCAGGTCTGATTTCCTTTAACAGGCCTGACATCACAGCTTCAATTTTCCTCCAGTTTACACAGATGTTGGCTGTGACTTCCAATACAGTTGTCCATATGTCATTTTCCCATGCAATGATTAAGGGGCATGCGTTTCGGCTGTGAATGCCATCTTAGTGTCCCTGGGACAAAAAAAGTGACAGCTTCATAGATGTGAGTGGAGCTACATCACTCAAGACCAGACTCACCTCAGAGTACAAATGTTTACATGCAGCAGCTCCTTGGGATGTGGTGGTCAAAAAGGTCTTGATCTGCATCTGGGTGCACCCTGTATCTCATATGCAAAATCAGTTCAGATTCTGGGAAGACCAGCAAAATGCTGATAAATGTTATCATCATGCAGGGCCCAAGAAACAATAACCCTTGTTATTTTTGCATGCAAAGCAGTTTGGATGACACGCACGAAGAATACAGTATCACACATGCAAAACGAGTACGTAAGGCTAATAAATTTCTCTGTTCAGTAAGTCACTCCTTGGATAGTGCAACTTCATATAAAGGAATCATTTGAAAGTCCAATGAAATGTTCTATTTCTTAGTCTTCTCTTGTCATTAATCTCATTTTTTTGCCTGTGATGTGTGAGTGCCAACATATGGGAACATTATAAACCACAGTAAGAAAAAAATAACCCCATTTAATCTTGCAGGAGGATATTAAATTTTCACCACCCCTAACTTCCTATTATCCCATCATCAACCCATTGAATACTTCAGTAGCTTGATGCTGTGCACAACTAAAATTGTGACCCAACTCACAGTGGACAATGCTTAGAAAAACAGGCCCAGATGCCTATTCGTTATGTGCCCGCTTCCAGCCACTCTCCTATCTGATTTTTTCTAGGTCTTTTTGACACTACTCAAAAACCCCAAAGCAGTTCAGGTATGATGTGTTTCACTTCTGGGATCATCTGATAAAATAACATATGTGCCATTGTAATTAGAATGACTTGCCCCCCAGGTGAGTTTGGAGAGAGCACACAGGAGCCTGTACCATGTGCTGAGCAAGAAGAGTCACAGACTTCAAATATATCTGCCACTCTCTGCTTTCTCCCAGACCCTTCCAACCCTCCTGCCTTCTTATTGTATTTCCCTCTGGGCAGAGATTAAAACCGAGTCAGTCTCCATGCTTTCAAGAAGCTCAAAGCAAGAATTGTTTTGGCACAGTGTAAAGGCAGGAGCAAATCTCCTCCCCAAGGTCAGCTGGAAGATCATGCTGCCTCCTTCAGGCTTCCTTTTAAGGAGTCGGGCTGGGAACATGAGGAAAACAGAGGAATTTAATTCCTCTTACCTCCCCTTCCTTAGCTGTAGTGTCTAAAAGAAGGACCTTCAGGGCCACAGCTTTTACAACAGCAGATGGGAAGCTGTAGCTGGGGAGTAGTGCATTGCTCCAAGTCTCATTGTTCATGTCCCTTCCTCAGGGTGAAACAGTTATTCAGATGGGCTCAAAATTCTCACTTGCACAATGAATATCTGATGTCCCAAATGGTCTTTTTCTATTTGAGTAGAGGGAAAAATAAAGCATGCCCAGATGATCAGCTTTCATTTTCCTAGCATTCATATCTTGGTGTCCCCAGACATCATCTTAATCTCCTTTAGCAAGAGGCTTAGGTCACTTGGATCATTAAACTAAGCTACTTGAAACAAAATCCAGGGTGTTGGCAGCAAATAAACAGAGGAGTGTTGGGTTAAACTGACATTCAGAAAGCACTTCAGTATTCAAAATAACATTTCCAGGGTGAAGAATCCCCCTTTGGTCTGCTCCTGAAGGGCAGGAGCTGATTGAGCCTACTGGGGAGATGTTAATGCTGACAGTGTGGCTCACAGTGGGAAGGAAGAACAAGCAAAGCTCTTTAAGGTGCAGCATTGCAAAACCTGACTGCAAAGGGACTCCCAGCACTATCGTTCATGAATCATTGTCTGCACTTACAAAGAGAAAGGGAAAACATTCAGATTAAAGAAGAAACCTTTTTAAAAGTAGACAACCAAATACAAATAGACCACCAGCTTGCTAAGATGATTTGGGGATGTCTGAAGCTGTTATGAACATGGTCTGGGACGTTCTTTGTTTTCTCCAGCACAAAGATATCCATGAGCTCATACACTGGCATAGCAGAGAAAAAAAATTTCAGCTTGCACCAAGTGGAACCGAGGAAAAGGAGGCAATTCAGAACTGCAGTTTGGTTGTTTTGGTGCAAATTCCAAACCTTCCAGTAGACAATTTCGGGAGTGGGGAAAAAATGTGGGACCCATCAGAGGAGGTCAGCTTTCTAACTCCAGGAAGCTAGAGGAAAGACAAGAAGAAAACTGGGCACAGAAGGTGAGGTGATTTATTTCTCCTTTAGGCCAGGGAGAATATGATGTTTATCAGAGATCCCAAGTATTAAGTCCCAGTCCTGCCTAAGCGTGCTGGTTTTGTTGTGGAAACACTGTGTGTCCCACAGCAATTCAGAGGTGAGTGCAATGTCCTGTCCATGTTGGTTCCAATGCAGTGCAGTGCAGAAGACACCAGTACAGCTCTGTGACCCTTCTGCACTGCAGGGTCACACCCCTTTCCCCCCAGATAGTGATCAGCTTAACATCTAAAGCACAGGGTGGTTATTGCTGGGTTTTGCAAAAAACAGAACGCCTTCCTGAAGTATACCTGAATTTGGACACAGGACCATACCATGTGCCCATGAAGCTGTGTTGAAGCAAGTCAGGTTTTAGGAAAATGCCAGATTATTTGCCACTGTGTTTATTGTCCTACAGGAGCCATTATTGTGAGTGATTAATAAACTGTTGTTTATTAACAACAGTTAATAAAGGGGTTCTCTGGTGTCCTTGCTGTTCTTTTTATGTAACGTCTAAGAAAATGCAGTGAGAAATTAGCCAGTTAATGTACTGTGTGTCAGTACTGCAGATGGATGGTTGATTGTGCTCTTCCCTGCCTTGAATCACACTGAAGCCATTTCACTTATCAAGAGAGCAGAATTGCTCCCAGGGAACAACATCCTCATTCATTATTTGTGTATGGAAGCTTTTTTTTACAGCTGGGTCTGTCTGGATCCACTGGGAGGTCAGCACGTGTTGTGGTACCAACATCTTGCTTGGAGGACATAACAGGGTCTCCATCAGCTTGATAGACAGGACAGACCCCTCATAGCAGTGGTTCTGGCAGCCCCACGAGCAGTGAGAACTTCAAACGTTAGGAAGAGAGAGCTTTTTGTCCCCCATCAATGTAGAAGCTCCATACTGAAAGCCATTTTTGCTCAGAGCATTGGTGGTTTAACAGGCTACTCAGTTTATAATAGAGATCATAGTTCGCCCATAGTTTGGACATACAATGTTCACCTACTCTGAAGATCAGAAGCAGGCAGGAGATGTATTAGGTAGAGGGTTAAAACTCCCCTTATTTTTAAACCAGGGGTTGGAAGAAGGGGGTAAGGCTTTGCGGGGCGGGAGGAGGAGGTGAGAGGAGGCAACCAGTGAAACTCATTAAGAACTGGCGCCTTCTTGGCCCCCTGGCCTTCTCCAGAAAGCTAGGCACTTCAGCTAACACAATCCCTTCCTTTCATGCTCTGGGCCTGTCCCCGTTACAGCATTCCCCAAACCGTGCTGGAGGCAGCCACAAAGGGCAGCATTATGTTTGGGAATCGAGTGGTGTATAGCCAGTTCCAGCTGAAAGAGAAAGACAAGCGAAAGCACTTCCCAGGGACAATGAGAGGGCTTGTAGCTCAGGAAGCTTCCCAGTCCATTAGCATCTGCGCAGGACAATGGCTGTGTGTGGTGGAGAGGAGGAGAACGTGGCCTTGCCGGTGGCCCCAGTCCGTCACTGGCGGAACGGTGCTGCTACTGCAGGACAGAGCCTGAATGGGCTGATTGATAAGCAGGCATCCCGGCATCCTGCTGGCAAGGAGACACCACTGGGGAGGTCATCACTGCTGGTCTGGTCTGGTAGATCGAGTACCTCCCCGACCTCCGGCTGTGCATCAGCCCAGCCCAAAGTCTGCCCTTCCTGCTGGCAGGCAAATGAGGAAAGGCTTGTGTAAGGGAAACCCAGTGGTAAGTGGCACAAATTCCCTCTGCAGGCTCAATCCCAGCTGCTCCCATCATCAGGTTTTGTCTGGACAGGATGAGCACAGCATTGGAAGTGAGGGAGCCTGGATCATCTTATGGGGAGCTACTGGTGACGGTGAACAGTCATCTCTCCTGTCGCAACATTATACAGAGCCTCCAAAACAGACCTGAGTGAAAATATTTAAAAAAAAAAAAAAAAAAAAAGTGCCAACATTTCCTGAACAGGAGTGAAATGCAGTTTGGAAGCATTCAAACATTTTCCTCCATTTATGACAGTTTTGGCTAATCTGTTCATTCTGAGAGTCACTAAAAAGCTTGGTTATGTTTCTAACAAGGTAGATGTCTGGGCTGTTTCAAGACACACTGGCATTTTCCTTTTGAAAAAACGTTAATTATTTTTACTCTAAAATAATTCACAAATTTCTCAAAAACTCTACATAAAAATTCAACATTAAGTTTGGTGGTTTTTTTTTTTCATCCAGTAAACCAGTTCATCTGATCCAAAAATTCATTCCACCTTTCTGAGTCACCAATTTAATTTGTGACATCACAACCACACTGCAGAGGACCAAAAGCTTTTGGCTTCCCTCAGAAGAGGGCTTTCTTTTGTGGCTCTCATCTTCCGTGGCCTTTTCTAAGTAGAACCAGGGATACTGCTGTGATGTTGGGGAGGTTTTGTGGAGTGATACAAAGTTCTTGTCAGAAATATGGAACAGATATACCCAGGACTTGATACAGAGAGTTTGTCTTTAGTTCTTATTTGCAAGTACTTGAAAATGGGATGGACTTCAATTTTATCAGGAAAGCCTCCTTCCAGGAGAGAAATGGGTTTGTGAACCCAAATGGCCTTTACCATTTACAGGAGGAAAAAAAAAATGCACTCTGTTCAGAAAACATTAAGCATGTTTACATTGCCTTAGGAGGGGATCCACTGAGTCTTTGACACTAAGGAGCTGAAATTCATACTAGCCCTGCTTCAGGTCCCACACAGGGAGAGCCCATTTGAGACTTGGGTGCAGTAGGTGCATCCTCCAATTTTGTTTTCTCTAGAAGTACATACAAGCACAACAAATGGGGTCAGTTTGCTTTCAAACATCAGTCCTGATCTGACCAAATGCACAAATGTAGTCATGCCTGACCATAAAGCATACCCATCCACATATGCAGAGCGCCTTTGATTCTAAGGCGTCTCTGGGGGAAATGGAAATATTTTATTTTTGGAGTCAGAGGGAGAAAAACCATCTAGTCTCATCATCAACATATTTTCTTAACTTTAAATAAGGTTAAGAAAGGGAGTAATTCAACCGTGGCAACTCTAATTGGCTACAAGTATAATCCAATATCCTCATTTCACCCATACTGTTAGTTGAGTTAATTGCACCTGCACAGCCACCAGCTAAATATATTGGTCTATGCAAATGGTGAAACTAATTTCCTTCATAAACCTTCCTTCTGCTGAAGTAGGAATTGGGCAGAAGGGGTGGGGAGAAAGAAGGTTGTGCTGACGTTGTTGCTTCAAAAGATCAATTCTCTTCCAATTATTTGCTCTCTTTAGATAGATAGGACAGAAAATATCATTAATTCCTTTAAAAAGAGAGAGGAAGGGAAGTAATTTCATTCCCACTTGAAGAGACTGCAGAGCAAAAGTAATTGAGCCTTTAGCTTTTAGGTGCCTCAAATCTAGACTGGGTTTCACAGTCCCTGGGTCAGGCAGCCCCATTTACTTTGCAAGATATGGGGAGAGGAAACCTCCACCAAAACGAGTTCCTGGGTGTTGCAAGGACTTATATCGCCTGGAGGGAGAAGGGTAAGGCAACCTTCGCTCTAACATTGATTTCAGCAGGGTCTTTTGCAATAGAAGATTTGTAATTTGTACCATGCTGTGTGTCAGCCAAATCCATTTCCACTGCTAACCTAAAAGCCTTCCAAGAACATGTTCCCTGGACTGATACGGAGGACTGACAGTCAGGCTGTATATCCAACTGTCCATACCTACAGTAATCGCTTTTTTACCATCACAAGAGGGGAGGGCCTTAGGAAGTGAAGGTCTGGCCTGAAGCCCGGTTACTCTGGGGAAGTGGAGAGGGAGATGCTGATCTCTTCTCCCCGGTATCCAGTACAGGATGCATGGGAATGGTTCATAGCTGCACCAGTAGAGGTTTAGACTGGATATTAGGAATCATTTCTTTACTGAGAGGGTGATCAAACACCGGAACAGGCTTCGCAGAGAGGTGGTTGATTCCCTGTGCCTGTTAGTGTTTAAGAGACATTTGGACAATGCTCTTAAAAATATGCTTTAACATTTGGTCAGCCCTAGGTCCCTTCCAACTGTTCTGTTCTATTCTATTCTATTCTATTCTATTCTATTCTATTCTATTCTATTCTATTCTATTCTATTCTATTCCAGCAAGTGAGGACCTGATGGCAGCAAGGCCCAGTAGCTCCTGTGAAGGTGTGCAAAGGTGACATTGTGGAGGTGAAGAGCAGCACCTCATAGCTAAGTCTCGGCTTAAAGATGTCTTGGCTTAAATACTCAGGATTCTCCATTATTATTCAGCTGGTGCTTTGCATTTTCTTTCTACTGCCTTTAAGCAGTAGGAATCACAACTGTTTCTTTACATCATGCCAGCTCTGTGTATCATCTCTGTTACACCCGCTCATTAGGCTTTGCCTCTTGCAGATTGGAAGAGTTGTGGGACATGGACCATCTCTGATGTTCTCTGTGCTCTGCACTTGCATCATGCTTCCCCCCCATAGCTGGCTGCAATCATCTTTCATTTTAGTGTGATAGCAGCAGCGGCATGTATTCATATCAGTTTCCATCTTTCGTAGGCAGTCCCAAACAAGAGGATGTGCGTGTCCTTGGGTGTCTTTCAATGGACTTTGGAGCAGGCCTGCAGCAAAATGGGACTAGCACAGTGCTGGGGAAGGAAGAGTTGCTGCCTGTGATTACTATTTGAACTTGATAAGGGGATGGAAGAAAAATGAAAAAAGAGTTCTGAGGCAGGACTGAATCGTTAATGCTTTCCATAGTTACATTTGAATATCGGCCCCTGCTAATACTCCCAGGGAAATAACAACTCACACACATACATGCACACACAGGTTTAATTTCAGCAGTAAATGAAGTCATAATGCAAACAGAAAGCTAACAGCAGGGAAGGCTATGCTTGGCCAGGTCTGCTTGTGCTACAAGTAATACATATGCACCAGTGCAAAAAACTGGCCCCAGAGAGCAGTTAAGTCTTTCTAGCAGAAACACACACTGAGAAGGCAACCGTAACTTTTAACTACAGCTTCCTACAAAAGAAAGTGCTGTGATCTTCTTTAATATCAGAAAAGGGATGAGATGAGGAAGGGTAAACTGGTAGAGAAAGCAGGTGAAGGACAGGTTGGAAACCTGCCTGCTTTTAGTGAACAGAGGCACAGTGGCAAGAAAACATTTCCAATGAAAATGCTAGATTTGCCTTGTCTGAATTTTGCACATTTGTACCTGGGTGATGATGATAGAGGAATTACTGCAGTGCTCAGGAGAGGGCCAGGTGGGGAAAGCCACAGCTGAGAAGGTCATGGCTTCACCTCTGCCTCTCGGAGCTGAAGTTGAGCTGACACCTGGGAGCTACTAACTGAAGGGAAGAGTTTCCAGATGGACATGGTCCACCACAGACTGGGCCAGGTCTTGCACTGGAGAAACCAACAGTGTTCCCATGCGATATATAATGTTAGGGCTGGTTTTGTCTTGTGAGCTTGACAACTGTGTGATTAAGAGGTGACCCAGAGTAAGCAGCCATGCAGCTGATTTTCACTGGGTCAGAGCCTAACCTCCATCCTTGAAACAGGAGTGCAAGTGCAAGATGAGAGTAATGACTTTTCTAAATGCTTCATGTCAAATTAACTCAATGTGGTTTGAACCACTCAGCAGGGGGTGAAGCTCTAAGGAGGAGGAGGGAAAGCAGAGCTCCATATGAAGCTCACTTCTGCCTTGCCCCTGCAGAAGCATACTTCCACTGCTCTGTGGCGTGCAGTAAGAGGGCTTAGGAGAAAGGGCAATCGCTTGCCCTTCCAGCCTCAATGACTGTCAGAGCGCTTTTCTGGCCATGCAGGGCTGCCACTAACTGTGAACTGTGAACTAAACAGTTCACAGGCCAAGCTCTGCTGCTGCAGCAGCCCTAAGAACTCTCTGGAGGAGGAATGGTATTTGGGCTTCCCACCTCTGGGAGTGCCCCATGGCAATTTGCCACTGGGGTCTGTGCAGAAACCAGAAACAAGACGTACAGAATTAGAGAAAAAGAACAAAAATAGAAACAGGGAAATAAACCAGAACAAGGAAAGGGGAAAGAAAAGAAGAAAGGAAAGGAAAGAAGTGGTAGCAGAGTAGAGGAAGGGGCTTGGAGGGGGTTTGTCTGCTGAGCCCAGGGGAAGGAGAGTGTCCAGCAGGAGCGTGCTGGGTGCATCCGCTTCCCTCGCCCCCAGCACTGCATTTCCATGAGCAGGTACATGACCCGCAGATTCTGGGGCCAGGGCAGGAGGGAAGGATGTGTGACTGGAGACGTGGGGACTAGGAAAAGCATTAGCTGGGTGTAATCTGCTCATGGAGGAGCAGCAGAATTGCATTGCCGTTTACTCAGCTGTGGTCATCATGCCCACAGGGGTCCCCCGCATGCCCCAGCCAGGGATGCGCAGAGCGCAGCATGGCCATGGTTTCCTTTAGAAGGTGTCCCTGTGTCGTGGGGAAGGTCTGATGTCCAACTGGACTGCAGATCTGAAATCTGAGCTTGTTCTTTCCTAGCAATCCAGTCTGTGTCACTGTGTCAGCTGTGGTGCTGCTGGTGGCAGCACGAGAGTACCCGAGCAGGATTCACATGAGTTAAGTGAGGTAGAAATGTGCAGACAGGGATGGTGAGGAGGGTTTGGAGGATTAGCTTTTTGGCAGGAAACACTGACACACTTGAACTCGCTTAGATGAAGCAGTCCTTTACCAGCAGCTGTTCAGGTGAATCCCAGAGGAGTTTTTGGAACATATATATTTTTATTTGCCAACATGTCATGTTGCAATCTTGCAAGCAATGTTATGTCAGAGTGAACTTCTCTTTGATGTTCTAGCTCAGTCATCACAAACTCTAGCATTTTTCTAAGTGGAAATACTATGACATGTATTACAGATACTACAATAGTCTGATTTCTCAGAACTGATTTTTTCCCTTGAATGCCTGGTACACTAAAAAAACAACAAGAACCAAAAAAAAACCCCCAGACTCCCAAGATTTTGCTTTTTTATCCTGATCTGGTACAGGAATTATATTTACAACCTTAAATTCTTTATGACAAGAAGACTCACTGCTTATTACCATATTCAGAGTACAGGTAGCTCCTGTTCCTACCTGGAATAGTTTCAACCTAAGCAGTCTTCCAGAGTATCAATTGGTTCATGCAACTGGCCCTTCTTTAAAACTAAGGCTAAATTATGAAAATAAAGATTTATTCTAAGTCAGGGTCTAAGAAAAACTCTGGATATTACAAAGAAGTTTACTTTTCTCTCACAAGAACACAGTACTTAAAAATATCCTACTGGGATGCAAAACATTAAAAGAACTTCCAAATAACAGACCTTCATACAACAAGGCAGCTTTAAAATGTTCTTTTTCTTTCTTTCAACATTTCTCACCCCAGTGGGAGAGTAAGCTTTCTTGTTGCAGAGAGTCTTAAGCAAACACTGTAAATATTTGGAGGCTCAAATGACTAGATTAGCAGTGATGCCATCATTAATAGCAGTGACAGAAAAGTGTCAGAGTTGCAACTTTTTGTTTTTTAATTGGCCCTGCAATTGTGTTGTCAAAACATTTACCAAAGGGTGTGATTAATAATAATAGGTGACAGCTTCAATTATCCTCAAACATATTAGAAAATATCAGCACTCAGATACAATCTTTAAATGCACATCTTAAGCTGCTTTTACAAGCTCACTATGACAAGAATAAATATAGAGATAAAATTTGGAATTAAAACACTTGCTTACTTTAATCAGGGTTTTTTGTTTCTTTAAGCAGCACAGAGACAAAATATTTATGTACACATAGATACTTATCTGAGGATCGCCAAACATTTTGCCTGCAGCTTTCCTGAGTTCTTTAATTCAGTCCCCGACACAGACATGACATTGAGAAGCAAAGTCATCTGATGCTGTGTTAATGGTATACAGCCCATCAGAATTTTTGAAGAATAAAAATGAAACTTACCAACCCCTAAATAAAATTGAGTAAAAACATGAGATATCTTACACACCTGAGCCATAGGCTTTTCTCTGCAACCAAATAAAAGGCAAGCTTTGTGTCTCCATATGTTTAATTTCCTTTCATATTTTTGCAAGTGTAGTGCATGGCAATGGACTTATCTTTTTTCTTTTTTTGTTTGCAATCTGTTTGTGGACCATCTTTTCTTCTCCAAAGAAAACAGTTGTTCACAGCCCCAGGAAGAGGCACATTAATTTAGTGACTGTGGAATTGGCTTAAAAAATATTCAGGAAATGTTTTGCCTTGCCATTTACAAATCTTGTAGCGCCATGCAATGCAGGACATAGTGCAGGCACCAATGGCCACAACATGCTTTTCAGTGCCTTCAACTTTATATAGTGGGGCTAGAAGATAAAAAGAGAAGGGAAGAGTGCATCCAGTGTCATATCATCTGTAGTGAACAAACAACAATTCTGGATCCTTACCCAGGATTTTTTACTGATTCTTTACAGCCAGTGAATCCATATCTCTACCTGTCCTCCCTTGAGAATTTTTAAGGCTTTAATAATATATTATTGAAGAAAGCTTAGTATCGTTTAGCTTTTTAGAACCTTGTTCTCCATCTGATCATTTAAACCAATGAACAAAATACTTTTTGAAGTGATAATGACTAAGGTGGGGGGAAAAAAAACCCCACAGTTTTTGGGCCCAGCAAAGTCAAAACACTTGGTTCTCAGGCACCAAGAGTATTGTTGTGACTGGTGTGCTGTCGGCAAGAAAAAGTAGTGCTGTGTTTGATCCATAAATAATTGAAAGAATCCCAGATCCAAGTGCTCCATCTGTGTTACTTTTAATTGGGATGGCTCACAGGAATAGTGACCATGCAAAAGTCATGAGCTTCCTTGAAAAAAGACAGCTGAAATCTCCTTACTTAAGGGGCCCTTGGGCAGCATTTCACTTAAGCATATATTTAACATTCCATGTCATGCTGACATATAGAAGATTCAAAAGATGCTGACGGCTGGGCAACTGTGCAAGTACTTTTGCCTGTTCCAGAGCTGGGTCATTAAAAATATCTCAGCAATGAGAGATGATTTGAATTGATTTTATTGGGGTTTTTAAGAACCAGGTGGGGCTTCTCTGATCACAGATCAGTAAGAAATGACAAGAAATGAGATCTAATTATACCAGCTGGAATATTCTTTTTGACCACAATGCAAAATTTTTAAGGTTTGGGTGGTTGGTGTTTTTTCCCCCACCAATTATATGAATCCAAGGTACAAAACTTCTAATGCTTCCAGAAAATGAACTTTAAGGTATTACATGTTTCAACAAACATATCTGGGGATGGTTTTCTGTTGAGACAGAATTTTTCTTTCCTCTGTCTCATTACACGAAGTCTTTAATTGCAACCTAAACAAAATTTTTCTCATTTCAGTCCATCTGGAAAGAGAGAAAGGAAGAGACAGAGAGAAAGAAGGAAAGAAGGAAAGAAGGAAAGAAGGAAAGAAGGAAGGAAAGAAAGAAGGAAAGAAAGAAAGAAGGAAAGAAAGAAGGAAAGAAAGAAAGACAGAAAGAAAGAAAGAAAGAAAGAAAGAAAGAAAGAAAGAAAGAAAGAAAGAAAGAAAGAAAGAAAGAAAGAAAGAAAGAAGGAAAGAAAGAAGGAAAGAAAAGGAAGAAAGAAGGAAAGGAAGAAAAAGGAAGGAAGGAAGGAAGGAAGGAGAGGTATATGGTGATGGTGGTGAGGGGATTGAAAGGATGCTGAGCCCTAAAATACTGTCTCTAACATTCTCCTGCTGCTTATTCTGCACTTTGATTGTGTGAACATCCTGTTCCTTTTTCTAATCCCAGTAAATTGTGCATCTCATTGATTTCCCATGGCAGCAAAGTCAACACATGCTGCATAAAAGACTTATTCCCTTTTATATATTGTTTTAATTTTGCTGCCAGTCATTTTCATTGACCGTTGCTTTTGGATTACAAGGCTGAAAGAGGCAGACCATACAATCTTCTAGGTTATAAATCACTTATTTAGTTATTGGTGTGTCCCCCACTTCTTTTTGCCTCCTAAGTTTTTTTTTTTTTTTCCTTTTTCTCACTAGTGAAAGTTAGTGGGACTTTGAGTATGTGGACGACACCATCCCCCTCTGTTGGAACAACACAGCTGGCACACTGCAGCAGCGCCACAGCTCACAGAGCTCTTCATGGTGAGGTCCTGCTCCTGCTCCACCAACATACCTACGGCAGGGAAGAGGCTACCCTGCTGCATCAGTGCAGGCAGCATGCTGAGTCCCAGCCACATACATCCACTAGGTAAATGTTGCTACCTTGAACTCATTATTTTGGGAGATGGATATCTGAAAGATGAAAAACAGCATCGAGATACAAAAGGTGAAAATGAACTTTTGGATATTACAGAAATTAGGGAGAAAGAATAAACATATCTCTAGCTGAGAAGTCTGGATGAGAGTCTATCAGGCAGCTGCATTATCAATCTTATTATATTAAGCATAAGTGTAAATACTGAAAAATTCATGAAGCAGAATGAAACACTAAAGCCTAGTTAAAACCCAAAGCTCCAGTGTGATATATGCACTGCTGACAGGATAAAATGAAAGGTAAGAAGGAGAAAGAGCAAGGGCAGTTTTACATGCTCTTTCCTTCACAGATTTTTTAACATGATTTGCATTCGTGAAGTTCAAATGCCGGAAAGTGGATTTGTGTGTGTGTTGCATAGGGCACATCTCACTGATCCACCCCTGGAGGCGCCTCTGCCTCCCCTCTTGGTCCCGGGGACCATTTCCTTCGGTCAGACTGTTCAAAAGTACAGCCCTAGCTAGTATCAGATGAAGGCTAGACTTACCAAAAATGAAAAGTATGAGGAGAGAGTTTAGACATTAGAAAAGGGAGTCAGACTTTCACACTTGGCTGGGAACTCTTTTGGGAACGAGACCATGAAAGTGACAACATGGCTACTGCTGGGAATTGAACTCCTTTGCCATGACGGAGCCTACTGCACATGTGAAGGCATTTCAGACTCAACTCTGACCTCTTTGCAAAGTTTGGCTCTGTACGTGCAAACATTTCATGCTTCATACCTTAGTGCATATATCCCCTAGCTACATGTGATAAGCATCATATGGATATCACCATATGAGCATTACTGTAATCATACACTCATAATGTAATGATACCTTGGCCATACTATCAGTGAGCCACTGAGGACCACACTGCTGCAGGTCTAGATGTGCTTGTGTCTGTGGGCACATATATGTGCAAGAAGATTTAATTCCTTTCCAGTTTCACTCAGCACATTTGCTACTGAGATTCAATAACAAAGACAGATAAAACATTCCACTCTCTGAGGATGTGCAGACAATGGCAATAAAAAGGAGAGGGATCTGAGCTTTGACTCCATAAGTACAGAGAAAGCAGGCAAATGCTCATAGGGCCTTTTAATACTGAGACTTCAAAGAAAGCCTCTGCACACAGAACAAAAAAAAAAAAGAAAAGTAAGAACAGAGAACCAACAAAAGAATTTAAGTGTGGAGAAAGACAACTCACTGATGAAAATTTATGGAAACCCCAGTGAATAAGGCAGATAATATATGTACAGAGAAAGAGGCCAAATCCAAGTTATAGTGGAAGTTATTTGTGCCAAAGAAGAGCCAGATATTTTGCTTATGAAGATACACATGATGTAAAAAGAATAAATTCTTGTGCATATACAGAGACAGCTTCCTTGGGTTTGTGGGGTTGTGTTCCTTCAAAGAACCAGGCCTTTTCTCATTTTCCTTCCTCTAGTTTGGGTTTCTCTTTGCTATGTCCCTTGAGGGCCAGAGGGACATGGCGTGGCAGTCTGTCCCCTTCAGGTGGAGAGACAGAAAACTCTGGAGGTCTTTCCCCTACCTCTCCTTCTGCTCCATTGGACAGGGCTTAATCTCGACTGTATGAATAAACAGAGATGTCATCCTGCCAGGGCTTTGTTTAGATTTCTAAATATTGGAATTAAGACAATTGGTGAAAACTAGTCCTCAGGGATCTATTGAGTCATTCCACCCTCATTCTCCAAAACCTCATAAATCCGTAGTACTGGGAGCTATTATCCTCCTGAAACACTATGTTCGCTTCCTTCATCCCCCACAAGGCATTGTCCTCCCTATCTCTGCTGGCCAAAGAGGACCTTCTACACTCAAATCAAAATGCCTTCCTTCTCCCTTAACTGCATGACTAGGAGATGTCACAGAGAAGATAGTCCTGCATGCAGGGAAACACAATGGCATTTTTTGCCTGAATACAAAGAATAATTTTTCTGTTATTGTCCAGTAAATCTGTAGTGCAGGAGTTTGGAGTCTGTATTTAAAGTATTCAGTGGTGTGGGTGTTGTACTTTCACTTCCATTGTGACATGGGATTTGTGGCATTTGGTTTCTAATTGCTGCGTTTGAAGCTCTATGTGAGATACTGAGGCTTAGAAAGCATCTTTCTCATCTATATTAAACCAAAAATTTTGGATATATTTCATGTTTTGCCTTTGCACAGTGGAGGGGACTCATGAAGCAGCCAATCATTCAGTCTCAGAGGACATATTAGGTAAGGACATTTCTTTTGATATATACTGAACTAAAGTTTGATCCAAAACCACAGACAACCACAGTTCAAGCCTCAAGAACAAAACGAACAACAAAATCTCTAAGAGAAAAGCAAAGAACCAAACCAGTAGCTAACACCCGATGAAGACAAGTAAGTTTTACGAGGTATGTATGTGTGAATAAACACAGACTACATGGACATGGACACACACACACACAGACATGTACACTTTGAATAAACTGATTTATTCTCCTTACAGAACAGTTTGCCTCAAAGCCAAAATTCACAACTAGCCAAAGCTGACTAAGTCCCCGACAGGAATCCCATTAGTTTAAGACTGATACTGATGCATTTTGATATTTTGTTTTTATATGTGACATCATAAAGAAATGGAATAATTCAGGGGGTTAATTTGACTTTTCCATCAGGTGGACTTGTGGTGCATGGCTAAGCCCTAAAGTGATCTACAGGGTGAGAAGTAGCTATAATCTGTGGTGACTAAATAAGCTTCATTATCTGAACTTAACCTAGACTAAGGAGTCAGCAAAACTGGTACCATTTTAAAAACATGAGGACTTCCACTGTACATGGGGCTCCCCTCATAGGTCTAAACTAGCTCTGAAAACACTGTGCATATTTTCCAGGCAAGACATGAAATATATTTACACATTATGACATCTTTATTTGCAACTCACCAAGAAATCCACTGATTTCAAGGCTGCAAGTCTGAAATAATGTCTCCTTAATACAGTTGACATTTGTGGACCTTTCTCAGCTTTGATTTGGCTGAGGGATAATGGCGTTTTAAAGGGTTAAAAACTTAGTTTAATCTCTTATGAATTTTTTCAGGTAGTAGGACCTCGTCTGCTGTTTATTTTTAGTTGTTACACTGACTACATGATGTACATCCAGCCTCCAGCTCCATTGTAGGTAGGACCATCTTTGTTGTTCTCAGCCTTTTTTCTGTCCTTTATCTAGAATTTTACACATCATGTCAATCGTATGGGTTGTTCAATGGGACAGCCACTGACTTCATATCAAGGCATTTTGCTAGCTTCACCATGGGAGATTTCATTTTTACTCACATTCCTTAAAAATAGCTTATTGTCGAGAAAGCCCCATGGCGAGAAAAATGTGCTATTTAATGCTTAATAAGTGCTACAGAATTTTTGGTCCACGTTTTTACACCCTGACCTAATCCTTGCACACACACACGCACTCACAGATACGCGTATTTACACAGTGTTTTCAGGCATCAGAATAATCAAAATAAATCAAAGAGAAAGTTTCCAGGCTCTTTGATATTCATGATAAGCAGTGGAAATGTGCTCGGCTGGGTTTAGCCATCTCTCAGGCTGCAAAGATGAGTGAATCAAGGACTTGCCGATCCAAGCCCCACCCAGCTACAGGGAGAGGGGACACATACCCCAGCTGCTTCAAGGAACAAAAACATATGCCAATGAACTATACTCTTTGTGAGAGACATTAAAAAATCTTATACTTTCTTCAAACTGACATTGAGAAATGGAAGAACTCATTATTTTGGTCATCTCCAGGTTTTTTGATTTGGTAGTCTTCTGGAATTATTTAATTTTTGCTAACATGAATAATTTTTAACAAACCTTTCCCTAATAAATTTCCTTACAATTCCAAAATCCTTGAGAAGGTGTATGTTGTGGAAGTACTGCCATGCTCTGTCTCCAGGCTCAGGAGTTTTACAGTATGCAAAATAATATATAGGGTAACTGGTATTTGGCTCAAGCAACATGAGAAGGGTCACTGCCCTCCCAGTGATTTCTGCATCCAGGCTTGTCATGGTAAGCAACTTAAATTGAAGTCACCAACAGCAAAACGGACTGCATAATTTTGTTGTTCCTTCTATAAAATCTCGAGCAAAAAAAAATGTTTCATTTGCCCCCTTGTGAATTATTAAATGTTTTTACAGTTCTGAACTCCTCCTTCCCCTGCAAAATAAATGTAAATGATGACTGATATGTTGTAAAATATTTGGGAAAAAAGTTTTGATGCCAATGAAAAAAGTAACAAACAAATCCTTCGGTGGTGCCAAATTCCAAACCGTTGGATCAGTTCCGGTTCTACTCAGGTTAGGTCACCAATTATGGGCAGAACATGTAAAAGAAATTACATAGCTACTGGGTCCGGTTTTCCACCAGTCTGCAAACATTCTGATTTAGTAGCAGTTTATATTCACTTTGTAGGGGTGTAAAAATGCAGTCTTGCTGGCTTGAAGGAGGATTAATTCATACCAGCCAAGAATCTGGCCCTTAATGTATTTAGTTCAGTGAGACAATCTTTTAGTAATGAGCAAAGTGATTCTGATAATAACAGAATCAACCCAAATCACGCAGGAAGCTTTTAAGGCCAAGAGTTTAGTAAGATTCAGAAAAAAAGATTGGACATTTATGTGGATAACAAGTTTATCTGGAGTCATGCGGTCTGTTAACCTCCACCGTGCCAAACCTACCCTCCTGTAGATTTTGAGTTTGACTCAACTCTGATTTTCAGTAAAAGGAGCTGCTGGTGTGAGGTACTGAGGAATACGATTTGGGCCTCTTACAGTCTCATCACCATTCAAAGGGGATAAGGTGCACTATGGGCATGATAACGTTACCAAGCACACCTGACATGTTAGAGACCACCAACTCAGGTAGTGAAGAGTCACCTCTGTGCCCTAGGCCCCTTTCAGTTTGGGTAACTACATTTTTCCCACTAGATCACACAGGTGTGTATGAAAGGGATGATGTTTTTTACTCTGGCTAGGACTTTGTTCTAAGGTGATAATGCTTCAAGAGGAGCTCAGGGGCTCTCAGTACTTTCCTGAAGATGCTACCTGCTACAGGACTGGGTTCAAAGTCATCAGGATATCAATGCACTGAGCCTAAGCTCTGTGGAAAAGGCCAGAAAGGGGTGATTCTTGCATACAGAATGAAGATGGCAGAAAGTCTGGTGCAACAGAGGTTAACGTGCACTCTGTGAGGTCCCTGTGGAACCTGATTTGGTTATTGAATTTATATGCTGGGCTACATTCCAGTCTGTTACTAGTTTCTTGTTTGAGCAGGCATAAATTCCTTTAAAAGTCTTTTTGATTTTTGCATCTGACAAATTACTCCTGTATATCTGCTATTTTTCTCTCCTTCCATCCATATATTTCTTACAGCAATGCCCATCCTTTTTTTCCCAACATTACCATGTTGACAAGTACCAATGTTTAAGTTCAGACAGAAATCACCACTGAACTGCGACAGTCCACCCTTTCATTTTAACAGTGACCTGGGAGAATGAGATTGCAGCAGGACCTTAATTTCCCTTGTTAGAGCTGTAGCATTTCGGGCTGATGAAGTTCACAGAAAACCCGTCATAAACGAACCTTACCTGATACGTTATCTATCAAGTCAGTACAACGAACATCTGGCGGGGATTGCAATCTGTATGCAGTGAGGCAGCAGCTATTAAACTGCTGAGGTGCAGTGCATTGCACTTGGTGAGTTCATCGATGAGAAAGTTAGAATCAGGCTTTCACGGAACTTGTCTTCACACTCATCAAGTACGGAGACCCAGGCTGCTCATGGGCCCAAAGGACAGTGCAAAGCGCACTGTGAAATGCAGTACTTCAGCTTGCCAAGCTGCAAAACAGCTGTATCCCTTCTGCTGAATCTTTTGAATAATAAGGGCCTGTGCTGAAGTGATGTCACAAAGAGGATTCACTTTTACAGTCTGCTGGTGAACTGCTATGAAAACTGGGGCCAGCTGACAAGAGAAAAGATGTTTCCTTCTGCCTCCAAAATATGTAACACAATTGACAGGTGAACCTAGATTCGGTGACACGTAGTGCTTTGTCACCTAATGCTACACTGGCCGTGATAGAGGATCTGCAGGGTAGACAAGGCCTTCAGTGAGAGATGCACAACTGTTCTAGCTTCCTGTGGGCTTGCTAACACATGGATGAAATTTTATGAACAACTTAAGAATGTGAAAATAACCGCACTGGTTGAAAACAAAGGAAGTACTTTCAGGGTGAAAAGGTAAGAATAATGAACCCGTTGCTTAAGGCAGTCACTGTCACCTCTTTCTGAAGGATCTTCAAGGGAAGAGGAAAGTGAATGTCTTTCAAAGCAGACACTTAGAATAATTAGTCTTTCTCTTAACTGACTGTTGGAATAGAAAGCAGTCAGTGATCAGCAGCCCATAGCAGCGGTTAAGGTCCTGAAAAGAAATGCTTCCTGCTAAAATGAATAGGGAATATAAACAGACACTGCAACTACTCTGAATTCAGGTAGACAACCAGACTCTGTCTTACCAACATGTGTGTGGGGGTTTCTGGCTTTGTTTTCAATTCATGATTAGAATGACCCAGACCTCAACAGTACCCAGACATCATGTTAGCAAGCAATGTTGTAATCCGGATAGACAGGGTCTCTTGGCTTTTTATTTCCTTGGCTGTAAAGCATCTGAATATCAGCATAAGCAACTCGGCTGAAAGTCTCACAGGGAAGAAAAAGTTCGTGCACTTAACCAGTTCATGAGGTATCCCCCCCTCCTCTTGCCAGAGATCGTGTTTCTCTTTAGCAGTCAGTCTAATCTTAAACAGATCCCTGCATTTCCTTTCCAAGACACATCTACATATCATTTCTGTCAAAGATGAGAAGTGGAGCTTTAATGCATGGATTTTAAGGACTTTGTTTTCTTGAACTGAATAGGTTTAGGGTTTTTTATGAGAACTTGAGAACTGAAACTGCCTTTGCCATGGAGATATCCAAAGACCTGTCAGTGCCAGGCCTGGAAATATTATCTGCTCTTGATTAACAGCACGGTGGAGGGAGTTTATTTCTTCTTCCAGTGTTTCTTCCTTGTAATGCATCTTACTCATGTCATTTTAAGGGGTAAGGCACATCGCCAGGTTTCTGGAGTATGAAAGGAAGAAGCCTAAGGTTTCCTTTCATTTGTCAAAGGCTGCGTACCACTAATCTAATAAAAAACAGATACGTGATGGAGTTTATACAGCTCCAATTTGTCTGGTTTGCAGACAAATCAGGATAGAGCTGGGAGGAAAATGGGCTGCAGGGAATTGTGAATTCCTTGGGGGAGATGCCTGGAGAAGAGTCCATCTTCAGGTGGAGACAGCTTGCCAAAGAGAACCTTTGGCCTCAAAGATGGAGCAGAAAAGTGTTCCACTCTTACCCCAGGGCTTGGGGATAGCTTGTAGACCAGAAACCATCCCCTGGGTTAAGGAAGGCTGAGAGTGCTTGTTGGACCATTTCACAGACACAGAAAAATGGAACCTTTACCAGTCAGTGCTACCCACAGGCAGCTGTGCTCAAAATGACCTTTGCATCACACAGTTTTCACTGCTGAAAGGCCATTTCCCTGGCAATTGCTGAATCATCAGCTACAGTTTAGCAGAAGGGCTGTTTTCCTTAGCAGAAAAGACCCCACAGCAATTGAAGTTCATGTCCTGAATGGAGTTTTTATCCCCCTTGTTTATAAGTTTTTAAATAGATAATGTTGTGTCTCACATTTAAATTTTGGTAAACTGAGAGGTGGAATGTGTGTAAGCGTTGGTTTATACAAAAGTCTGTATGAGGCAGAACAACCTGCTCTATTATGCCAAGCATGTGTGACCAAACTGTTTCTCATCCAAAGACATTTCTTAGATGCAGAAAATTCTGAAGACTGACTCACAACAGCCCTTCACAAGACAGATTTCTCCCCAAACCATGCCTCATTCAACTCACGACTACATAAACTCACATCCTATTATAAAAGCAACCTTTATTTCCTTATAACACAAAGGAATTTATCCTCTTTATAGGCAGGCAAATTAAGGGGAAAATAAAACCTAATTGTTCCGAAGTGTTTTCTGCCTCTGATATTCAGTTGCAAGATTGGGGATTATATAATTAATGTAGATAATGGATGGATATGGAAAACAGACAGTTCTACAGACCCGTTGTGTTGGTAGTCACTAATCAGTTTTGTAAGCTCATTTGTCTCCAGTCTCTCTCTCAATGAATGGCTCACTGAGGACCACTCTTCGCTACAAAGGTCTGGATAATATATTTATAGTGGCAAAGTTCTGGTAGTAGAGATACAGCTTGTGTAGCCAAAATAATTCTTTTCCTGGTAGTAAAACCACTTCCCTCAGTGACATAAGCTCTACTGACAAAAGACCTCTTCTGTTAAGATGAGCTGCATCTGCACAGGGAGTTCTGACATTCAAACTGTACAAAGTTGAATCATCCTGTTTTGACTATGAATGAATAGGGCATCTTTCAACGTCAGTGCAGGGGAATCCCAGAGGTACTTGTTATGCTGGAAAATTCAACTGTGAAGTTAAAGCATAATTTTAAAAAGTCTTCTTCATATGAGTGAAAATGTAACGACTCCCACTTTCAGCTCCTGCAAAATGATTTTCCCATTCCCATAAACTAAAGCATGTTTAGTGACCGGTGCAAAAGGAGTTTCGTTATCTCAGCATTTTGCTTGTTTTAGTTTGAACAAGTAAATCTCACAATGGTGGCAGTGTCCTTTGGCCCAAGGCTGACAACACTAACTGATTGCCTCTGGTCTCCTCTATGCTGCCTGTGCAAGTTGCCTTATGAGTCCAAAAAGGGAATTCTGTTCCTGAATTTGAGGGAATTATGGAGTCGTACTGTTTGGTGGATCACACTGATAAGGTTCACTATCTCCACTGACATACTTGATTCCATTTTCATAGAATCACAGAATCATAGAAGATTCCAAGAATTCTGATCTCAGGATTTTTCCAGCCATACAGAAATTCACACAATTCCACCTGATTTAAGTCTTCATCTATTAATCCTATCGATGTGGTATTCACAGGTGAATGGCGGCAGAATGGCTGAAGTAGATCCACTTCTGGGTCCAAAGTGGAGTTCTCGCCTTGACCTAGACTTGGACCAAACCCCAGTCCAGCTGGCAAGTTCTAAGAAGGGGTCTGACCTTTTGGGCTGGTAAGACAGAAAGTGGCCAGCTGGGAATCTTCTGTCACTGAGTACAGAAGAGGCTGTCTCTTAACCACCATGGAAGAACAAGTGTCATGTAAACCTTAGGTCATGGGCTCTGAGGCTGCCAAGAAGACAGCTTTAACTGACCTGGTGGGACTGCCAGGATACCGGAGCAGCTGGGAACAGCTCCAAGCTCCTCTGAGCCATAGCCCAAAACACGCTCCTTCCTTCCACCAATTGTAACACTTGTAAAATCACAACAGCTGCCAAATGAGGCACCTTGTACAGAAAACAGCAAGTTAAATATATTTAGCCAATGAATTACTGGTGAAGGCAGTCCATGTTTTATAATGTTCACATCACAGCTAATTTGGGATATTATTTCTGTATTGAAACCTTACTTAGTATCTTAGCTGTGCAACATCAACGCTGTGCTTTCTGCAGGTTGTAGCACAAGGACTCCAGGATATTTATACCTACAGTATGTCGAGGCAACAGAGTACATTAAATTCCAACTCAGTGGAGATTTATTATGTCAGAATGAACATTTCCTACAGTACAGTAACTCACAGAGATAAGAGGCAACATGCTACTGGTACAAGAATTTGCATTTCGTAGTTTAGGATTTCAACTGATATAGCAGGTGGCTTAATCGGGATGCTTAGATGTGTGACTCCACTGAAGGTCATTGTTGTTTAGGATAGATATTGCTTGGATTGTGGAATAGCAGATCCAAGCTAGTGATGTTTCACTCTAAAGATGTGTAAACACTTCAACTGTTTTCACAGTAAATATTTGCTAAAATATAAAATACGGTGTTTTGTTTTGTTCATGCTTATTTGTGTCTGCTTTCTAGTAAATGACTGTGAGGTGAGCACATGTATAAAATCAATGAATTTTAAACAAACATCAAATAATATATGTCCCTTAACTTCTTAATTTTGGAATACAAGAAATTGAAACCTAGGAGGGATTTTTGTAGACCCAGGGAACAGTGACAATTCCCTGCAATTTGTGACAAAGCATACAAAGCTAGTCTCTGCGTGTCGAATGATGTAGTTTGTTAACATTAAGGAAGCAAAGTAAATATTTCTTCCTCTTCAGTCACAGGTTGCATAAAGACATCCTCCTTCTTTGTGTTAAGGCATTATTTTCTTCTTGAGTCTTTAATTTAGGAAAAACAAAGTAAGCAAAGATAGGCATCTTTGAAGGCCAAGGAAACGTCCATGACTTCTAGATAAATATTGAATTAATTTTCTTCTCCTTTTGAGAAACAAGAGTCACCCACCATTTCTGTACCATGGTCACCTCCATCTGGGTCCCCAGCATCAGGCGAAAGTTGTCCTTCGTTTGTCTATTGCTAATGTCAGTGGAAAGGCTCCCATGGACCTCAAGGGATTATGATTTGGGCCTTTGCAGATGATCAGGATATGGGTTTAGAAGGAACTATGCAGCATTCTAACTATTTACATTTATTTGTATTTATATATATTTGTTATACTGGAAGTCCTCTTTCAAAGCAGCTCATTGGAAGTGGTGGGTGCTCGTCTCGCTGCAAGCCCCCCTGTGACTCCCACCCCTACAAAACATTCAGTAAAAAGCACCAGTTTGTTGAAAAGGCCTCATCCCCCACCTCCCTGCCAGCCTCTGCTGAAATGCACAGTAAAATACGCAGTAACAGACTTTGAGTAAGATTGAAAAAGAGGAAAAAATATGCTCTCCGCAGGTAATATACAGCTGACATTTTTAATAATGAAGAAACATAGGACCACAACAGGACAAAACTGAAATCCCTTTTGCATGTCAAAGAATTGGTTGCATTTAATTTGCTTGGGATATTTTACTAGGTTTCTGTTTCTTACAGAATAAGTTCAAGATTATGAAAAGTCTTTCTAGGACTAAATGTTCATAAGGCTTTGAGGCAAAAAAGAATAAAGGATAAGAAGGTCTCCCAACTCAGTTATGATTGATGAAATAATTTGTGAAAAATCCTCTTTTTCACTTCCCATTTGGCTTTGGACTCTTATTTCAGAAACTAAGATGGGGCAGCAAGAAAAAACCATTGCTACAGCTTTTTTTTTAAAGAGTCCTAGCTCACATTTATTACAAACTTGTTGAATTTGTCTAAATGGTTCTCAAAGGCTATGGGAAGACTTAAATGTCTGCAGTCTTGAACTGAATTTGACTTTGCTTCTTGCTTGATTATTTCCTTATAAGCTTCTCTTTCCTTTAGACAACCTGATTTCGGTCACATCTGTACAAAAGCAGCTTCATTTGGGCTCTTGATATGAAAATCAGTAATGGGAGAACTTCAAAAGGCCATGATAAGCCTCTGAATTATGGGAGGTTTATTAAGGGGTTTCATGCGAGTCCTCGGGACATGTCCACGGGTTGGAAGGACAGGAATAAATGAGCTCTGGAGAGTGGGAGGCAGGGCAATCTCCAGGCATGGCGCTTGCTTTCCCTGTGTGGACAGACCCCTTGACGTGGCTTGGGCTGGCTCGCAGCCCAGTGGGTGGGGTGGCTGGGGCAGCTACCTCGGGCCACGCAGTGGGCACAGGGTGCATGAAGTGGCATGGTTTGGGCCCTCTGGACCTATTGGTTCTGCAGTATTTAACCACTAGAGGTCTGTGTGTGCTCTCTAGAGCCTGTGACTATAGCTAAGCAAGTCTTACCAAGCAACACTTTCCTCTCATTCTTGGAGGAAAAGATCAATTCAGCAACACTGCTCCTTTTTTTGTGTGCAATTCCACACTGATTTTCATGAGTAGTTTGGTTCAAAACACCTCCCCAACTTCCCAAATGATTTATTGTTATGTTTTTAAAGAGAAAGAAACATTTTATTTAAACCTTCAGGATCACTAAATAACAATTGCCTTAGCTTTTACTTGAAAAAAGTCCCCAAATAATTTCAGTTTTTCAATGTATGCTTCATAGTGGGAGATTTCAAACTAAATAGTTTGTAAGACCCTGTTTCGCTCCATCCCCGTATTTTTTCAGCTTGTGGAAAATAAAAACAAAACAAATCAACCTACCTCCTGCCTTGCCAAGATACAAATAAACAAGCACCAAAACTCAAATAGTCTGGGTGTGAGGAATCATTGTTTATCTGTTTCATTTTCACAAGTGATCTGAAAAGGCATTATTTGCTCAGATCCAGTTTTGATAACATGTAGTGCCTTGCTAAGCAAAGGAGATCAAATCTGAGCTCAAACTGTTGAACTGCATATGTTTCCCTTCACATTAGATTTATAGGACTACTTGCCATTACAGACAGCCTTGTCTGGGTGAGGCAGGTTGCTGCAGCCCAAAGGTTATCCAAGCCATAATCTGCAGAGGATACTTCGCTCCTCTTTATCTGTTGCCTATTGCTCCATGGAAAACTAAAGGTTAATTGCAGCTTGTAGAAGTAAGAGCATCCTTAGGCTGCTCCAGGTTTGTATGGTTGGCCCTGTACAGCACCCTCACAGACTGAAGAAATTCAAATGGTGAGTTTAAACTATTTTAGCTTTTATAACTCATGCTTAGGCAGTGTGCACTCAGCAGAAATCTATGAAGTTTTTATTTTCAAATGAGATAGGAGTGCAAAATTTACACTGGTATAATCCCAGAAACATTAATCAAGGAACAAATTCATCTTCTGATGCTTTTTGTATGTCTAAGTGAGGAAGAAAATGACTGCAGCTAGGTTTGATGTTTTGTAAACATCTGTCTGTTCATTTAAATTGCCTCCACACAACAAGACACAGAAATGCTGTGATTATTCTTTTTTTAAAAAAATTTTAATTTAAAAAGTCTTACTGTTTTGTGAGTTTTTTTTTAAAGCAGAAATAACCAATTTTAGGAAAACAATAAATGTGCAACACCGACAAACTGCAAAATGCAATGAACCTTTTTCCAAAGAAATTCACCCATCTTGATTCTACTCTCTTTTATGCTGGCTTCAATGCTGAGTAACAAAGTTACTTCATTGCTTCTTTTATAAATCAGAACAGAATATGACTCACTAGCTAAACACAGAAATATTAACATTTCCTGTATGATCCAAGGCAAATAATTTAAAAACATGGCTACATGATAGAGACAATTTTTATATAAAGGTCAGACATGCTATGACTAAAATTCTCAGCTACTGAAGCTTCTGAAGTAATACAACTATTATTGCCTATTTGATAATAGAACCTATGATTAAAAAGTAAGTATCTTGAAAAATTAATTCTCAAAGTATGAGTGATGGTGGTAGAGATTTTCTGTTTTCACCAAAGAGCTGAGTGATCAATGAAACAAAATTAATCTCTTGTTAACTGACATAAATCCTGAAATGGGATAGCTCAGATTAGCTCAGAACTCATTTTAAGTGTTGAAAAGCTGTAGAGATGCTAGTCTGAGAGTAGGTATTCAGAAAAGAGAATGAATCTCTGCTCAAACCACTGGAAGTTTTGTCTTATCAAAGGCAGGAAGGACATTTTAATGTTAAGTGAGTAAAGAAGACACACACACACACCCCCCCAAGCTCCAGAAGTGGAATTATTTGCAGAAAATAACTAGCAAGTGGTTTTGAATAATGAACACATTCAGGAAACGAATTATCTTTAATGGAACTAAGATTTCATCCATTGCATTCATGGGTAAATTGGTGACATCAGTATGTGGATATCAATTAACGTTATTCTGGATCTATTAGACACGATGTTCTTCTCATATTTTCTTTTAGGAAAGATGTTAAAAAAACAACGATTAAAGATTTTAGTGAAAAAGAAAAAACAAACGTCAAGGCCTGTGTAATATTTTATTGGAATTTGATCAAAGTGAATCATAATTTAAGTTGTAAAAGAAAGTCAAGTTAGATAAAGAAAACCAAGCAGATAACAAGGTGCAGCTTGGTCTTAGGCTGTTGATTGGAAATGACAGTGAAAGATTAATACCAAAGAGCCCTGTGTGCCATTAAACAGAGTAGAACTGGCATGTATCTTTTGATGTTCCCATATTATTTTTTTAACACGTCTTTATTTTTACAGAAAAAGATGGTAACCACCACTTTCTACAGCCTGAAGGCACAAATGACTGCTTCCCAGTTGCATTCTGTCCACGTATCCAAAATCAGATAGTAAGAGATTGTAGGTTTGTCCCACTGTAGGTCAAGACTTGGGGAGCCACTCAGCAGATGGACGCAATTTTGGTTTTGGGTAGAAAGAAACATCATAGCTTCACCTTGGAGTCACGCAGGGGAACCCTCGTGCCCACCTGCCATGACACCATTTGAAAAAAAAGGTCAGAATCATTTTCTAATATCAGAACTGTTGCAAGGAACAAAATTATTTTATTCTGAGCTTCACTGCTATCGATAAAGGTGAACTACTCGTTGGGCTGGAAGCTGGAGGCTGGCTGGAGACCAGTACTCACGACCCCTTTATGCACACATGGGCAAACAGAAGGTAGAAGCAATGATTACACTTGCAAAAAGACACACACATGCACAGTGCTGCAAAAGAAAGCACAGGTTCACTGAGCGAAAGGAAAGTCATTAGCTGAACCATTTGAAGGAGAAGGAATAGAAAGAAGAATAAGGAGGAAAATTGAGAGCTTTTTTTAATTTTAAGGATTGGCAAATCAGGAAAAACAATGAGTTTAGCTAAAAGCTGATTCTAGTTTAATGTGCAAGGGACGCAGTTAATTTTTTTCAAAGCAATTTATAGTTAACATTGAAAAAGGGAAACAGATGGCAATCAATAACTCTGGGAAATTGTGATGTGCAGAAAAAAATAACAGGAGGCTACAAATATTAGAGAAAAATCCATGCTTGTAAGTCATACAGACTTCTTCCCCTTCAGTTATATTAGGAACTAAAATCCCTGCAAAAGATATTTCTCTCATTGGTAGACAGAGATAATGAAACTCTTTTTGGTACAGAGAAAGCAGAATTTTTTCAAAGACTACTTTTGTCCTGTAGCTGGAAAGATGCAGGTGATGAACTTATCACACAAAGATGAAGAACTTTCCAATCTATGAATAAAATGAGGATGTTAGGCAATTTCTTGTAGAGTATTTTCTGTCTGATAACAGAGTCTAAGAGTTTGGTTTTTTTTTTTAAATAAAAGATAACAGAGGAGCGCCTGTCCACCTGATCTTAGTGTGCAATAAACTTTAGCTGGCTAAGGAAACTGCAGAAGGCAAAGACAGTGCTAATGTTGGACGGGTATTAAAGAATAAGACAAATATGAATGAACTGCTAGCTACCAGTAGGTGAAATAGCAGCTACAGTTACTGGTCTGCTTAACTAACCTCATATGCCTCCCAGGTACACTGATGGAAGGCTATAAACACTGAAAAGACAGGAATATAACTGCCCACAATTAAATAAGTTATTTGCTAAATTTTAGGGAGTTAATGATGCCATGATAGGAAATCACTATGTAGTGAAAGAATCAGGAAATAAAATCCAACATTCTCTTTTCTAAGTGAGATGAACAGAATTATTTGCAAGAGGAAGGAAAGTCTGACAACAGAGGGGCCCCTTCATCACCATAGACAAAGGTTAAGCAACAAAGTTGGGAGGTTTGAAGAAAAAATTAGAGAAGGTGGCAAAGCATATTTTATTTAGACAAGAATATTAATGGCTACAAATGCTGAAGGCTGTGATGTGTCCACCAGCACCTCCATTTGTAAATCTGCAGTGAATTTTTTTTCTGAAAAAGATCAGAAAAGCTCCAGCTTTGTGTGCTGCAAGAACTGAGGCAAAATGGATACAAGTTGCAGCTGATTAAAAGCTATCTCTGCTCGTGGATGTGTGTGTGTATGTGGGTAGGTGGAAATTTGGTTGTGCTTTTTATAAACTGCATTCACAAAGAGAGAAAAATGGGAGGTATTAAGAACCTCTTATGCACAGAGGAGAGATGCACCACAAGAAGCAAAGGCTGAAGCTGAATTAAGACACAAAAGCAGCTTTTCAGAATACATGGTAATGGTGATTAACCACCAGAACGAAGTACAAGGAAAGGGGTAGAGACAACGTCTCTTCAGATTTTACAGTAAAGTCTGAAAGCTTTTTTAGGAGACAAGCTTTAATCTAAGACAAAGACTGCTTTAGTCAAATACAGGTTATTAGACTCGGGGCTGGACAATTGGGTGGCCTGAGATATTTGAATAGGAAAACAGAGAGATCTCTTTTGATCTTCACTTGTGAATCTGTGAGTTAGATTCAGTGTGACTCCTCTTGCAGAGTTTCACCCTTTTACTGTTATACTGAAACCAGTAACACACATTTAATTCTGAATTAATTTCCAGTAAAGGGCTGGTCTTGTTTTGAAAAACTTCATGAAATATGAACTAGCTAGGAACTAGTTGTTTTTCCCAGAAGCTAGCAGTTCTCCGCTTAATGTCTATCTTCTAGCTTCAACCAATCTGATTTTAAACTTCTTGTCACTAGCCCTTGTTATACTGTCCTCTGGCTGGTAAAAAATGTGTTTATTATCCAGAAATACTCCCCATGCTTCTCTGAAAGTATTTTGCTGCATTTTACACTTCCCTTTTTCACAGATTAGGTGCATATTAATGGGCATTTAAGTTACAAAATAGGACTTCTCAATGGGAGAAGGCATTTGGTTTGAATAGAGGTAATAAAAATAATTTCAGTGGATGCATACCAGGATTGAGGACAAGGTGAATGATGCAGATTTATTCACATATAAAAGCTTTGCATTGTGGGTTTATTTTCCTATTGTTTAGCAAAAACCAAGCGCAGGATTTTGAAATTGGCTAATTCCATTCCCACTGGAGTAAACAGAACTCCCACGTAGATGAATGGAGCAGCACTGGGGCAGCGTACATCGCAGCTTTATATTCCAACCTAAAATACTGCTTGCACTACTTGCTTAGTGTCTTGTCTTTTACAGCGACGCAAACAGAGTACAGTGTAGGTATAAAACAACATTAGGTCAGATTTTTCCACTCACTTATATTAGCTGTAGCATCTGGCAACCTATTTATATTAGCTTTACATAGCATAAATGAGTGTGGTTATGCAATGGAAACTGCAAAGGTGCTCTCATTATGCTTTTATTTCCTCTTCAAAAAAGTTCTAACTTTCTTTTCAGTAGCATCCAGGTATGCTGAATTGCCCCCTTTTTATGCTTTGCTATAGAAACTATACAATGTAATGGTTTCTGCTCTCTGTTGATGTAAAACAAAGTGGTTGACTATTGCATCCCACACTCAATACTTCTAGTATTCAGAGAGCGCTCATCTTCATCTCTCATCACATCACATCATCTCTACTGCCTTTAGTGGATCCAGAAAAATCATGACCTAGTCATGTTCTTGGAACTAGCTTCCTTGTGGCCTCAGCTATTTAGTATCTTTACAGTTGCAATGTTTCTACATTCCAGATATTTAGTATGTATTTAAAAGATAATGAGGCAAAACAGTTGTGGGCAATGTGCTATCATGAAATAACTCCCCTACTCTCATGGCCTAGCCGTCAGCTTGCTATAAGCTTGATCAGTTCCTTAAGAATGATGAATAGTGTTAAAATTTGCCATATTCCTTTCTGCCAGATGCTCTGAAAAGCCTGTTAAAAGTCTATAAAACAAGCAAACCAAGTTCAGTTACACTCTGCACTTTCCTGGCACTGCTGCTAGCAGAAAAAATTGATTGATTGTGCTTTGTGCTGGCCTAAATCTAGCCTGTTCACCTGCAAAACACTGCTCTCTTGTACTTTTTTGTTGTCCTCAGCAGCATCCTGGTGAATGTTTTTCCTGGTACAGGGATTTCTCTGTAATTCTTGCGCTTGCTTGCCTGCCTCTTTTCTCCTCCGTGTGCTAATCTCGTTAAAAGATTCACTCATTGCCTCAGTGGCGTGTCCCCCAGCTGCTGACCAGAGTCCTGCTGCTCCTCTGACACTTCCCTGTAAAAAACTGAAACATCACCTCCTTCACAGCACAGGGCTGTATGTGTAGAAGGATGGGGGTTCGGTAGCTCCCTCAATATTTTCTGGGAATTCTTGCTGGCTGCAACAACATACAGTATTTGTGGCAATAATGCTGGGGAATGCAAGTGAATAGCTTAGAGCTTAGATACAGCCTAATCTTTGTAAAGTGAAGTCTTGCTGAGGTGGTTGGTAGAAAAATGAAGCTGCTGTGGTAATTTTTTGGCAGGGAGGAATGTAAAGCATGCATTTGTCTCAGCTACAATTACTACAAGAAGAAAGGCTGGTAATCATGTTGACATTTTTGAGGACAAATGATTTTCAGGAAACATGTAATACAGAATTATTAAACCTAAAAGTGGCTTGGGTTAATGTGAAGTAAATGGGAAAGCAAAGGTGAATCCTGACACAGATGTGTAGCCATTAAGGAGACAAAATTTTATATTGCTGCTGAAAGATGAGTGAACATTCAAGAGACCTGGAGCAAAAGTGAACCAGAGATTATGGCACAGCTGGGGTGCTAGTCACCAGCCGAAATGAGAAAGCCAAGGAGGAGAACAGACTAACTTCTGGTGAACGAGAGGAATGGAACCTGGCAGGTAAGGAAGGGAGGAATCCAGTAGGTTAACCATAGACAATCAAACAAAGTAAAAAGAGAGGAGAGGATTGAATAGAGGTAGAAAATGTAAGGGAGCAAAAGAAAACAAAAATAAATGTGATGCAGGTGTCATTTTAGTCTGTATGAAAGCTGGTGGGGTGTTCAAATTTAAGGTGTTGGTGGTGAAAAAGTGCAGGCAAAAAGGTGAGTGTCAGTAAACAAAGCTGCAGGTTTGGTGACAGAAAGGATATTCTGAAGAGCTTGTGAGGGCCTGAGCAGTCCTGGAGAAGCAGGGGAGAGCAGTGTCCCTGGTGCAAGAGAGAGTAAACTTCAAAATTTAAAAGGCAATAAACAGCCTTTGGAAAAGAGAAAGGGTGCTGCAGACTACAGAAAGCCACAGAGATTCTGCAAGCAGACAGTGAGCATATGGTGAAGGCATAAACAAGGTACTGAGCAAGATTAACCAACATGACTAAGTATCACTTCCAAGAGACATGCCATGTTCCTTGGAGTAGGAAAACCCCAGAGGTGTTTTGCATATCTGGGAAAATGCCTTGCTTCTGCCTGGCTGTACAAATAGTCATCCAGCAAAATACCCAGCTCTTTCCCAGGGAAGTGTTCCCAGTGCAGGGCATAAGGCAGCTTGCTCTGTCCTGCTCCATGTTGTGGCCTGTGAAGTGCTGCATACAGCTCTGATACAGATCTTGGTGGATGAATTGATATCTTCACCATTGTTACCACAGCCAAATCCATTTCTCTTTGCACCCCTGCAGGCTGCTGTTTATGGTTGTTTTTTCATAACTTCTTCCCAGGTGGTCAGCAAGCTGCTGGTGGTGGCTGAGGGATGAGAGCCTTTGCTGAGGAGAAATGCCAACGGCTCCAGGACAGAAGCACACCTACTGTGGAAGAGGTGTCTTTGCTTTAGGGACAGGATTGATAGCTGGCCTCAGGCAGAGAGTGTAACTAATCCTTAATGGGGTGCCCCGCCAGCCTGGGTAGATTCCCTCAAAGTCTGTGAATGAAAGTAAAACAAATGCCTTACAAATAAGTGAAAGGCAATGACCAATGACCAAAATACCAAACAAGCAAACACTGTAAACACTGTTGGCAGCAATCACTGTCACTCCCAGTCTGCACAAAATGATGCATGCGCGCACCTGTAACAGTGCAAGGTTTGCCCCCTATTTCGAATAGACCATGGGGAGTTATTCTTTCTGCTGAGAGAGTGTTACGGCACTGATTCATTTCCCTCCCATAGCCTGACTGAGCCTGAAGGACAGTGAAATGCTTCCCAAGGGGGTCAGCAGCTTTCTGAAGAGAGAAGGTAAAACGCTGCAACTTCAACATGTATTTTAATAAACAATGGAGCACTATTATTTTAGTTGCGATGGTATGTGGATCTTATTGGCAGGTCATAAATATCTGGTCATCTGTTGAAAAAGTAAAATGTCAATGGCAGGGTTCAGTCAGCCTTCTCTCTGCCTTCACTGGTATCTGTGACAAGAGACCAGAATGCACAAGAATGCAAAAATCATAAAATTATAAATTATTTTGGTTGTACAGTCTGATTGTATTTCTCTACTTTCATTCCCATTAGCTTTCCGTGAATTCAGAATTTTTCAAGAAGTTACATGCAGTGACTAGGGGTATGTTCATGCTGTTAGTTAAGCAGAGGCTTGAGTTTTGTCAAGAGCAATCCATACTTTAAGCCTCTGGCACAATTTCTGCTTGAAATGGGAAATGTTCTTGAAGTCCAAGGTTTAAAGTCAAAGGTACTCCTGCCTATACCTGATCTTATTTTTTCAATAGTTTTGTCCTGTTGGAAAACAGAGGATGAGAAAAGCTACGTGAGTCCTTCAGGGCTGCCACACCACGTTTCACAATGCCACCCCCTGGGGTAACAGCTCAGTTACAGTGTAACTGTGTTACCTGTGTTACAGGTTACAGTGCCTCTGGGGACTTTGCAAGGTGATTTTCTCCCAGCTCTCCCAGCTCACTCTCCTAAGATCAGTTGTATGGGATAGCCTTATCCCAGGTAGCTGGTGTGATACAGATATTTTTTAACTAAACAAGGGTATTGCAGTCCTTTCGTTAGGGATTTTCTCTTTGCATCTGCAGTCAAGCATAATATGTACTGTGTTAAGTAGCGATAACAAGTACACTTATTATACAGAAATAATAAATACATAATTATATGTAATACATATAATATATAGATAAAATAACAAATAGCAATAATAAATAGCGACAACCTTCCCTGTTCTCCCCCCAGACACTCCAGCCACCTCTGAGCTGTATTCTGCTCCAAAAAGAAATAGAGCTGGCTCTTCATCTCTCAACAATCGGTGCTTGCTGACAGGTAAAAGAGGAATTTGGTTTTATCTAGATACTGTAAGTTGTATAGCACAGAAAAGAAATCAGAGATTGATATCTGAACAAACACTTTGTGAAAAGAAGCAAAGCAGGGCAATTATCCAGGGTAAATATGTCGCACACCCATGCCAAAGCAGAGGGATGTAAGCACACCATAAAAGATCCATCTAATCAGAACTTCAGACTCTCAGTGCTGGTGGATGCTAAAATTACCTTGAATATGAATCAAGTGGATACAGGAGAGGATCATTGGTGCTTGTGATGAGAGACTGGTGTTGCAGAAAACCTCCATCTAGATCAAAATGACGTTACGATTTGTGCTCTCCTTCTGATGGTCTCCTCAGTAAATTTTGACTAAATACAGGAACACAAACACTTCCAGCTGTCTCATGCCATGGGCTTGTCCCCATGCCTGTGAAGACAGCAGAATTATATGCAATGCAGCTTTTTTTCTTGGCATGGGTTGGGGGGAGACAGTTTCTTTATGTACTTTTGAGGATAAGGAGTCCCGAGCAGGGAAGTGTTGCATGGCTTTTCTCGGGGACTTGGACATAAAGTTAGTGCCTAATCATGCTCAGCAAATTTGATTCTCCTCAGTGGCCAGTCTCCTGCTACTTGATGAAGGCCTGCTCTATCCCTCATTTTCTATTGCTTTATGTTCACATCTAAAGATAAAATTTAAAACATTTACTTTCTAATAAAAGATATTTCTCAGTATCACAAGAAGATATCTATCAAATAAAATGCTAGACAATTGTCACTTCTAGATATTTTTTGCCATATACAGCCAACATCTAGTTCTGGGCATGTTCATATTTTATATCTGTTTTTTTCTAAACCAAGGTGATCAGACAGGCCATGGTGGAAAGTTGGAGGTTGGATCCAAATTCTTTGGAGGAACGTTAGAACTGCTATTCTGCTTCCAGCCTTAATCAACATCCTCAAAGATTCAACATAATGAAACTAGGGTTTGTATCTGCATCTTTCAGGAGGCTGTTCCAGTTCTGGCCTCCCTCTGCTGTGAGCATATTTAAAAGATACATCAAACAACACAACATGAGTTCAAACAACTTTGCTTGTAACTGCAATGAATCTGAAATGTACTGATGAAAGATTTATTAATGTCGTGCAAGGTAGAGTGTCCTCATGTTAGCAGAGACAGTTTGAATCACTGAGTGAGCAGGTCATCAAAGAGAAATCGGCATGGTAATTGGAAGAACATTCTTTACCTAATTGCAATGGAGGTTAAGTCATCATCTGAGTAGGGCCTTGGATAATGACAACCACACAAATAAAGCAGTAGTAATCTAGGCACACTTCCCTTCCTGCTGCTGCTGAGACAGACGTTGGTACCTCCCTCGGATTGACTCCAGTAGATTCCAGCCAAGATGAGGTGACAAAACAATTTTCCCTGGGGAGAGACAAGCCTTATTGTTTGTGCTTGTGGAGGTGCTGGTACAGGAACAGTGAAAATTATGACTCAGAAAATGTATTGTGATATTTTTCTAGTGTGCATAAACACACAGGTGAACCCAGAGAGTTTTCTAAGCCTTGATCATGCTGTACTTTCTGACACTGGAAAATATTTGGGGGTGGGGGAGTGGGGATCCCCATTAAAAATAGTGAAAGCCATGTACACAACAGTCCAATTCTTCTGGGGCCCTTGGAAATATTACTCTGGGGTTTTGACCCATCACTACAGAATTTCTAAATGATTATATGGCCAAACCATTCAACTGGTCATTTTAACATCTCTCTAACAGATGGACTTCATTCCAGTTAGCTGGATGAAATTAATTTCTGCCTCTACTTCTAAGTCTGAAATGCAAGTTAGTGGTATTGCCTAGCATTTAGCAGAGTGAAATACTTTGAAGTGTCTAACAATACCTTCTCATGGCTAAAGCTGTTCTGACATTGCACCTTAGTTTTTGAGGCTTTTTTTTCTAAGTTCTTCAAAAGATGTAGTTTTGTTCAACATGTTTTGTTTAGAGTGACTAACTCATGTACTGTAACTGTACCACCATTCCCAGGCATCATTGGCTTTCTGCCCTTTATTCTATAGGCACATCCATGACATAGCATCTGACCTTTTTCTGTCTGCTACTGCCTCCACTCTGATTTATTGTTACCTTTTCAAGAATATGTCTTCTCACTGTCTCCCATGTTCTCACTTTCTCCTGGGTTCCCCTGGGTTTCTCCTCCCAGTTTGGAGGACCATTGTTGTTGACCATTGTGCTTATTGAGGAGCTGGTGGCAAAGTAATTCTGATGGACTTCAAAATTTATCCCAAAACTCTTGTCTCTCAAAATGGCCAAACCCCATGTTATTAGGCCATTGAGCTGACCTTCCATGTGCTTTTTTTGCCTTTACTACACTCAACTATGAGGCTCCAATATTCATACACTTCTGTCAGCTAGTATTAGCAATTGAAAATGCTTCATTTATTTGTACAGCATGGGCTTTTGGGTCTGAATGTAAGCTTCAACTGATATTGTCTCTGGAACTAGAGTGCCATCAGGCTATAAATGAAAGCTCATTATATGCTGACATTCAGCCCTCTCTGAAAGTCAGATTGGCATGGTAACACAGCAGGTGTTCTTGTTTTGGATTCAGAGAGATCTAAGAAACACAACAGTAAAAATTAAAAACTCATGTATAAGAAATTAACAACAACAAAAAGCAGCAGCAGGCATAAATTTTTCAGGGTGCTGTTTCGTTAACCCCAATTTAACAAAAAGGAGAAATTTCCTAAGTTACTATTTTTACATGATAGGAAAATGGGCACAAAAAATCTCTGTGGTGAATATTTACTAAAGGAAGTTGTGGACGCTTACTGTCCAAAGCCAGTCTTCCACCCTGTTGCTCAAATATGTTCTGTTTATGATTAAATACATAATTAATAGATTGCTTCTTACACTGGACATGGATAAATAAATTCATCCTTCATCACTGATGGCATGGAGGGTTGGATGGCCAGCTCAAAAATCCTCTACCCAGATGCTACGGATAAAGATGGTCCACACAAGGGTACATCAACCTTACTCTAGAAAGACTATTGCTAGGCAGTTGCCCACAAGGCTGAGACAGATCCTGGCATAAAGAGTTTGCAAGGTTTTTGTTTAATTCCTTGTTTAACACCTTGTCCTTGCATTTATCCAGATTTGCACGTGGGTACCTTGTAGTATATCCAACCGGGGATCCAGATACTTGCATGTATATGTGTACCTGTTGATGGATAAAATGAGAAATGGATGAGACGGCTGGAGAGTGGCTATGCAGAAGTGTATAACATGATGGGGTATAAGTGTAGCTGCTGACTCTAGTGGGGAAGAATGGGCCTAAGAGTTGTGTCCATCATCTGGAAAAACACTAATTAAGATCAGTGATCTATTCTGGGAAGTTAGCTTTCTTGCTTAGACTGTCTCCATATGGGATATTATAATGTCTACCAGCTGCTCTCTAATAAACGTGGACTTAGATACAACCACAGTAGCGGTAAATCCCATCCAATGATGCTTGCTTTCAAGGGTTGTTTTGTTCTCCATTTCACTTAATTTGCATAAGTCAGTTTATTTGCCTGCTGTAACATGTCTGAATCTTGGTTGCTGAACTTCTCTGGGATGGCTGCATTATTTGCTTCTTGAGTAAGGGTTTCCAAGATCCCTGGGAATTTTGACCTAATACAGCTGCCTCTCAAGTTAGTAGTTAAACATTTATCCCGTTGCTGAAGTCTTTCTTCATTGATAAAAGTGATATATTTAGAAAATCCTGTATATCGCAGTCTCTAAACAATATTACATCTAGCCTTACTAATACTGAAACCAAAGGGAGGTTGGTGAAAAAAAAATCTGGGCTGTGATGACTAATACAATAGACAGTGAGACCCCATTGAGAGAATCTGAATTGCACCCACTAATAATGTTGTTAATGAATCCAGCATAATATAAAGATTCCATTCCATACAGAAAGCAAAACTGTTGGAAATCAGCTGTGGTGGCTTTGTCTTTTTTTTTTTTTAATTCCACATCTGGAATAAAAAAACCCCAAACCTGTTTGTTTTCACCATTGAAGAAATATCCTCCTTTTTGTCTTTGGGTGTGTGTGAAAGATTTGTTGATGGCACTTTAATTATAGAGAAAAAGTTGTTTCACACTTCTCATGCAGATGCTGTCCTTAGAATCTCCACACTTTTCTCCAGTCTCTCTTCCATTGTGAAACAGTGTAAGATCAGTCACAAACAGGGCTGATGACAGGAAGAATATTTAGCCCATTCTACCACATCTTGCGGGGCTGGGCTTAAGCTGTCGAACAGTAGGACTTTTCCCAGTGACACTTAGATGACATCCACGATAGGGTGATTTATACAGTTGGTGAAACTCCTCATGTCTCAGTCAATGCATTAGAGTGAGAGAATCTATCATGCAGAAGATTAATGAAATATTAAGTCCTGAATTCTTGCAGACATTAAAGACTCCAAAATATCTACATACAGAAGTTAGTGCTGTAGATTAATTCTTGCTCTGACTATGAACAAGATTCAGAATATGGTATGGTGTTTTCTCAGATTCTTCCTCCAGGGCCAATTATGTATAACAACATTCTTCTTCCTGTCCTAAAATGTTATTGCATCTGCTCTGAACTATTAAAACAGCCATTATGTTCCTGCCCCTAGATATAGATGCATTTCATTAGCAGAGGGATAAAACTGCATATGGCCATTGTTTTGTAGAGTTTTTGATAAAAAGATTGCTCAGTATTTATTATAAGGGTGGCAACATGAGGTTTTATTATGCTACAAGAGTGTTGGGAGAAAAGCCCAAGTCCACTGTTTCTCTAGCTGGGAACCCAGGGAAGTGATGGATGCCTCAGTACCACCACTATGGGAGTAAATCATAGTCACAAGGTTTCAAAGATGTCAAAACCAAAATTGTCTGTCAGCACGCAACATTCATTCCTAATCTATGTGAAAGGGAAAAAAAAACCCAAGAAATTAGTGTCTTAATCTTTACTGAGTCTATGGAAAGATACCAGTGAGGAGTAAAACTGGCTTATTTCCTTGGAACCTGTGAGAACCAAGATACATCTGCGGCCAAAACCAGGTATTGGAGGGTGAGAGAAATCTCCCTAAATTTGCTTAGGGGTATTATTAGTTAAGTACAGTTAGGTAGTGTCAGATTGCTCCAGAGAACTGTGTTATGCTTGCAGAGCTTTTGTTAAGCAAGGGACCTTGCTTGAGAAAGATTAGCTTGCTGGTGTAACACAGTTAAAGGGCCAGATCACACTGAGTTGTCCATTATAAAGGCAGTTTTTACCTTACAGCAGAGTGGTGAAGAGAAGGACAGTCTTGAATGGGCCCAGTTATTAGAAAACAAGTCAAGTGCAGGGAAGAGATGTTTTTTCTTTCCCTAATCTATTACATGAGTTTTGTCTTCCAAGGATCAGGAGTGCTATTAATAAAAGGTGCTGTTTCTATGCTAGTTTCTGGCTGAGAAATCCTCCAATAAAAAGAGCTGGAAAAAAATATCTATAAATGAAGGATCCATAAAATTCCCTCCTGGGGCAATTCTGTAGCTGTCAGTGCAATTACACCAGAGGTGAATTTGTTTAGAGAAGTCCACCAACGTGATAATCCCAAAGTAAAACACGCCAAGAATTATGGGTTATTATTGCAGTTGGTGGAATGACGGACACAGAACAGAAACCAAGACATCCTTTCCATTATTTTTGATAAAAATGGCACTCTAAGCTGCTTTCAGAACCCATATTGCTTCTTCTTTTTCAGAAAATATGATAATGCCTGTTACTCATATTTCCTATCTCATCCTGAGTGGTGCTTTGCTATTGAACCCTTTGGAATAATATCAGAAAAAGGATTAAAATAGAATATAGAGAAAGTGGAATCCCATAATAGCACTAACTAGCAATAACCTCTATATCCAGCCACCACAGGCACTCAAACCTTTTTAATTGCTAACAAGAAGAAATAGCTTTGCCCTTGTGAATCAATGAGATACTAATGCAGGGTGTCTGCAGCAGGTTACTTCATGTACTCTGGAAGAGAAGGATGAGGAAAGAATGAAAATTGAAACTAGATGGAAAATCTGGTGACTGGTTTTGAAATTCAGCTGCCGGACAGTCTTTTATTTAGACAAAACAGCTTGTAAGCAGAATTCCCAACACCGAGAAGTTATTGTTGCCGGCTGAAGAACTGTTCACTGCAGATGCACCTTCTGTGGGTTACATTTCAAACCCTTTCAGTGAAGGCTAAAGAGTTTTGCTCTCTTGTTTGTTTGGGAGATTTTCTGAAAGATTTTCTGCCAAGAAAGCATCCAAATAACCCATCAAAAAAAGTCCAATCCTAAAATACCTCATGAATTCCACTATTTAACTTTCAGCTGTATAGAAAACTATAGCCCATCAGGAGACCCAAAGGTCTCCTGATGCAGAACAGCAATACGGAACACATTTTAAAAGGGTCCATTTATTCTAGAAGGCAACATTATATTTTTACCTATAGAAGGTGTGAGCTGGAGGTATTTGCGAGTTGGAGAAAAAAAAAAAGTGAGTGATTCAAAAGAAGCTGAATTTATGTTAGTGGATATCTGTGCAATTCTAACTGGATGTCCCTATTGACTGTTGGGTATTTTAAAATCGTAACCTTAGAGTTAATCTTGAGAGAGGTAGAGTTGACCAAATTCCAAATAAATTACAGACAATTTCAGTGTCTAAAAAATGACTGGCATAAATTTTAGTTGTATACATATTAATGCATTCATTTAATTAATGATATGACTTTGAATGATTTATATATTTTTATATTGTATTATTATACTCATAGTAAATATTTACATTTTCTGGATGTCTCCAATGATGACAGAAGGACTAAAGTGCTAATGAAGCTTTCATTGTTGTTAGGCTGAAATACTTTAAAAATGTGAGTAGAGGAGGCAGATTGGACCCAGTTCAGTGTCCAGACTGGCTAGCGTCCAGTCTAGGGTTCTCCAGTTAATGGCTAGACTAGTGGAAAAACCCAGTGTCTTGTTAAGCCTTCTCTGCTATTTAATGTTTCCTAATCACCAGCTTCTACAGTTAATTAAGAAACCTTTAAAGTTGGATTTGCTAGAACAAAGAATCCCAATGTTTCAAGATTTTTCAGTCTACTGTAATTTTCCTATTTAAAAAATAAAGCAATTCTTACACACAGATTAGGTTATGAAAATAGGAACTTCTGTACCAGATATGACACCTTTCTACTAGGGTTGAAAATAGGAAGGAGTTTCCAAAACATAGCTTTTTTACATCATTGTACCTCTTTTTCTTAGTCAGCTCCTGAAGTAATATTACACTAATTCCAGATTTGATGTTCAGTCTAAAGAATGAAGAGACGTGACGGCCATTACTTAACTTGTCACTGACCAGTTAAGGTTCCCCAAAGCAATGGCACTGTGCCCTGACGAATCTAACATTGGGCAAGGACATGGGAGAAATTTGGGTTCCCTTTGTGTCCAAGTCAGTATCCTGCTGTGTATCAATTGCTCTCTCCTATTTTGTTTATATAAATGTCAGTATTTGCACATACAAATTTACCTTTGAGAAAGGAAATATTTCTCCAGTTCTGCTTGTATAATGTTTGTTACCCCAAACACTTCACCTTTGTTGGGATCTTCAGGTGATATTTCAGTTTCAGGACTGTGTCAGAGCTCTGTATTCCTGAAGCTGCTGCTCTTGGAAAGGAGATGAAGCTTTCTCTCCCAGCTTAATGGATTGAACTGTCTCTCAACCTTTGATATGATATATCATTGCTAGCACTGTCTCCAAGACACTAATAAAGTGAAGACTCAATAGTATTGGCATGATAAAGTGAAAACTATTAATAAAGAAAAGCAAGTCCATCGTACTCATTAGATATAAGTGTAAGGGAAAGAATATAGTGTGTGTGTGTGTGATGCGGCTGGGGAATTATATTACAAGGCCAATCAATTTCCTTGCAGAATTTTTGTTGTTGCTGTTGTTAGTGAGTAATTAATATAAACAATGCTGACTGTACTTAAATATTGAGGATAGTAAGGAAAATAGTGTAGAAGATGGCAAGCAGATGGATCATTTAATTTATTCCCCAATTACAGCTGACATGTTGGGTATAGAAATCTGTGAGTCATCTATTATTTTTTATGGTCCATTTTACAACTGTGTTTATTGTTATAATAAATAAATACATTATCTCATTAGGCTGGTATTGTAAAAAGCTTGTAAAATAACAAACATCCTCCTCTTTCAGGACTCACACTCCTCCCCATATCAGGGTATTACAGCCAAAGAGGAAGGATGTATTTATACCTTATTAAGAACAAGGTAGATCTCACTTAGCTTGTAAAAGTACAGAGATATCCAAAGAAAATGACTCTCTCAAGTCAAGGTAAATAAATCTGATGCTTTTTAGCAGAGGTAATGGGGAGAGTCCTGCTGTATCTTTCCCGTTTGACAGAGGAGAGAGCATACTGCTCACCCTCACTCTCCAGGCAGTAAATATACATTGCAAATAAATGTCAGATTGGCAATAAAGTTCATTGTATTTAAGTTCCAGACTATCCCATAAAATGGCAATTTGATGGGGAAGAAAACTGACTGTTACAGTACTTAAAGTTCAGAAGCTCTCTTTCTGAGACTGGCAATGGGAAGGACGTGTCCCATTCAGTCAGATCCAGCTGGGGGGTGGGCAGTTGGCTTTGGGGGTGGCACAACAGCAGGGACCTGCTTTCTTGCTCTTCTCTATTCCAGACACTCAGAAAATTGTGATTGCTTTGGGGGAAGGGAGGGCAGTGGAAGCACAATGGTTGCAGTCACTATGCCCCAACCTACATACAGAAACAAGTCTGACTCTCCAAGCCTCCCCAAGCCAAGTGACAGGTACCTACCTCAACTCAAACCATTCCCAAATCTGCCATCCTGTGGGAGAAGAAATGGCTGGCTGTTAAGCACGTCTTTCTCCAGGGGCCAGAATTCAATTTTGTGCATCCTGCTGAGAGGCACTGTGCAGGGTCTGGGGCTCGCATGTACCTTCTCCCTGTGCACGGCAGGAATCGCAGCCTCCAAGATGGAAAGTCATCAGTCTGGCTGGCAGAGCTCAAGCAAACTACTCCTGTTGCTGGGTGGCTATCATCTCCCACTTCTAAAAAATCTACGGACAAGTTGCACTCAGGCAGGCTGGCATCTTCTACAGATGAGGTCCTCAATGTTTAGCCAGGGACATGGCACAGGGAACCTGTCAGCTGCTGCCCAGAGCCCAGAATCAATAGTTCTCAGGGAGGTGCCAGTTGTCCCTGATCCAATGCAACAACAGATCTTGTTATGGCAACTTTATTAACAGTTTCACTGACCTCAGGCTCTGAAAATGAGTAACGCGTCAGCCCAAGCAATATTGGCATCTTAAATGGGGTGGGTTCATTTTCTGGGTGGAGCAAGATTAGAGGTAAAGATGATCTACAGACATAATTTTTCACTGTTTATGACAATTTAATTGGTACTTTGCATTCTCTATTGTCTTCCTTAGAACAACTGAGAAAAAAAAAATCCTAGCTTTCATTATTTTAAAAGATCACTTGGTGTCTGCTCTTCCCTCTAGAAAAAACCATTCAGGTATCCAGGCAATGATTATTTTCGTTCTTTTGAGCCAGATTGGGATGCCAGTCTCTTAATTCAACTCTCCTCCTGTTGTAGAACCATAACTTCACCCAATGCCATATGCAGCACATTCACAAGAGTGGGGATGTTTTTGTCTGCATGAGAAGCAGTTGTTCCAGAACAAAAGTTTTTTGGTTTAGAAGCCCATGGAAGTTCACTGTTATAATTTTGAAAGCAACCAAAGGCTACTTTTTTTTGACTAAGGTGAAAATCCAGCCTTCACTTAGATAATTTGTTGTGGGTTACCCAATCAAAAGCTATATTATCAACAGATATGGTGGGAATGTTCATCTGAGGACAGTAGTTAAGTCACGTGATAGTGATCTGAAGAAATCCTATGAAAGCACTGTTCTCCAAGAGTCTTTGTTTTTTCTTGGTTTGCTTAACTGGGGACTGGGGGAAGATAGCTCTGAGCAGTCCCAACAGGAACCACAGGGGAAATGACCTGCCCAAGGCCACCAGAGAAGAAGAGCTCTGAGTCTGAGACCGAGATCAGTGCTTCTGCTCTGCTTAGGCAGGATGGCAGTCTCCAGGCATAACAAAAAAACATTGAGAAGTAAGAAAAGAGGTTTGTCAGCTGTTTTATTTCAGCCTGGAAACAAGCAGCCCCCTCATCGCTTCTCCTATTCCCTACAGACATGACTCTTCATGATGAAGCAGACTGATACATGTGCTATTTGTGTTTTCACATTGCATTTGAAGAGGCAGCAAGAGCTTGAACTTTGGCTGAGAGATCACAAGTCTGGGGAAAGAACAAAAAAAAGAAAGGTTAGGAAAGGCTGTTTTAAGCAGTATTAGTTCCTGGTTGCATAGCACACTCATCAGCTTAATCCCCTGAAGTGTCACAAGAACAGAGCTTTTCCAGCAAGTAGGGGAACAGCATGTACAAGCAATTTCACATCATGTTCCTTCCTGATGGATCCATGGACTCAGCCTCTCAGGTCTGCTGCTGATATACATCAAGCTTCTCATCTGATGTATTATGTCTACCACTGAACTCCTGTCTAAAGGGGATTCCTTGTGGAAGAAGGACTACATCTTTGGGAGATAAAAAGGAGCTGGGTTATAATTTAAAAAATACTTTTCTAGAGTTCATTCAGAATAATATTGGGGGAGAGAACACAGGACAAATTCTCAGCCACTAATCTTTGACATCAATGTGTTTGCAATGTATATAGAACTTCATCACTCAAGGTGAGAGCCTTATCTAAAGAAAGGCAGGAAGAATATTTCTCCACCAAAAATATGTTCTGCTACTTATATCCACACCATGCCTATTCAAAGGGAGGATGCAGGTATACTGAATTATAACCACCTAGTGTGAGCTGGGTAAAGAAAACAGTCCTGTGGCTCACAAAGTAAATCAGATCTGAATTTCTGTTACTGTATGAGCAAATATCTCAACCTAACTGTGTTATCCTACAGTCTGCTGGAGGGTTATTACCCATTCTGTTATCTATGGCTTCCTCCTGCTTGGTCGTATTGCTACTCACAGCTTAATATTTCTCCACATAGCTATTTACCCTTAGTTGTTTCTAGCTATAATTAGAACACAGATTTAGCAATGCATTTTCTCCTATTTACTTGTAAGATGTGGATGAGGACTTGGTGGTTCTCTTAATCGATACACCTATCTGCTGTTCCTTCCACAATGTTTTAAAGAATTGCTGGCTCAGGACAATGCTGATGTCTCCAGTGATGTGCAAACAGGAGGAAGTGTAAATAAAAACTGTTGCAGCTGTGCAGGTGCTTCTCTGCTATGTAGCAAGAAAGTGGAATAAGCAGCCTGGCTTTGGGTGGATGCTAGCACAAGGCAGCAACTCTTTAGCCTGTGCTAGAATTTTCAAGGCAGCAGGAATGTGCATCCAGGCAACTTACTGCTGCCCATACTGTACTGGGCACTGGGATGCCTGGACCAACATGCTACACCCCTACTGAAAGAGGCCAGAAAACATTTGGTTTTGTTTTAAATGGTGTTAAATGCTATGGGTCTGAGTAGCAAAAGAAAATCCGTCTTCCCTGTGCAGTCAAATATTTTAAGCAAGTTTTGGAGAAGTATGAATGGAGTATGCTGATAGAGATGTAGAGTTATATTGTGGAATTGTGTATTGTGCATTATTCTGTCTTTGTGAGAGCATTTATCCTCCCTACTTAAACATGATGCTTTATTAAGTCAAGTCACACATTTGTGGGTGGGAAAATGAGCTTATGGAGCATAGGAAAATGAAATGTTAACCTACTATTAGCAAGGATTCAAGAGGCTGTTCTAATAAATACTCACTTAAATTTGATTTTGATCCTCACTGGCTCTGCTCAGGCCCCAGAAGAAAACTTGCAAGCAAGAAGGATTTGAGTTCTCAAGGCTGGAAACCAAAATTTGCTCACAAGCCATGAGTGGTGGACTCTAACCAAGTCCACTATTTCTTGGATCTACTGTTCACCAAGCATTGGCAAGGGGAAGTTTCCTGGGTATATAGACCACCAAGGCCTGCAGGTTTTGCTAAGATTTTACATGCACGTCTAAGCTACAAGGAGAGAGATGAGGGAGCTGAGCTTGTTGCAACCATGCAACTCTCTTTTATTGCCAGTGGCATTTCATTCCCACACCTCCAACTGATGCAGGGAATGGCAGGTGGCTGGACCTTGTTTTGTTTCAAAATGCTGGAGAGCTGGGTGAGAACTGAATCTCCATTTCATCAAGGTGACTGCAACAAAACTACATGGATAAAAAGAAAAAAAATAATGCATTAGTCCCTGCCTTACTCTTCTCTCCCCTGAGGTGGATTAGATTCAGAAGTCCAGTCTTTCTAGTGCTACACCTTCATTTAAAAGGAGCAGACATTTGTCCTTTCTGTCCTGGGAGCTGCCACTTGGTATTTCATATCTGATACCTATCTTAACGCAGGGCATTTCTGCGTTCAGCCAAATTGTTCTCCTGCTCCTCTCCCAGAATCCAGAGGCAAAGGCCAGACAGGGCAGAGAGGTGCTGAGCTCTGTTACTAGTGTAAGGAAGGAGCAGACCTCCTCTGCTCAGCCATGTTGTGCAGTGTTTTGTTGTCAGGCTCAAACCCTGTGAACCTTTCAGGGATTAAAATTGATGAGATTCTCTGCTGCCACCAGGCTCTTCAGAGCATGTGATTTTCCTGAGCTGCAGTCACTCAGAGTGGGAATTGCAGTCAGAAGGTCATAAAGCTGTTAAGAAAAGAAATTCTATATGCTGTTTTCCAGTTTTTGAAGTCTAAAACTGATATGAAACAGCCATAGGTTTGATGAGGCTTTCCTCTAATCCAGCAGCAATACAGATCATAGAATTAATCCAATGATTTTTTTTATTGATATGTAAGAGAAGAAAGGGATCTTCCAGTGCTTTTTGATGTTTTTGTTGTAGGGAACTATACATTTAAGAAGCTTACGTTAAGAGCCAGCGTGTGATGTTATTCATATGCTTACTCTCTGCCACTCTGATCTGTCAAGATAAAAACATAGGGTGCAACTCTCTTGTCTCAACAAACTTGTCTGATTAATTTCCCCTATTGGTATTAATATACCAGCTGCACTATCTCTGGTCAAGATGCATTTGCATCACAAAGGAATTATTTTGCCTCAGCCTGTATAATTTCAAGTGATGCTGGTGGCTCACAGAGACTCACTGTCCACGTTATTGTCCTGGACTGAAACTTTGCAGAAGAATGAGCAACTCTCTTATCCATGTCAGTGTTATCTGCCTTAGTATTATTATTTTTTTTTTCCTTTTAGTTCATGCAGCCTAGATTTGTTTCAAACCTATGGTGAATGCTATGCTAATCTTTATCCTGCTGAGTTTACATTCAAGAAAGGAGGTTCCCTAATAGACACTATAATTTAGGAATGGAAGGGGAGACAGATCTTGCCTGCACAGCCATCTTAACCCCTGCCTGCGATGAGGTCCTATCTGTTTCCAAAAGAGTTATAAAAACCCCCCAGAAGGCAACAGAAAAATATGCATAAAAATTATAAAAACATATGGAAACTTTTATTGGTTGCCTTGCACCTGGCAGCCCCAAACATTAAAATCTTTTCTTGTTTTTGCTATATGCAATGTGTATGTCTTGTCCTTTTGTGATCCATAGCCTAAGGGGCATTTTGTACAAGTGATTTGTGCTTTAAGTGAAGGAGGCAATGCTTCTCTTCAGGAATTTTGAGCCTGGCTTCCTTTCAGTTTATTGTGTTCCCTGGGTGCTGAGACAGGGAGGGAAGTGAGGAAAAGATGATGGATATTGATAGCTCTGGGGAAAGAATGAACAAGGAAGAGAGAGGTAGTCCAGATGGGAAGGAAATTTAGAGTTGAGAAACTGGTGAGGGGAAAATAATGATAGCCCAGTCTGCATTATCTGAACGAGTGTTCCTCTCTCCTCCTGACTTTCAATAAGCTTTGGAAACCGAGTAATTGGGAGCATTTTTCCAATCTGAAATCAGTCTGGTTACCCTCACTTTGGTGCTTTTAATCTATTTCTTCCTAGATGTGAGATTACCCAAAGTGGAGTGTAGTTTTCCAAAAAAAGCTTTTTCAACATTGTTTCTTTTCACGCATAAAACATCCATTACACATTTGATTTCCACAGAAATGAGTCACATAAGCAAGAGCTCATATAATACGTTGTTTCCCCTTCTCCTAATTTATTTCAGAAAGCCAGATACATCTGCATTCCTTCATCTCATCCTCTTCTCTGGCCTCCAGGCCTATTGAGGCAGCAACTTTTTTCTTTGTCAGCACTCACCAGACCCTGACTCCAGGCAATTTTTGTAAATAGTTTTCCAATAGTACTGCACTAATTTTATATGCTTCACAGCCTATTTGCAAGTAATTTAATCATGTACATAATTTTTCTAACCAGGGATTATGATGTTCTCTCCCTGGTTAAATGATGCCCAGAACTCGCTGCCATTTTGATATAGTTGAGATATTTTTGTTTCTACTAGTTTGTCATTTCTATGCTTCTGAGAGGAAGTCTTGTGTTTAAGAGTTTCAACAGAGGGAGGCAGAACATGAAAACATTCTTCTCATAACATGAGGCATCAATCTCTAGGTCTTTGGGAAGAGTTAGATATTATTTTCTATTCAACCACTGGGAATTGTGCTGAGATGCCCAAGTGCCAGCTGAGCTGATGTGGACGAAAACTAACTCATTTCACACAGACAGAGCATAAAAATAATCATTACACAACAGCCAGGTCAACAGGAACTGGTGACCAAGGTCTCTGGGGAGCATGCCTTCGGGCAAAGAATCCTGAGCTGTGGTGGAAGGAGTTTGTCTTGTTCGCAATTTTTCACCTACCTCTGCTCTAAAAACTCTGTTGCTTTAGGTTGCTTTTAGTCTTTTGATGCAAGTACCACTAGACAGAAGTGCCCTTTGGTTCATTAATGTTACAATATTATTTCTATTCATTAACATAGGGTGAAATGCCAACATTTTCCACTACTATTCAGTCTTTCGTGCTGAAAATAGCATAACATTTATTTCCCCCCCCATGTGTAAAACACAAAACGTGTCATTTTTTATTGTTTGCAGAAGAAAACACTGGGGAGTGGGGTGGTGTTTGTGGGTTTTTTTGGTTGGGGTTTTTTACTGTTAAATATTTTCCTGTTTGTAGAAGTCCATTTTCTGTGTGTAAACAGAAAAGGTTTTCTTTCTGTGATGCCTTAACATCACATAACTCAGCACTTCAAGACCAGAATTGCATAGCACTCGTCAGAAATATAATTAAAATGAGAGCTGCAGTGCAATGGTCATGAGGACATCAGGGGATAACTGCCCAGCATTACAGCAAGCATTATGATTAACTTCAGACATTTGGCCCAATTTAATACTTACATACTACAAGCTACTGGGAATCCAGTGAAATTTGAGAGATGTTTTCTTCTCTTCTGCTTTAAAGCCTGTAGTGAGAAGCTGCTTTGTATTATTTGCATTTTCATCTAGACTGGAAGAGTGCCTGTTGGACAGCATAGAAACTGCAGCGGTTAAAAAGACCCAGTGACTGAACCAAAATCCAAGCTCTGACAGGCATAAGTCTCCCTTCAAAGACTGCCAATGACCCAGAACTAAAGTATTGTCTGAATAACTTGTGCTCAGAGCATTTGAGAACCTAGTCTTAGCCTACATTTTGTAGAAAGAAACCAAGCACTAAAGAAAGAAAAAGACTCCCAAATTTGACGCTCATACAAATAAAGCAGCAAAGGGAGTTTCTGCAAGTAAAATCTTCATTGTGAAATCACAAGCATTTCTCACAGTCTAACCAATCCCTAATAAAAAAGCCCCCAGGCTTCCCACTCAGCCCTTCTGGGTGCTCTGAAATGCACCCTCACTCTCAGCTCAACCTACCCTAGAAAATAGCCTGGCTTTACTTGTCTCTTATTTATAGGATTTCTGGCTACATTAACTCCCTTTAGCTGGCCCCAATGAGTAAAGCATTTCTTCTTCCTGGCTGGTTTCTGTAGTAGAATGAGTAGCTGCTTGGTCTTACAAGCCTGGGAATTCCATTCTTACTAAGCTACTGTATGCAAAGTATACCAGGAGTAGTATGTGTGAGTTGAGGCATTTTTTGGTGTTTGTGCTGTTAGTGTTCTTATCTAGGTTTTGGCATAGAAAGCTTGTGCATGTTGCTAAAACAGCTTGTTAGCAGGTGTTTCTGCACACAGAGGTCATTGCAGAATTGGGACTAAGTGTTGGGCTTGTGTGAGGAGATGGAGGCAATGTTAGGAGGGCATCCCTGGGTTGTGGTTATACTTGGGTGCTGTGAGGAGAGAACAGGGTCTGAAAATACCTTGTGTATGAGTATAGTAGCAGGAATGTGGGCCTAAAGTGGGCTTAACCTTCTGATCTGATAACACTCCCTCATATGCAAAGCAGACCTTCTCCTGCTATTGAGGAGAATTATTGGGTTTCTTGGAAACCCCTTGCTCTCACTGGTCTGGTTTTCCCTGTGATGCCCACCCCAGCAGCCACCTTTGTGATGCTAATATCAGCAGGGACCCATGACACACCTGATTAGAAGGATCATTTTGCCATGTACAAGTCTGCCAGCAGCTTTCTCAGCCTAAGCTCAAAACATTGCACAATAAGCCAGGGCTGCTGATAGCTGAATATGTAAAAGTTGAGCTTCAAGCCACTATAGGCTTTATAATTGCTTATTGTATTAACTCAGACGCTACTATGGAGCATGCTGTGTGTTACTCTGTTTTTTATTAAAATAAAAATATGAAATGTCTAATTAAAGACAAATGAAAAGTATTATCATGACTCCAGGTTAACCATAAACAGCAGGATTCAGAGAGGTCCTGGAGAGCAGAACTCTTCTTTCAATAAAATCTTTCCATTTATAAAACATTTAAAAAGAAAAGGGGAAAATATCTACATGCCATATCAGGAAAATTGCCTTTAAATGGTATATTCCTTAGGAGTTTCTATGAGGCGTTAGTAGCTCTCCAGGAAACAGGGACCTTGTTCTTTCACTAATGATAATAGAGGGAAAGAAAATGTAAAATGCTCTGCCACATGATCTGGGTTGGTTTGGAATAAGTATCTATTATTTATTGAAAGTTTTCTGCTGGCTAGTGGCAACTCTTTAGAGGAAATATTTGTTTTTCTTTGTTGCTTGATGATAATCACTGCCAAATGTAGGAGTGCTGTGAAAGATGAAAGATCTGTTTTATTTCATTTTCCTCCCTTACTTTTTGTTGCTTCCTTCCCCCTCCAGGAACATAAATAATGATAATAATAAACACAGGAAAAACCCTCAGGTAACTTACAAATGAAGTGCAGGAGATGTATTTTTATAAATGAGAGCACAAATGTCACACTGGTAAAATTAGAAAGAAATGTGTAAGTCCTGAGCTCCCCTGAGCTGGATGGGAAGGCTTAGGAGATTTGATTTCTGAGTGCTGCCCAGAGAAAGAACTGCAATGGAAATCTCCGTTTTTCATTAAAAACGCAAGCCAAAAAATCTTTCTCAAAGCCTGATTACAAGGCCTGGACTTTGACCCCTATTTTAGTTTTAAAGCTCTTAGAAAAGCATAAATAAAATGTATTTCAACTTGAAACCTCTGGCATGGCCATGGTAGGGTGCAATCTGCATGCAAATGCCTGGTGAAATTGTTTGGTGGGAGCCAGCACCGCCCTCTGCAGCACCAGAATTAGAGAGTAAAAAAAAATGGAAAGAAAGGGAGTAAAATTATTTCTAAAGATGCATAATGACCTGGGGATGTGCTCAATGTTTAAACCTGTGCCCAATGAAGCACTTCACCAAAGGTAGCCAAAGCTGAAGAAGGCTGTGGGCTTCTTCCCCTTTAAACTAATGTCATGGTGCATGCAAGTTCATTTGGGGTCTACAGGGTAGGATGAGATGTTAGCTTTTTGCCTCCTGTGTCTGTACCTAGGATGTTTTATCACAGGAATGACCTTTTTTGATGTAAAGAAGGATCAGAGTGCTCACTGGGCTGGATTTCGCAGCCCGTTCTAATAACCTGTGTGCTCTCTGTGATGCACTAGCACTAAGCATGGGTAAAGAGAGCTGCCTTGTACAGCAGGCTGCTGTGGGTAGCAAAATAGCCAGGCTCATATGTTGGAGAAGGGTATAAAATAACAGAGCATTGGTCATATGTGTTTGTCCTTGAGGGGAAAAGATGGTGCATTTTGTTTGGTCCTGTGCTCAAAACCTAGGGGAGCATGTTGACGAGTGTCCTTGGAAAAGTGTGAGGTTGGGAGACTAAGGTGTATGAGCTAAGACAGCCTTCACTTGAGTGTTTAACCACTACATTGTCTAAAAATGCACTTCAGTATCTTTGTCTACAAGTTAATGAAGCATTTCTATGGGTTCTTTGAGATTTGTCATAAGATCATTTCCAGGAGTGGTTACAGCTGCAAATTTAATCGTCTGCTTCTGTATCCTAATGCAAATGTTGAAAGCCTGTGGAGCAGGTGAGCTCATCATTTATCTGCAGAAAAGTTCACTTGCAGTCAGTGTGCTTATAAATCTTCACCTCCTGAACAGCTTTACAAGTGTTTCTGAAATATTCAAAACATTTTCTATCCAGTATGCTTTTCTGCTGTATTATTTAAATACCAGATTCACACGAGTGAACCTGTCTCAGGTGACTGTTTGCATTTTGCTTTCTATGCCTGGTCTAAAACATTCAAAGAGCTCATTAGAAAAAAATGCTAGATAATTTTCTTAAGCTAGATATTGCTGTGTCTGGTAATATTTTCTCTGGATGTGAACTGAGGATTTAGAATATGGGATTGGCTTGAATAGGTAAACAGGATTTTGAACATTTTTCTGAACCGTCTGAATTTTTAACCCTGATCTATTAACTGGAATAAGGTCGTTAAATGCTTTCTGAAAATATAAGACCATCCACTGGTTTTGGGAAACACAGGAGCATCCAACAGCATCATGCAGGACTACCACCCAGTCCTGGTGAGTAGCTCAGATCTCTCCTCTCCACTTCTATAAGAGCTGTAAATGAACAGTGTTTGTTTGAAAAGGGATAAGAAATATACAAAGAAAGACAGGCTCTTTTCTGAAGGATGCTGTAAATGGGAAGGACACTTGTGTAAGTCTTTGGAAAGGAATGGGTTATGTTGAATAACCCAGAGTCAACAGCTCTGTTGCTAGCTTTGCAGTTCCCACACCTAGTTCTGAAGAGGTAAATTCTTTGTGTCTGTTGTCAGCAGCTTTTGTTTGAACCCAGATGAAATATTGTAAAGTTTTCAAGACAAGTTTTGTATTTTATCTTGATAAAAGACATTCTCCCAGCCTCACAAGTTCAGAAATAGCCTCCCTTTTCCTGCTCAAAGCCATATGCTGCTGACAACCCTACCTGATTATGTGATTCTTTTTCTAGATCCTCTTCATTTTTGGAAACAGAAAGCAATTTCCTTGACTGAAGTGAAAAATAGGTTATTTTCCCCATTAACAAAGAGAATACTTTGTCTGTAAAGCTAAAATAAACGGAAACCAATGTCTGATCTACACTCAGCATGCGTTTCTACTCTAGACACGGTTAAGATGGCTTTGTATTGAATTCTGATGAAGTTGATAGTGGAATAATTTAAAGAGTTGTAATTTTTCCAATGCTTTTCAATGCGTTAGCAGTAATACCTCTTAGACTGAACTTCCTGGGAGTGATGTTTCTCTATAACCGATCTGAGTGCAGTATCTGTTCTGTCCTTTCAGCAAAGAGAAGAGAAAATCCTGATATCCAGATACGAATCAAAGCCCTTACGTAGACAGTGCTAACTGCATATACATTTATGGAGAGGTTTACTTCCCCTTGGTCTTTCTACCGCCTACAGATGTGAACTGTGTGTGTCTGCTCAGAACAGCAGTAATTCTCTTATGTCCCTTACTGTCAGTATTGCCCTGCTCTTCTAGGGACTACAGAGGAAATAATGAAGTGCTCAGAATGAAGTGCTTCAATAACTTTTCACCGAAAGTTTCACCAAAAGGAACGTGCTTCTGCCAGCCCCCCTTGCTGAGCAGGTGTTTTGTCCCAGGAAGCTCTTCTGTCAGGATGATTCTGCTCAGCACTAACTTCCAGGTCAGGTCTCTTCTTGATTGCTCACAGAGCAACTATACCCTCTCCAGGTCAGAGACCACTTTATCTTGATGCTTAAAAATGCCTTTGGGTGTAGTGTAACCCCTGACCTGTAGCTCCAGGGCGGGAGGAAGAAATAACAGTTGAAGAATAAGAAAATATTTTGTCAGTACTTCAGTTCATCTGGAGTTTTGGACTAGGATTAGTCTCACTGGAAAATCAGTGAGCTCTGGGTCAGTACTGAAGCTTCTGGAGGTGCTCCCACCAAATCATCAGCTACCTTGACTGCAATGTCTTAGTCATTGTGAGCATATTCTTTTCCTCTAATGTTTTCTGCAAGTGGTTATAATACATGTTTCTTCATTTATGTGCCAGAGAGATAATGATGTGGTCTTCAGATAAATACATTAATGTCTGTATTAATGCCAGAGCAGTTCAAACCAGTTCTATCTTCTCCCTGTAAATGTTTCGGAGGTACTCTCAGATTGCCATAGCTTGGGTATTGGATCCAAATGATGTTTATTGAAATCAAGAATAGGTTTTTTTTTTCATATAAACATGATCCAATCAGCGCTGTGTTCAGTGGAGTAGCATTAATCTCAAGGATTAAGACCTGAAAACTAAAATAATAGAAAGAGAAACCAAAATTGAAAACTATGAAGGTCCATGCAACCTTAAATTTGGGAAGGTCGCTAGAAAGTGAAAGATATCATCCTAGTTTTGTAGTCAGTCACAAATGAAGTGAGACTATATGGTGAACATCATAAATGGCTGATAAATTAGATTTAAATAAACCAAACAAAAACCCAATGTTCTCCCCCTGCTCAGTTTCATATAAGGTGATATCCCAGGTAAAGGAAATTCTCATTCTCTACATCAATAATATTTTTCCCACCTTGACAAGAGCCCTTAATAATGTTAAGTGAGAAAAATCTTCAACATTCTTTAAAAAAATTTATCTGCAAACAGTACAGAAATCACCCATAGTGTCTCGTTCATTCTGAATTAAGTTCGTGAATGAAAAAAAGAGAAGAAGATTTGCTCGAGAATACCCATTACTGTCTATTTTGTTGAGATGATTTATGTTAGAAGTACGACACTTTTCCTTCTCTATGGTCTTCCAGAATATTTGTTTTACAAAACTGTTGCATAAAAGATCTACCTTCTAACTGTTGTGAGAAATAACTCCATTGTGAAAAGAGGGGGGAAAGTGTCTAAACCTCTCCAGGTGGAAAATAATTCCAAATTGAATTTTACAAGTCACTGTGGTTTTATTAACACTGATAAAATAAAGTGAGGGAGTGCAGGAGAGAGAGAGAAAAGAAATTCAAAATCAATCTTATTTTAGTGGAGACTGCTCAGTGACTTGCATAGAACAAAATTAATCTTGTTTGGGAATAACAGGAAGTACATAATAGAAAATAAGTGTAAGATTGATCCTGAAGTTAGACAGCTTTATTGCCAAGCTGCTTATACACAAAGAAGGCAAAAAATATTCAGCTCGTCTCCGATAAATTATTAATCTATTTTTTTCAATATTGTTAATGTTTGTGACATAAAAAGAACAAAGCAAGTGTATACACAGCATTGCAGCCTTGATACAAAAATCTTCTACCATTGGAATAAATATGATTTTTTTTAATTAGTATGTGATTTATATTGCAAAAAGTTAGATTTATTCCTGATTTCCAGCCCAAGATTTCTGCACAAAATATGTCAAAATATGTCTTTGCAACAATCAAAAAATGATCAGTTTGTTTTCAGTTGATTGGAAAGAAGCTGGAGTCTAGCTCTTTATAATCAAGAGGAATTACAGCCTGCAACACAAAAATAATTGGCCTGGCACCCAGTGAGCATATAAGTCTCTGGAGTTTGACGTGTACAACCTGCGGATCTCTTGTGCCTCTCAAATGAGGTTGTGGTGCTGGTCTCTGCTCTGTGTCGTCCTGAGGGCTGGGCAAAGAATTGGTGTGGAAAGACACAAACTAAATCCTTGCTGGTCTTGTTGGAAAAACAGTGCCAGCTGAGTATGAAATGGGTTTCTGTGAGCCATAGGACCCTGTCCCTTTTGGACTTCAGCCGCTTGGATGGGTTCTTTTATGCCTTTGGGAGGGACATGCTTTTCCCTTGACAGGCATTAACCCACATCTCAACTCTGCCTGTGCCACTGGTAGAGACATGATATCTTGCTGACTTCCCCTGGCTTAGTTGGGTTGAGAAAGGGCCCCATATCAATAAGCTGTTAGGAAGACAGGCAAGTCCATGCACACAGCACAAGTAAGTATACCGAGATAACATCAACAGCAAACAGAGAGGAAAGATGTGATAACATGCTTCTGCTTGTTTAAGAGTGGAAATATCATGAAGTTTAGCCAGTAGATGGACTTCTGTAACTATTAATATTTGAAGAGCATGTTTCTGTTTAATTTAGAGATAAATGGTCTTAAATTTTTTTCAGCTCTCTGCCTTCTTTCTTTCCCTACCCCCCAAAATCTTCCAGAAAAAGGTAGTATTTTCTCATTTCCCTCTAGATTCTTACCTGCATTTCTGCCCTTGCCCCCTTTTAGAGACCGAAGAAAATGTATTCTCTTCTGTAAAGAAAAGCTAAATTATTATTCACTTTAATGCAAGCACTAATAATATTTTTCATATTTGAGGCAACTGAATCCTTTGTCAGTTGCAAAGCTCCATTTCTTCTTTGGCATGGAGTTGTTCCATTAAGTTGTTTTGCTGCCTGGGATCTTTGTTGACAGCTACTCTTCTCTTCAGGTACTGACTCTGATTAAGAGTTAATCTTCTTCTCTCCTGTTCAATATTTTCGCTACTTGATGGACAGATTGTCTCTTGAGATTTGTAATGAACAGTGGCCCCTTTCAGTTGTAGGTGACTAGTATTGAACCTGGCTTGGGTTGGGAATAACTCAAGAGAGACTACATGCAGTCTTTACCCTCTGATGACTCTTGGGTGATGTCTGGGATATGACTCCCATTCTTAATATCCACATCTTGAAGCCTGACCTTGTAGCTGATAGTAATCTCCATTGATATGCTCAGCCACTAGGCTGGGAATCAGATGTGGAGACTGAATTACCCATTGCCTTGGGAGGACGTAACTCCAAAGCCTTCACAAAGTGCAGTGACACATGGAGTGAAATGGCTGAACTTCACAGCCTGCCCTATGATTGCCTGGTGGATAGTGAGCAGCTGTCACCAGTGTAGTGTGTCCAGAGGTTTTCATCAGTGTAAACTGCAAAGAGGTTTTAACTTTTTCTTCCTTACAGTTTACTTCATTCAGAAAGCACAGTTATTTAGCGTACTGCTTTTGGCTGGGATCGAGTCAGTTTTCTTCACAGCAGCTTGTATGGTGCTATGTTTTGGATTTCTGACCAAAACAGTGTTGATAACACAGGGATGTTTTAGATACTGCTGAACAGTGCTTACACAGTGTCAAGGCCTTTTCTGTTTCCCTTGCTTCCCTGCCAGCATGTAGGCTGAGGGTGCACAAGAAGTTGGGAGGGTTCACAGCTGGGACAGCTGACCCCAACTGACCAAAGGGGTATCCCATACCAAATGATGTCATATTCAGCAATAAAAGTGGGGTAAGAAGAAGGAAGGGGGGGACACACACGTTCAGTGATGGTGTTTGTCTTCCCAAGTAACGTGTGATGTAATGTGTGATGGAGCTCTGCTTTCCTGGGGATGGCTGAACACCTACCTGCCCATGGGAAGGAGTGAATGAATTCCTTGCTTTGCTTTGCTTGTGCGTGCGGCTTTTGCTTTATCTATTAAACTGTCTTTATCTCAATCCACAAATTTTCTCACTTTTACCCTTCAGATTATCTCCTCCATCCCACCAGGGGGGTGGGGGATCAAGTGGCTGTGTGGGGCTTAGCTGTCCATCAGGGTTAAACCACAACATTCAGGAACTTGCAGAGATGTTAGAGGAAACATTACGTGGTCTAACCTTTTGGAAGGATGCTAAGTCAAAGGGACAACTTGAGGCAGTGTCTTAGCATACTTACTGGTGCAAAGGGGTGGTGTCCAGCCCCATCAACATTTACTCTTATGTGTCCATTTTTAGCAAACTGGCTTTTGGCACTTTCTTGCCTCTGGCTTTGACCCTTCAATTTGTAATAGAGTATCTTTTCTTATCCAGGATTGGACCATGATGATAAAGGCACAGCCTTATCCATGTTGTCTGGCACCAGTGCCTGTCCAGTAGTCAATGAAGTTGCCTTTGAGCAGCATCTGCTCCTTCTGGTTTTGTGATTTCACTTTCCCAGAAATGCAGAACTAGTGATGGTGTGTTTAACAGTCTTGGTGGATTGCCTTTGAACTATCATATACCAGAAATGACATAGAGACAGACTCATAAGGCATGAAGCATAGTAAGTCACCTCCGCCTCTTCAGTTTTTTTGGAATGAGGAAAAAGGGAAACTTGGATAGTTCCAGCAAACAACGGTTGGATTTACAGAAAAAGTCTATTATTATGGACCATCAGAGGTCCTTAGTCTCATATATATATGTATATATGCCATGCACTTCATCCCTCTTCCAAACTAGTGTATACGATTCTTGTGCCTTTGAAAGATCTTCACCAATTCTGGTTGCAGGAGACATCCAGCTTTCAGATGTACATGACTTCTGAGTGTTCTTTTGTTTAACTGTCATAAACAAACCGTGTAGCTGTTTGAAACTATGTGAGAAATCACTTTGCCTAAGTGACAATGGCATTACATTCTGTCTCTCTTATCTTGCAGTTCTCTGAAAGGTTGCAGTGTAGTGATTTACAAAAATAATAATTTTATCCCTTTTCTGATTTTTCTACTGTAGGTCTTTTCAGTCTTGAATTATGTAACTCCTTTTATATTTTGATTAATTTTCCTCTCTTTTTGCACCAAGTCTGTTGTGGGGATTTAATTACAGCTAATTCTTGTTGTTGTTTTTTTTAACTGGGAGTGTGTAATTTTTGTACCAGCAAGTAATTCAGTCATACTGAATGATGCTGATCTGGCTTTACTCAAGATACCTTTTTCTTGTTCTTTTGAAAGTGATTACATATTTTATTTGGGTTTTTGTTTGTTTGTTTGTTTTCCTGCTTAAATGATTTCCTTTTTAATTTTTCTTTGTACAAGATGTATCTCTTCTGTATATCTCTCTTTCTCTAGACTCAGAGATTATTAGTCTCTTTCTCTTCCTCTAACCAGACCAGCCAGCAATCTCCTTTTTGCTTCTGCATTTGTTGCATCAAACAAAGCTTAGTTCTTAATCTTACCTACTAGATTGTACTGATATATATTATTAACATTTCAGAAGACACTAAAAGTTATTTGAGATAAAGCTTTTCACTAAGATTTCCAAGGTAGTAATGGTTGTTTTGTTTCTTTTATTGAAAAACCTGAACAACCTTAAAACAAATATCCTGTGTTTACCTTCCAAAAATCAGTCTCTCTTCATGCACTTTTTCTAGTTCAGTATGTGAAAACCTTGTCCATACAATCACCAGCTACTTTATGCTCAGAAATGTTTTCTTAGCCATCCTGCGATGCTCCGTCCTTCCAGTCTACCAAAAGGTCTGCCGTTCTTATTATTGCTACTAAATACTTTGCGCGGCTGCAGACAGACCATTAACAGAACTGTGGCTAATCTCCAGTCCAGAATGATATATTTTGTGCAGTCTTTCAGTAACTGCAATATTGCTTGTACGCCCCTGCCATTTAAGAGAAGATACATTGGAGCAAAAGTTACTTCAAAAGACAAAATAGAAGATTGCTTATTAGCAAATGCCATGTGGTGAGGTTATGGTTCAATGAAAAAACCCTTTTAAATCAATCTCTGCTTCTCTTTTGCCAATTTCTAATCTCAACACCACTGCCGAATTGCAACTTTATCATGTTGGAAGGACATGGCTTGATGCCATATACTATGTCTAAATATGCATTAAATAGTTACGCATTCCCAAGTGCTTGAGCCAAATGAGAGTTATTGATTCTGTTTTACATTCTAAATAGATTTGAATCATCATTGGTTTCAAACGTAAGATTGGGGAAAAACCTATCACAGTTACTAAGTGAAATGCAGCTGTCAAGCCTCACTTTTGTGCTGAGATGGACACAGCTGGCAGAGCAGGGGTAGGGGGATGCAGGAATAAGTGGAAGGCGTGTGAGCCTGGGTAGCGACCCCTGTGCAAGGAACCGAACTGCAGAGCACTCAGCACTGAGAGCTTGTGTCCTCATGGCTTGAGCTGATAAACCAAATGGTGGGTGATGCAGGGAAGTAGGTGAGGTGCTGGGAGTGGGGAGAGTCGGATTCAGGTGCCTGCTGAGCCTCAGCTCTTCCTCCTTGACAAATTGTTTGATCCCTGAGTGGGATTTGTCTCATCTAACTCTAGTGATTGAAAGTAATTGCTTAGCTACCCATGGATTTTTGCTATGCATGTACTGAAAGGAAATGTTTGCCAAAAGAAAGCAAGGGCAGGTAGGAGAAAGTTTTCCTGTTAGGTTACACTGATGGAGAAAAAAGCAATAGCTGAGCCAAAGCTTTCTGGCTTTAGGGGGGTGTTTTACATTTATTCTCATAGATTTCTGGGGTAAGACTGAAGGTCTTCAGCTCTGGGCACTCTCCTGTGCTTAGGAAACAGCTATTTATCCATGGGGCAAATCTGTCTAGGCAGAGGTTTCTTTAGCCACTTAAAATTAATTCTTAAGGTCCGTTTCTGGAATGGCTTTTCTATCCTCTGCATTGCCTTGGTGGCTCAAAAAGCAGAGACTGGTACCTGGAGATTTCTGCTTCTCACGAATAAGTGTTGTGGCAGTCAGCAAAGGATTTCCTCAGCCATCCTTTTGGGAAATGAATCTACTTTACTTTCTGTCCAGCCTAGCAGGAGGGATTACATGAACCACTGTCCAAGAGCACACTAAATATGTGTCAAGCCAGACTTGAGAACTAGCCTGAAGCATCTCTCTGGACGATGAGGTCCCTGCCTTGGCAACTGGTAGGGAAGGAAGCTGCCAAGCTTGGGCACCTTTCGAAGTGTGATAATTAGTGCCATGTCTATCTGTCAAATCCTGAGCTATAAAAAACAGTATCAATGTCAAAAATGAATCATACATTGAAAGCCAGTGACAAGGTACTCCTCTGTGGTACTGAGTATGTAGCAGGATGTGTGTATGTGCCTATGTGGATATTTTTATATCCTTACTGATATATGTATGTGTGTTTGTCTGGAGAGTGACCTTTTAGTCATGTAGAACAAATTTTGGCCCTGAGAACTAGGAAAATTTCTTCATAAGAGTTTGAATTCCTAAAGCTTTTTTCTAACAAATAATTTTTTCTATTTCTAAAGGTGGGTGAAATGTTCTGCATAAAGTCTCATTTTATGGAAAACACCCCCTGTATTTCTCAAGGCTGAAAAATTCCTTGGAAACATTTTATCCACAAGGAAGTCTGCATGTTGGGGAAAGTGTGGTTGCAGTAAGAGAGCAACAATGAAACAGATGGAATTGTAGTCTAAAGAGAAATATTTTGACAAAGACCTTTGAAAGGTTATCCTTTCACTTCAGTGTAGAAATAGAAAAAATCTAAAACATTAAAAAAAAAAAGTTACTATAAATCAACTAGTTATCCTGCAAAGATATCAATGTTAAAGGCTTCTGGTGGATTTTCAGGTAACACATTGTATTTCCAAATGCTCTGGTCATCTTGCTTGCTAGTCAGCAGTTCAAGATGGCTGCAGATTAAGTTACATGACATGAGTTGGTGCTAGGAAGAGATTCATCCTTTGCATCAAGTACTGGAAACATCTTTGCCACATTCAGCAAGGCCATATAATGTAGAAGCAGCTTGAGATTAACACAATTAACCTGATCCCAGTATTGGTCCTCACTTTTCAGCTATCTCAGGTTTCGGTTTACTAAATTGTGTTTTGAGATGTACTGCAGTACCTAGAAGGTCCTGTTGTTCTGAATTCATGAGGAGCCAAGGAAATTGCCCCACATTGAGAGCTCTGGGGTTAGTGTCCATTATTGTTTGCAGGGTCATTTGGGGTGAATGTGGGCTGGTTGTGAGAGTGGGACACCTGGGAGAGACCTGTGACACAGGGTGGGGTGGAGGGGTGAACCATTAGAAAAGCAAAGAATATACAAGTGCTAAATGTGCCTCCCAGGACAGATGTGGCCTTCTGCTTCAGTTGCCTGCAGCACTTCAGTGAGAGCTAAATTGGAAAAATTTACCTCTCGTGTTTATGACTTTCACCAAGGTTTCCTAAATATTAGTGTGGGATGTGGAAAAGCTAATTTTTCACAAACGTTTTGTAATGATAGTTATTCCCTCCAGTACTTCTAAGGAAAGAAACAATATTTCATCTCTGTGCTCTTCTCCACATTATCATACCAGGGGTGAGTATTAAAAAAACACCACCTCTCTTATTCAGAAAAAACAAATAAGACCTTTGCTAGTTCAACATTAAAAAAAAAAAAAATAGTGTTGCAGTGTACTGGAATAACAAATGAGAAATTTATCAGAAGGGGAAGAGTGTTTGGCAAAAAATTGTATTTATGACTTATGGTGGTGGATTTGTCTTACTAATAATCCAGCTGACATACTGATTAGACCTTTTGGAAAAGGAATAACACTGGTTGTTCCTGACAAATGCTTTGAACTTATTTGGAAGAGAAATGAGGAAGCACTAAGGGGCTTTCTAACTGCACATTAAAAGGGTCTGACCCCCTTCTACCTTTGCCTGCAATTCCACTGAAACGCTCAAACTTAGGCAAGTAAAGCTGGTTCTCCACTCAGCTGGAGATCCTGTCTCACATCAAAGATACAAACTAATATCATGGAGGGCCCAAACTAGTGAGCTTCTAAATCTGATGTGTAAAAAAAAGTCAACTGGCCAGGCACCTTCACAAGGTTCTTTGGAACGGCTGTTGGTTTCAAAGGATGCTTGCTATTGAACATGAATGACTCATGAGCATTTAACAAAATCAGATTTCATGTACACCCAGTGAGACTCTTGTTTGGCTTCGGATTTGTTTCTCAGTGCGCTTGGGAACAGGCCACTCTCTCTACTACTTAATTCTTTGCAAGTGGTAGCAAAAAAAGGGCAGGGGAAATGGGACAATGACATCCACCTAAACTACTAAATGCATCTAAACAGCGTTCATTCTATCTATGTGAAATGGAAAGCTTCTTGTACTTTGAAGGAAAATAGGTGCCTAACTACCCAAGCCAGAGAACCTGCACAGAAATGTGCAGCCCTAGGGAACTTTCAGGCTGAGTAGGAAGGTCAGGTCTTGGGCACCTAAGTTCAGAAAAGTGGTCCAGAAAGCCTGGTCTCCTGATTCAGTGTGTGTGTAGTGTTATGGCTTGGGTTTTTTTTTTGTGAGGGAGAGGTAAATAGCCTTTCCATCATCTCCTTTTCTCATCAGCCATCTCATCCCCTCTGAGACATTGCCAAAACACAATACAGCCAGCCTGCAGGTGAAGACTGTAAAGAGCTGCCTGTGCCACTCCCCGCCCCCAATATGCTGAAAGTAGTAATATTGCCTCTATTGTCTCTTTTATGCCTCATTGTAGGCAAAATGTTCCACAGTTATGGACCTAATTCCAACCTGATATCAATCATAACAAGGGCAGTCAAGGTCAGGTCTTAATTTAGGCCAACACCTAGAGCCTGCTAGGAGAAACAGAATGGCATTGATATTGATATACATCTGTAGAGTGCAGCAAAAGAAAGTCTGGCCACCCCTGAGGGAGAGGCTGAGATGTGGGATAAGATCTGCTGTTGGGGAGAGGGCCTTTCCCTCCAGGTTTTGTACTATTATCTCTATGGTGTCAACAGGTGTGTGCAAGTCCAACTCTGAGTTTCTTCTTTGCACTCTTCATGGCAGCTCTGCCCTTCTCATGGCAGGTACAGCTTATCCATAGGGTGGTAAATTGAATTTTCATCTGTTTCTGAGAAGTGTTGAGCCAGCTCAGGGTGCATTAAGAGAGCTGGCCAAAATCCTATTGACATTACTGGGGATGCTTGATAACTTGTTCTGTGGTAAGTGCTTAAACCCTGATGCTCTATAGATCTAGGCTTAAACTGATACCATCGTGAGATATTAATAACAAGGTTTTGTCTATTAAATCATCGATCAGTTCGGGGGCTGTCAAAGCCCACAGTATGGGAAAACTGCTCCTGACAAATAGAAAAAGCTAAAGTAAGTAGAAGTTAAGCAACTCAACAGCTCTTGAAATCACCAGATTGATGGCTTAGTAGATGCCTGGTGAAGATACAGCTATTTTTTTTTTTTTTTAAGGACAAGAAAAGACTTTGTCTAAAATCCATCATTTGGGTGGAGATTCATGGAACAGCTGGATAGAAAATGAAGCCTTAATACTAAAAAAAGAAAGCCCTAGTAGGCAACATGGTTATTACCCATACCATTAATTATAACTGTGACTGTATTGCTTGAAGCTCATACCAACCATATTTTGAGGTAGCTAGATCTTGATTGTCCCCAGTCACCACCCCCAAGTTCTGTCAATGTGTGTGTCATGTTTTGCTTGGGTGAGGACACTGCATCTAGGGACAAGGACGCAGGCATTGGTAAGTGGGTGCCTGGTTCATGTGGCTGACAAGATCGCTGTTACTCTAACTGGTGTCCGTCAAATGTGACAGAGCAATGCTTCCTTGCAAGCGAGTCAGCAATCCCGCTAGGTATTAAAGGTCAGCAACTTCTCCATTAAAGCTGGAACAGAGGTGGCACCTGTTCTGTCTGCCTTTAAATCTTTGCCTTCACAACTAGGCTGGCTTCTGAAGATACTGGCCTTAAGTTTAACTTTAGAATCAGCAGAAAACAGCCATTTTCCATTTGCAGGGAGGCACAATGAGTGATTGGAATAGGTATAAAAATCACTTTCTGCTTTATGATGTGTGGATTAATGAAAGTATTAAACCATTCTAAATGATAGATAAGGAAATTATTTCCACTGTAGCTTGAAAGAAATAAAACCACTCTGTCTTAAATTTAAGAGGTTTAAAACTTTGCAAGCTCATCAAAAGTACATGGGCAACAAAGAGGGGCAAGTTTATAACCATTTATGGATCACCCTAATTTTTTAACATTTGTCATTTTTCTGCTTCATTACTGTTAGTGTTTCCCATAAGCTTTGAGAAACCAACTAATTTATCCAGAAAAGAAGAGTAAATACGGGTCAGGCTGATATGGTTTTATGGGCAGTGCTGGGATTTTCCCATTTTATTGCCATTTTGCACTATTAATTTTATATCATTGACATTGTTGTCTTCATTGCTCATGTCTCACAGGCTTGAAAAGGATTATTTACTGTGCTCAGAGGTTCAAGCTGGAACAAAAATGGGATGAAATTCAGATGTGGTTCAGCTGGACAGTAAGGTGCTATGATGAGACCGTTTCTGGCTTTGTACATGCAGTAGAATGTAGCGCTTTGTTGTTTCCATGTGCAGCTGTGATTGTGTTTGACTGTGGCTGTTTGTGAATGTGTTTGCACCAGAATGTGTGCAACCAGGTGTGTACCTGTAGGAAATTGTGTGGTCTCTTATGTAGTTGTATATATTCACATATAAACATTGCTGTCTTGTGCATGTGTGATCCTGATGGCATCTATATACTTGTACTAGTTTTTGCATGGAGGTATAGTTTTATGTATTTTGATGTAAAGATGTGTGAATTCAAATGAGAGAATGATGCTCTGTGTGGAGTGACTGCAGAACTATTCATGCAGACTTTGTGCAAAAGAAGTTTGCTTGAGCATGGTAAGTTCGCACAGTATTGAGTAGAACAAGATCATAAATTATTTCGTCTTGAAGAGCACCTGGAAAATGGATGACCTGGATCTGTTTATTTATCGGTACCCAAAGTTTGTCTTGCTGTCTTGAAAACTCAGCCATAAGTGGGTAATAGGCTATTCCTAACCTGATGTTCTGGATGATGACTGGTAGAATATACTCATTTATGGCATTTATGTAGAAAATAGAGTGCAGCTTGTTTAAAAAGAGGCTGATAGGTCACATGTGGGGGAAGAAGTCATGGCTGAAGTGGAGAAGTAAAAGAACAGAACTGCAGGGCAACAGAAGAGGAGCAAGAAACCATGATTCCTTCAGTGAAAGTGATGAATAACTACCTTTGATTTCCCAAGAAACAGTCTGTTCGCTCCCCAGCTCTTTCCTGCCTTGCACAAAACCCTTGTGTAGTTTTCTGATGTGCTAACAAATCAGTCTGTCTATCCTTTTCAAGAACCAGAACCCTCTTGACCTCATATAAATCCAGACTCAGAACTGTAACTTTGAATAATACAAAGTACTAGTTATGTAAGACTGTAAAGTCATCCTCTGGACCGTAGAACCTCCTCATATTGCCTGCTCTTGTGAATTTTGATAACACAAGAAACAACTCAAACCAAAGCAGAAAAAAATAACTTTAGTTCTCAAGTCCCATGTCTTTCACAATACGTACCACAGAATTTCACCTAGCAGATCTTGTGTCAAGCCTGCATAATTAGCAATGGAATTATGAAATGGAACTGCAGTGTATCTTTAAGATGCCCAGCATAACAAAAGGATTTTAAGGTATGGCAAATCTACTGTATCTCTGGGTATCCTGGGTACAGAAGATCATCCTTAAAAAAAAAAAAAAGTGGTGACGGGGGTTGGGGGGGTGGAATAAATGTATATAAACTGTTATCAAGGAGAAAAGTCTCCAGCTCAGTCTTCTCCCTACTACAATGTAATGATTTTCTGCTGCAGCAGTGGTAGAAATTCACTACCTGGCAGCAGCATAGCATGGCTGGGCTTTGGCATTCAGGTCCATCAGAACCACATCAGCCACATGAAAATTAACACATTCAAATGAGATGATTTTTAGGTGATTAATAACCTCCCATTTCTAAACAATAGCTCAGTTATCATCTTAGCAGAATTTAATGTTTCTTATTCTTTATTTGCTATATCCGTTTTATCCCTACCTAGCATTGGGCAAAGCCATTAGAATATTACATAATAGTGGTGCCTGAAAAATGTCACTGTAATCATGATAGTAGTGTCCCATATCATGACACTTCCTCTTTGGGTTCAGGTTCATGAGCCAAAGAGGGCACGTGTTCTCTTCCCCCACTAACAGTAATTTACCAGCTGCTCTGACTTCTCCATGTGCTGGACCCTGGCCTTCAGCTGCTGCTTCTCGTGGTGGAGGATTCAGGGGTTTTTTTTAATTATTATTATTTCTATCTAATGCTTTTCAGTCTTACCAGTAATTAATTAATAGGGGTGCTCTGCTCACCTTGTCTGTCACAGGACAAGCAGGTTCTCAGTCTGGCACTGCTCACCCAGTTACATCAGCCTTCATTATTTTAGTGATCAGAGATCTCTTGAAGAAACCACATGGAGTTCATTAAGCAGATTATAGCATTCAGTCTGCAGTGCCTACTGAATGCCATAGCAATAACTAAAGGTGGTGTTGACTTGATTAAATAATTATACTTGAGATATCACTTGAATGTTCTAAAAAAGTATTTTTTTTTCTTTTTATTTCTTTAGATTTTCAAATTAAGTATGGCCTTATCCTTCAAATATCGCATATTTAGAACCTTTCAGAGTCAGAGTTACTATTAATTTAGGTGATCCTCCACTTACAAGGATCATGAACTGGAGAACTAAATAAGTGTAGTGCTAATTTCTACTGAGCAGTCTGTAAGGGTCATGGCATCTCTGAGCGGGGCATAGCAGTGGGAGAGCAAAGTAGAGCTAGAAGCAACAACTGTCATTCTAACCTGTGAAATACCTGTCATGAAGGAACCACGATGAAGGTGTAATTTATTTTTGGTTAAGAAACAATACCTTCACCAAACCTCCTGCAGAAAGAAAATGTCAGTGAGTTTATGGTAAAGTTCCTGTAATAATATCTGAATAGAAAACCCTTTCTATTCCATGCCAAATTAAAAAATAGGAAAAGATCACTTTTTTCAGTTAAAGCAAAATTTCAGTGGATATGGTAATATATAGATGTCATTTTATAACCAAATAAAACTTAGTTCTAACAGAACTGAAATATTCAAGTTATCTGTTCAGCCCTTTGGTAAAAAAATATGAAAGGATATTTAGAAAAATGTCATTCTAAACATGAGAAAAAAGCAGTGTTTAAAAAAAAAAACAACAACAAAAACATAAAAATGACCATTCAGAATAATTCAACATGTACTTAAGGTATTCTCAAAATCATCATACACTTGTGGTGTGCTTCAGTTGTGCCAAACCTGACATTTTAACTGGAAATGGTTTCAGTGTGATAACTTCATCTCATCTCCAGGTTTCAGCAAAGCAAATATTTTTAGAAATGTAAGTCCAGTCAGCTTTGAGGCACGAGACATCCTGTTGTCCTTTCACCTCAACTTAATTTGTACCTAATGCTGTGGGAGCAGCAGCCCCCTACATGAGATACAACCTTCTACTGTCAAATTGAGCCCCTGTGAGCAGAAGTTTGTTGCCTACTCACATCACATCAGAAAGTGGTGGGGCACTTCTTCCGTGCTACAACAATCCATAGTCTCTTATGCAGAAAGTAATTTTATGTCCCCTTACATGATACCGTGTGTTTAGAATCAGCCCAACCTACCTATATTTTATGAAGATGCTCTTTTCTGCACATCAGTCAGTAATTTTTTCCCCTTGGCTTGCCATTTCTGACTGGTCATTTGTTATAGGTCTTGAGCAAAATTTCTTCTTTGCCCAGAATAGGGTGTGTGGTATATATCTGCAGTCTGCTTGGAGAATGATGTACAGTGAAAATGAGCATTTTTATGCTCAAGCTAAAATTATTTATGAGTCTATGCTAGTATTTTCTGAGTCCATTTGTTCTCTGACAGGGATGTTGATACTTTCCCAACTGTTGGTCATGCTGACAGTTTCCCAGGCATCTCCAGGTTGCATGTGATATTGAGAAAAGAGATCAGATAACAACCAGCTTGTGTTCTGAACCTGGTAGGTGCCCCATAGGCAATGCTAGTTCTTGATCTGTTTAGGAGCTCAGGGGACAGCATGGGAGGACCTAAAGTTTGTACAGACTACACTCACAGTACCTCACTGGGCCTGATCTTAAAAATCAATGCCTTCAGTGGAATTTTGGATCCCAGTGCCTTCCCATGAAGGTCAAGGAAAACTAGACAGAAACTAACAACTTGTACCTTAAGGTAACCATGCCCCAAGCACCCAAGAGTGGTGCTTCCTAAGAGTACAAGTTCCCCTAAGCCTTTTAGTTTGGATCTTGACCGACCTCTGAATTACACTGGATCAGAAATTTTAGATCAAGCCTCTGACCGTTTATTGTGCTTATTGTCCTCTGTAGTGTGGAGCTGCTGTCTGTCACTCATGTTCTTTCTCCTGTGTTGTCCATTTAGTAGTGGAGCTCAGGTTCAATAAAGGGGAAATTCCCATTGGGGATTCACCAGTGACTGTCACAGATCAGTGGCATTTACTCAGGGAGATGTCAAGTGGTGTCATGGAAATGGAAGAAGTGATTCTTAATTTATTGAGGTTAACTTGTGGAATTAACCTAATTTGCAATTTATGGCCCTTGACCATCATGAACTGGCCTGTACAGAAAAATTCTTGCTGCCAGTGTATTAATTATACCTTTGCACTTATGTGAAAGGATTTTTCTTTTCACCTTGCTCCAGCATGCTAGTGCACTGCCTTCTTCCCATGCCAGGTGAAATTCATCCCTTTCTGGAGCAGTCTTTATTAACCTGGCTTTGCTGAAATCCTCCAAGGATGTTTAGCTTGGATTTAATATCATCATGCTAAGACTTGATCTTACATGCTTAGGGATAGACACCTTTGCAACTATACACCATAGGCATTGCATAACTGTAATCCTAGACCATTTCTCTATAGATAAGATGAAGACAGGAGAAGTGCAGGTGTTGACATGGGCTGTTGTTATGAGCAAGAAATTTTACTCCCTAACTAGATTCTTTGACACTTTGACAGGTCACTTAGTCACAGATGCAGATGAAAGTAATTACACCCAGGAAGTGATTGCTGAAGTTTTCTTATTGATATGCATGCTGGAGTACTGCTAAGATGGGTTCCCTTTTTCTTTTCACTTGAAAAAATATTCCCCTAGGGATTTATATGCCTTGAGTCAACTTGTCAACTATTATAAAAGGGACGCCATGGAATATCTAATGTGGAGGAGGTTTAGTTGAGTGCTGGAAGGAGTGGAGAATATTTTGCTTTTGAAAATACATTAGAAAAATGTTTCTTCTCTCCTCCATTAATATCCTGAATGTCACTCCTGCTGAGTAGAGGCCACCCATGCTGTCCCACAGCTACAAGCAAGATGCCAAGGTCCTTAGTAGAGATTAAGTGCTGATGGGATCTAGCAGTAAATGTGTGACACAGTTCCTATACACAGCTCCTCCTACGCTAGACCCACGGCAGTGTGACTCAGTACAGGCACAGCAAGAGAACTGTGTGTGACTAAGTATAGCAGCTCATCCTTTTTGCTCTGGGGGACCTTGCTTTAGTATTGTGGCCAAAATAATTAAAGGTCATACAAGCCTTACTGGAATAGGGCACTGCTGCTTATTTTATAAACACCACCGAAAGTGTAGGAAGGGGAATGTGTTAGAAGCATGAGACTGGTGACCTATGGGTCCAGAGTGGGTGGGTGGCAGCTCAGAGGAGCCATAAGGAGCCTGGGAAAAGCACAGCTGAATATCAGACAGTAAGCTAGGCTGGGGGAAACATGTAGGTGTGAAAATGAATTACTACAGCCTTGCTCATTGCTGCCTTTCAAAGGGTTGTCCCACAGTTGAATACAGCCTTCCGTCATTAATCCTAAAGGGGGTTCAGTAGAGTAGCACTATCTGCCCATCCCTTGTCCTCCAAAAGCACTGCTGAGCTTAACACACATGATACTAGCAAAGAATCAAATTAAAATAGTACATCTCATTTCTGGATTTCTGTAACTGTATTCAGCATTAGCAAAGATAATATACTGGAGTAAATGGTCCACCAACCAAGGGCAATGGAATAAAAATCATGCTGATCCAAACTACAGCAGCCTTCAATGGGGCTGATGTAAAGATGGCTGGCACTTCTGCAATGCTGAAAGAAGTTAATTTATCAATGGGAAATGACTTCACAGAATTTGGTCTTAAGACTCATAATTATGTGATTGCAGGTAAAAATAGTAATTAAAAAACAAAATGTCTTTCCTTGTTCTAAATTAGGGCTCTGTTAGAGTACTGTAAGATCAAATCCTGCTGGGTGCTTGGTAGCTCTCATTAGTGGTGCTAAGCACTTCTTACTATATCCGAAGTCCCATTGGGCCTTTCCAGCAGTTGAGGGTGTTCTGTGCTTCTCTGCTTGTAATTGCTTTTATAAAGAAGAATCGGCATATTGAAATGCATTCAAGCCCACCTGTCAGCCTCTGAAGCAAAATGAAAAGGCAATAAATCCTGACTGAAAGTCTGACTTGATGTTCAGACGTGAACTCTTTAATGCTGATGAAAAGATTGATTGGCATGGCGGGGTGCGATGCTCACTCTGCAAGTGTGAGCACTGCAGGGTGACCCGGTAACACTCAAACCAAGCCCCTCTCCGGGATGTGAGATGGTTTGATGCTCTCAGCTGAGACTATGTCTAATTCTTCAAGGGTTTAGAATTAAAATGTGGTGGCAGCTGGAGAGTTGTGGAGATGGTGACAGACCTGTAGCAAACAGTAGGGTAGGGAGCACAGAACTCACTTCCTCCCTCTTTTTCACAAATTATTCTGGTTTAAAGGCAGGCAAACAAAAAACCCCAAATGACTGCCACCCCCACCCCAAACCCCACAAACCAAAAACTATACAACAGTAATAGGCTGTTCCATGGGACCAGTCCTCAGATTTAAGTGCTGCTTTTTTAATGGTTTGGTTTCTAACACTTTTTTGTGAGGGTTTAAGATTTTAAAGGTTTCCAAAAGCTAGGGCTTCTGAAGATGTCCTGAAGTGGGCAACCCAAAATAGAAATGCTAAGGTTTACCTATTTGGAGTGGATTCCCTTCACTCTTACAGAAAAACCTGTGGTTGAGGTTCTGACACATCAGGGGCCATTTGGAACATTTATTCTCTTAGATTCCCATAGAATTTTTCAGTTCTGAAACTTGTTTTCACAAAGTCTGGTTTGAATGGAGTTGCTCTGGAAGGTATTTTGAGGTTTATGAAGCAGTTGGGGACTGAGCAGACATCTAATGAAGAGAAGGGGAAACTTTTCCCATTTACTATGCATAAACTTTGGACCAGCCCCTTTGAGAGGAACATATGAGAATTTATTGGTGTGTAAATTCAAATTACAGGATTATGAGGAATATAATTTTTTTTAATCTCAAATGCAAGGTCCTAGCTCAATTTGTTGAGCTATGGGGGAGCTGTCTTCATCAGCTTAGAGATGTAGTGCAGATGCTGTGGCACAGACTTATTCTCCTTCTGTCAGAGCTACAGGAATAAATAATTCTTTCTCTCATGTCTGACAAGTCTTTGAGCTGCTTGTCACAGTTCACTTAAAAAAAAAAAGCATCAAAAAACCCAAAACCAACCAACCAACCAAAAAACAAACAAAATACCCCACCCAAAAAACAAATTAAAAAAAATACTTTGAATGAGGATGAGACCATGACTAGTAGCTCACACAAGCTGCTGTTCTGACAGCTGAAGAGGAGCTTGGCTGCATGGTCTGAGAGAAGGGTACATGGAATTGAAATGTGCATTTCTTACGGAGAGCTCAGTTTCACAGAAATGGTTGATTTTTGAGTTTTTCCTCAGTTTCTCTGCACTGGAGGGCAAAGTGACCTTTTCCTGCTCTCTGCACTTGAAGGACCTCCACTGGCACCTTTGTTCTGTAGCTTCAATTCATTCTGTTTCCATTATCCATCTGACTCCACCTTTTCCCTCCTGGGAACCAGGGACTAGAATGGTGGCCATCACATGCACCCTTCGGCTCAGCGCTGAAACAAAGTCCAAGCAAGGAAGATGCCAGAGGTGAATCTGGTAAGCCAAGGCCATGATACAAAATGTGCTGACAGTGCTGTCAGTTAGCTGGGACTGAAACAACCTGATCATCTCAGGTGAGTTGCACCATTTTTCCGTGCATCTCCATTTCACATTTACTGCTTGCGTGCTTCGTCTATACTGATTATATGCTTTTCAGAGATTTTTATGTGAATATTCAGTGGTGAATGCAACGGTTCTGTACAGTCCTCTCCTGACATATGGTGCTATTTGAAATAAGATATAGCAAAATTATTAATAGAAATGAAAGACAACATGTCAAAGACTGTTGTGATTAATAGTAAAAGTGATAGTAATGTCAATGACAGTAGTAGTGGAAAAAGATGAGGAAAAAAAAGAAACCTCTCCCAAGATTCAAATCCTCTCTGCTGTAACACATAAATGATGGGAAGAGCCATACTGAGTGAGGCCAGTAACTGCTTATACCTTTATCCTACTTTTGGCAGTAGTTACTAGCATATATGTCTTCATATATATATATATGGAAGAGCTTAAAGGCAGAAAAAGCAAGCAGTGGTTTTTTTTGTACATGTTCCCGGACCCAGTGACTTGTGGTTCAGGAACTTTCTGAGCCAGGCACAGCATCTTTGTGTTTAATAATCCTTTATAGATTTTTCTTCTCTAAATGTGAAGCTGTGCAACATTTTGGCATGTTCAGTAGCCTCCAGAAAGGAGTTCCAAAGTTTAACTCTGAGCTATGTGATGAAGTCCTGGCTGCTCTGAACCCATTGCCTGGAAATCTCATGTGATGCCCTCTAATTCTTGCATTAGGAGAGGCAGAAACTAATCATTCCTTATTTTGCTCTGTGTGCTTTTGAAGGAATTTCCTTCACTCTGGCAATTCTAAAGCATCTGTTTTTGAGCACTAACTGTTTGAGGTTGACAAGAAATCACTAGGGGAATAATATTTAAAATAATATATATTTTCCATTTCAACCAAGTGAGGCTCGTTCCTCTAAATTTTCCATCTCAGTATCAGTGAATTATAACTGGAATGTGGTAAAAAAAGTAAAAATAAATAAACAGATAAATAGATCAATAGCAATAAATCCTCTTTTACCACCACCCTCCCCTTCTGTGCAGCACATCTAGTTTTCAGTAGCTGTTATTATCTTCTGCTCCATGAAATTGATACATTCTACTGTAATCTTGTACAGTTGCAGCTCTGGGGTCCTTTTGTCTATTAGGATATTGGCAACTTTGTGTTTAAACAAAAAAAGTCCAGTTGAATTATTTTTGTGCTTTTAAAAGACTAGCTCTCATTAAGCAATAAAGCCATTAGGTAAATCAGTGCTGCAGTCTTGTCTTGGGGTTGAACGAGGTACTGGTCGTTCCCTGTTGAAAAGGATACTGCTGACTTTGAGGGGGTTCAGAAAAGGCTGAGCAAAATATCAAGCACTGGAGAAGACTCCTTCATGAAAGGGCAGAAGAATGTGATAGCTTAGAAAAGAGGTGAAAAAGAGAAACCAAGATAAAAGATCAAATAATGAATCATCTAGAAAAGATATATAAGATTATCTTATAGCATGGCCATTCAATTACATTAGAAGGTGGGAAATTCCAAACTTATTGAAATAAGTATTTTTTTTGCATGGCATGTAATTAGACTTTTGAACTCATTGCCACAGGAAATTGCTGAAGTCTAGACAATATGAAGCCTCAAGAAACAGATTGGCCACTTATATGAAAAATGAAAATGATGGTGCTGAATGTTAAATAACAATAGTGAAGAGATATTACTCTTGGTGATTCATATCTTAAGCCAATCTTTCATGCCACGTTCTCCTGCGTGAAGCATTGGGATGAGATCTAGCTTGGATAAAGAGGGGAAATCTTCATACCTATATATTTGTTGTGGGCTCTTACACCTTCCTCTCTTTGGCTTGTTACTGTGCCCTGTCAGATACTGGACAAGATTGTTGGCTTTGCCTCAGTATGGCAATGTGCCTGCCTTTACTCAGGAAAGGAAAGACAGGAGAAAGGACAATAGAGGTAATCTGGCAAGATGGTACTGTGACTGACAGCCATCACATGTGCTCTTCACCACAGGCAGAACTGGAGGCTGCTGCTGCCTTTTACATAGAGTTAGCTGTTGAGGCACTGATCCTTGCATGCAGGGTGTACAACTGGGAGGCCATCAGCAGCCAAGCCTGTATTGCTGAATCAAAAAGTAGCTGGACATGCTATAAGAAAAGCTGGAAAGGGCTGGATGTCCTTATATATACTTGAGCATGTTTTTTGTTGTCTGTGCCAATAGCTGCACGAGGTAGCTCTTCCTCCCTGTGATGCTACTAAGACTTTAAAGTCTTTCAAAAGCAACTCTAGGAGCACTCTTGTACATCTTCAGTTGCAATGGTGGAGCTATACTGATGGTATGCTACTGTATTAGGGTGTTCTAGCTCTTTTTTCCTGAAGGATGCTGAATTTGAATTCACCTATGTGTGGCCAGCAATGCAATGGCCACTTGCTTACCAATTGTGCAAATCCCCCTTCCCTTCTTCTATTCCCAGGAAGCCTTTTGAGCTACTCCTGATTCCTGAATACTTATGAATTCATGGCTATCACATGGGAGACATAAACATAGGAGCTCTGATCTGACCATCCAGTCTATCATTTCAGGCACATTTCTATTGCAGTGCTTTGGTTTCCAGTGTAGCAAAGCTCCAAATATGTTTAATAGTAATCCTGTGAGAAGTCTATGCAAATCAGGAAAATATTAAAAGATCAGCTTCATTTTTAGTGTGTCTAAATCTAGTCCACTTCAGCATTGACAAATTTGTATTAAGCAAGCACTGATATAGGTCTCCAACTTTAAGTGCATGTTTATAATCCACTGAAGTGGATTGAGATCAATAGGTTTGAGGAATGTGCTTAAAATGAAGAGTACACTTGAGTGCTTGTAGAGTCAAGGCCCTGTTAAAGAGCTCATCAAAGGTTTTCCTAGATGCAAAGTTGCACTGATATAAATTTGAAAGTGATTTGAAATTGATTGGATTAAACTCATCTGGAAGTTTGGTAAATGCAGTTGATGAAAGGGTAGGTTTGAGGGTTGAGAGGCAAATTTTGCTAAAGCTAGTCAGGGTTAAAGGCACTGCCACTCTCCCAGGTTTCCTTGTCCCTATTCTGAAGATCACTGCCCTGAGGACACAGTGGCAAAACATATATGTCCCTGTCCCTCCACTGCTGTGTTTTAGAGGCTCCTATATTAAACTGTCTAGTAAAGTGATTTTATTCTAAAATCTCAAATTATGAACAGAAGCAATTGAGATGTGCCCAAGTTCCCTTTTCATCTTCCTGAATTAGTGGCCAGTAAGCTCTGGCAATGGGACAGGCAAACAGCCAGGGAGTCAGAGCATCTTCATCTCTTCCTGCTGTTTGTATCAGTGTGTGCTTGAGTGTGTTACAGGTGGTAAATAAATGGAAAAGAATCACTGAGTCTGGAGTGTGTTCATGCAGAAACATTTAAGGAAGTCTTACATCAGTTTAGTAGGATCAGCAGACTACAATTACCTAAACCTCTCAAACTTTCACCTGCAAGACTGGGCTGGGGATGGGAAGTCACCAGTTTAATATGCTTTATCAAATGCATGTTTATTAACCAAACTGCAAAAATTGTGTGCACGGTCTCAACTCAAAGCAATAACAGTGTAAATTGTGTTAAATTCATGGTTCACTGGAAAGCCATGTAATGGAAGCACACTCCCAAAGTTTAATAAAAAACTCACAAAGCCGTTAACCCCCTGCCTGCCTGCACACAGAATGTAAGTGCCTTTAACATGCATCTGAATAGGCACCACACTTACAATACACTGCTGATGTCAGAAGATCCTTGAGAAATTACGATATGGTTCTACAAATCCATGCCTTGGATATTTGCGGCCACAATGGCTTTCTATTCTATGTAAAACATTAGTATGTATCATTCACTGTATTTCAGTCCTTACTCCAGTCCTCATGCTTTTTTCCCCTCCTTTTGAATCTGTTATGTAAATGAAAAAACATCCTTAAAAATCTCTCAGTATGAATTCTCCCCCCTGTAGCTCCTGGCAACACAGTCTAGTTCAAGTTGAGTTACTTTTATTAAGCCTTTGATTCTGGGGGAAAATAATAACTTTTCTTTTTTTTCATTATTGCCATTATGGGATCATCACATGTTTGAGTTCAATCCATTGCTCAGGAAATTCTTACACAGATGGTCAATAGTTCATGCAAGGAGGCAGCAGACCATGTAAATAAGCCTTTGGATTCAGGCATTACTATTACAAGAGTAGCTTAGTAAAAAGGCCAAACCCTTTGAGAAATTGCTCATTGCTATTGCTAGCATTCAAGCCCAGTCTAATTTAGGATTTTTTAAAAATTTAGAATAAATTGGATTGCTGGACATTTTATTTCTGTTTAAGTTTATATAAATATATATATGTGTGTTTGTGTATACATACACTAAGTAAAATTATCAGAATTAGTATGATCTGACTATATCTCAGTCATTTTCTAAATCATTGTCATCTAAAAATCAGTCATTTTCCATAAGTTCTAAAGTATATCGGATTTTATTGGTCCTAAAACGTATGCATGCTATAAAGTGCAAGCAATAGATCGATATATAGTGTGTAGACTCCAGGAGGAAAGGCCAGATACAAGTAATAGTCCCTCAGCTAATCATAAGGAAACTGCCCTTTCAGAAGAGGGATTATTTTATTTTTATTTCATTTTTATTTTTAGCTCTGCCCACTTTTGATCCAGGATTTGAGTACAGGTTTCACTACTAGATTTTAAATCTCTCCAGATGCCGTGCACTACTCTTTAGCCCAGCCATGACAGCTTCACAGCTCTACGGTCTTGGTTTTCTACACAAAAAAAAAAATCCTCTAAAAAGATCCTCCCAAAGTCCTGAGGAACAGCAGCACTGCTCTTACTCATACTGTCATCTGGCAAAGATTGTATCTTATACAAATTCATCATAATTTAAGTTACTCCCTAGTTTTTCATCTATATAGAGAAATGAAGCCACACTGCTTGCACAAGCCATCGTGATTCAGGGACTGAACAACAAACACAGTGGAAAGGGAAGCCATAAATATGCAGTGGTGCCGGATACCAACTTCATTCACTGTTAGTGGATCTTGGTAATGGTCTTTGACAAAGTAAGGAGTTAGCTGGGTCCTGGTGAGAGAGTGGAAATCACCTTCATGCACATGTTCCTGCTCAGGCCTGTAAGAGAAGGTGGAGAGGTGAAGGGTTGCTTCTGCAGGTGAGACCTGGGACCAGGCTCACTCTGGAGAGGCGGACAGTGGGAAGAATAGTGCAACTCCAGTGCAAATGCACTTCTGCTCCCCTTTCCACTCCCCAGCTTGAGTTAGCAAGGGAACAAAATAAGCAATACTAATAGCATTCTGCAGAGAGTAATGGGGTTTTTCTGCTCTGCTGTCTACTTAGAATTCTCCATGTCAGTGTCAAACTTGAGATGCCTTGCTGCTTACCTCTCCCATTTTTTAAGTTGTGATGGTATAAATCGGAAAATGCATAACCGCAAACACTCTTGGGCTCTCTAATGATTCAGGAACCACCCTAGAAATTGCTGAGTTCCCATAAAATCATGCTTGCACCCTGCCTGAGGAAAGACCATCCATCAGACTGCACACATGCATCTCGTCTTATCACTGCCCATTGCAAGACCATTGGAAGCAAGCTGTGGGTATGAGAAGTTGCTAGCTGGCATGTTCCTAGCAAACCAGAAGTGGTCCTTTTGTATATTTTTTCTCTGGAAAGCCCTGATCCACAGATTGCTGGATCTGGAGGAGCATTCCTTGGGGGATAGAATTTCTTCTCACTTAAGCATCTGCTGTTGGCTGGAGCTGGGCACTGGACACCGGACACTGAACTAAAAGGTCTTTTATTTGATCCAGTATGATTCTCTTGTGCATAAACTAACACTGAAGAAAACAGGAGGGCTGGCTCTGCCCCTAGTGTACCATAGTTAGCATTGAATAAATTCCAATCAGCCCCAGATGAGAGCAAGTGCTTGTTTGGATTAAATGTCCTACAGCTATGGAACAAGTTAGCATGTTTGCATTTCTTCTGCAAGCCATGATCATCCTGTGTCCTAAAACCCTCTTTGTGTCTGCTGTGGCATTTCATCTATGTGCTACTTGTGTGCATCTTGTTTCTGAAAGGTGACGGGCTATAATGAAGTGAATGGGAAGGGGGGTAGTTGCATCTTCACCCTTCCAGAGATGATCAAATCGATAATTATCTCTGTGCATGAAATCACAGTTGTCTCATTAAAAGTTGAGTTATAGTTTATGTGTTCTGCTGCTGTAGTTCCTTCAGTGGTTTTGAGGTAATGCTCCTGAACTGTGTGCAGCAGGTCAGTCCTTTTGTCCAGGCAACAAATTTGATTTCTTTTCCAACTTTTCCCCTGCAGTGGCCCCTTCAACACATAAGGATTTGTATCTGAACATGCCAAGGGCAGTGTTAAAAATCCATATTTGCCAAGAAAAGAGGGAGTACTAACATTTAGAAAAGTGGGAGGATGAACCTTCAATGAAGATACAAAGTCAATACAGAGACGTGCAGTGACCTCAGCATAGGTCAAGTTGACCTTTGTGAGAATAGAGAAAAAAGAATGAAAGGAAAACAAGTTAAAAGAAAAAGCAGCACTAAAAATATGAGCTGCAGCCATTAGTTGCGGTACTGTCAGTTCCTAAAGTGCCTGGTCAACAGCTTGCCTTTCCTTGTCTCCTGTGCTAGGATGTAAAAGCACAGAAGAGAATCAGCCTGTGCATCAGTCTAGCAGTAAACAGAATAGGTCAGTTTTCCTGCACAAGGAAACTGAGTCACGGATCAAGAAAATGGGGAAAGAAGTAAGACCTTGTGGGCCCATGGCTCTATTAGGTTGCTTACCATTATAATGCTTTTTTATCTCTGGCCACAGCACTTTGGATGGAGATCATGATCCACTGTTTTATGTCATTACAAGAGCTCTGCATACAGACATGTAGGGTAGAGGCACAATTAAAAAAGAATCCAACAATTTATGTCGTTCATTACCCAGCAGTCTTTGTAACTCTTGGCTTTATGTATTCCACGCTGGTGCACTTCTTATTGGGGAACATAAAAGAGAACTTGGATTAACTGCAAAGTAGATGTAAGAATATTATACTTCCTTAATTTTTACATTTGCCATGTGCAAGGTGCTAGCTGCACAAAGCATAGGGTGGGGGAAGGAATTTCTCCCCACATGATCTGAAGATGTTCATGGGGATTTTTCTTGCTCTGCAGAGAGACGGCAAGGGATCAACAGTTAGGGTATGTAGGAATGTCATACTCAATTAATTTCCTGAAATTACACTCTGAAGTTATGTTTAGAAAATGAATTAATATTGGTGAAAAGCACTGATATCCTTGGGAAAAGGGCAGCAGAGAAGAGCACATTGTTGTTATTAAACTGTTGTAGAAATCCACTCTTTGGCTTTGACTGAATTATTGCAGTGAGTTTCCTTGGTGATGTGACGTAGAATTTACTGGAGTGTTTGTGCTGTATCATTGAAAATGACACTACCTTTATTAAACAATCTATGGGACTCTTAACTCTTTTCTACGCTGCAAACCAGCTTTGCCAGTGATTCTTATCAAGTGTCCTGAGCCAGTAAAGTGGAGGCTGGTCAGACATTCAGTATGAAATATCTAAGTTAAGGGAAGGCTGACGGCAAAAAATAAGTGCCTTGCTCAAGGTAAATGCAATCATAATAGATGGATAAAGAATGTGGCTGAAGTCTCAATTAACCACTCATTAAATTGTTGCCTATTAATAACAAAGGACAGAGTGAAAGTGCTTGCCATCGTATAATTTTCTCCCTCAAACTAGGAACATAAGGTTCAGTATTAAGAGACCTCTACGTAAGTCATCAGTTTAGAGCCAGCTTTGTTGGCACTATCTGAAAGCTGTCACCAATGGCTGGTCATTTATTTCAGTAAAATGACTTAATGGTTTGAGTCCAGTTTTTCTTAAACAGGTGCCTGCATCATAATGAATCTCATCTCAATCAATGCTAATTGCTGCTCCTGACAGCAGCCTCCTCAGAGTGTCTTTAGGGATCAAGCATGCTGTAAAGGTCAGATCTGATGGGGTCACACACCTAGGGATCAGTAACAGGGCTTTCTTTTCAAAAGCTGCCAGTCTGGCATCAAATACAATGAGTACTGGAGACTAATATTTTGGTCTGAATTTCCCTCATGCTTGAGACGTTAGAGTGCTCAGGTTAAAGGTTTCTAGCTTGTTAAATGTTAGTGCAAATTATTAAGCCATCTTTTCAACAGTGCTCTGTTATGGTGCAGCGGGGTGGTAATGTTCTTCACAGCTGAACTCAATCCTATGGCAACACTGATTTTATCACCTACAGCGTAGCAGGACCCGTACATTTGGAGTGACTGCAATGCAGCAGTTTTGTTCTCTGATAGGGGGTTTTACTGGTGTTGCATCTGTGGTAACCTGTGGGGTCTGATGAAGGAGCTACAGGACTGAAAGTTTATCTGTGTGCTCCAAATATATGCTGATCTTGAAAAAGAAATTACATCTCCACAAGAGCATAATCACTCCCTTGTCAAATTAAATTGAGTAAATTTTCTTCTCTGAAATTGGGTTTGATTTTTGTAATGACTGTTTAGTCCTACAAATACTGGTATAATGGGAATATAGATACACTTTGATTGAATGTAGATGATCTCCTGGATACCCCAACTCGATTACATATCCCAGTGGATCCTAAATAGGAAGCTCTGGTTTCCTTAAATCAAAATGGTTGCTTCTTTGTCATACCATTGTGAAAAAGCCAGGAGCCTGATTAATAGCTGGGCTCCAAGCCTCTTTCACAAAGCAAGAGAAACTGCAAAGGAATCAACAGGTATGTTAAATATTGATACCTGTGTCACACCGATATTTTGTAGCTTCTCATTCTGGGATGGGATAGAATAATGGAAAGAAAATAAAATTATTTTATAGTATATACATATCTTTAATGAAGGAAATTTAAATTATTCCCCTATTCAAATAAGACAATTCTGTCGTCACCAATCAGATAATCTCTGATATTGGGTATTGAAATTCTTCAGTGTTTGACTAAACAAGGAATAAATTTATTCTGGAAGTTCTGTGAGGTCTTAAAATGTAGCAGTTTTTTATTTTATGCTTCTCCCTAAACCTCCCTTTGCCACCCTGAAAATTAATGGTATAATACAACGCTTAACTTCACACTGGTACACAGCAGGCCAGACATAGCAGTTGGTTGAACCCTACGTCTGTAACACCAACAGTATTGATCTGGCAGTCTTTTTGTGATGGGCTAGACCCTCTCTCTTCGATCTTCAGTTTGTGAAATTACTGAGGTATCAGATGCAGACTGGCACAATCCATATCAGTACAAATGAGGACAGAGTGTGAGCCAAAACATGATATTTTGCTAGTGATTTGCTTATTATCTACATCTTCCCAGCCTTTCAGGAAATGCAAACCTTGGAGGAGGGAGGGAAAAGCAGCTGGATAAGTTGAGGTCATGAGGAAAAACAAGGCTTGTTAGATCAAGTTTGAAACCATATCAGAAGAGGCAGAAGTTTATTTCTTTTTACTTTTCTTATATGTGTTATCATTACAGGTCAAGTTATTTCTAACCCACTTCTGGTGACTTTGGGAATAAATGCTGTATCCTGGGACTTGCTGAGTACGTTGCCCCTGGTCTGAGATCTGCTGAACATGGTGAAAAGATCTGCTCTGGATCAGGCTTTGCAGCGGGAGTTGAGGCTGCTTCCAGCCAGAAGCCCAGTTTTTCACTTTCTTCGCAAGCTATTTTTCTTTTCTTTGCTGCCCTAAGTTCTACAAATCTTTCCTCACTGGAATATTATGTCTCTGCAAAATCAGACTCTATTGTTTTTTTACTCCATCCAAGGAATTAAATCTGTTTTTTTCATATCACTGGAAGCGTCAGAATGGGACAAATCTGAATGGAAAAGCTCACCAGTGGGCCAGTTCCTCTGTGTCATCCAACAGAGAAAATTAGTATGAAAGGGCAGTAGGAAAAGCAATTCAATTGGCTTAAATTAGCTGGTTTTTTTCCCTGTTGAGCTCTCCCCTTGGATTATTTGGGGTTTTTTCTTTATAATGAGTGCTGGTGGAGACTATGAATGCCAGGAACGGCAACATACCCTGTGCCTCTAGTCCATCTAATCACAAGCCATGTACAGTTAGACAGTGGAGCTACAGCTGCTAATCCCTTCTGACTTCTAGAAGAATTGAAAAGCTCGGCTGATACATACTGGGTCACAGGTTCATCGCATGTACAGGGGAAAGCAAGTGCTGTCTGCAAACAAACCACCAGCTGCACAGTCGAGCCAGGCCAGATTTATTATTCCTTTTCTTTCAGGTCATCAAGTCATGGTGAATCACTTCAGAACCCCGTGGACTCCATCCAAAGCCTGCCTTCAGTTTCAGAGGTCCAGGGTCATTGTGGGACTCATCCATGGTTGTACCCAGGTGACAGCTAAATGTCTTCTAGGAGCTGGATGAGAAACAGGCCGAGATTCACTGAAATCTTTTGTTTTAATTTGGATTAACCCACAGTATTATTTAAGTTTTTAGGACAGGCTCTGCCTTCTGTTAGATCATGAAATTGGCTTTGTGACACCAATCTTGCATGAGACATTACATCAGCTAAATGTGGCTGGATTGCATTGCCTTGCTTTTGTACATCTACATACTCTGTGCATAATCCTGAGATGTCTGTCCAAGTTTTCTTTCCTCCTGGAGATGCCTGTGTATGCATTCTGTCACTTACGACGTATGGATGTGTACAGTCTGCTTACAATTACATGGAACTGCTGAGTTCATATCCAAGCATACCATGCATTTAAACTGTGAACATGTTTAGGAAGCTCTATTCCTTTTTGACACCTTATGCCCAGAGGAAAGAATGAGAGGAAAAATATGTGCGTTTTTGAGTAGGAGAAAAAAAGGATTGCTCTCAGGAGACTTTCTCCTCAGATTCTGTGATGATTAATGCTCCTGTCAATTATTGGGTTATTCAGAAACAAGCTATAAAAAGTGCTTAATTTTAGCTTCATTCGCTTTTTGGATTGATGCCATTTCTACTTCTGTGAAAATAAGTATTCCCTGTGGAAATGAAGATCTCTCAGCTGGACGACAAATCAGTGCCAATTAAGATCACAGTAATGATTAAGAACTTCCCACCCTGGGTCTTCATTTGAGATTTTATTAATATTTTTGGGGGGACATACTCAAGCAATTGTGAAGTTCCCCCACAATATTAGCTTTGGAGCATTTAGTACAAGTCACAAAGTGCTAAAATAAGTATTTTTCTTCTTCATATCTACGGTTTCTTAGCATAGGACTAGGAACTATAATGACCTAAGGGATTGATATCTGTGACTTAACACCTGTTCTTGGAGAAAGTATCATGCTTATTGATTGTTGGGGGTTTTTAAATTTTTAAATTTTTGTTAGTTATTAGATAGTTGTATGACTCTTTCTTCAATAAAATCCCTCTCCCAAGGTGAGAAGTCAAGGTGAGATGTAAAACCTGAATTGATGGCAATGAGGATTTACATATTGTAATTTAAACAAACAAAAATATATGTCTCTAAAACAGGCTAACTAGTTAGGTTCCTCTCTGCTGTATGGAAATCACACTGCAATTCAATCCACCTATTTTAGGTACCAGTTTTAGAAGGAATTGCCCTTTGGAAGTCACTTGCCTCTCCTTTGCAGAGAGAGGAAACTTGCATGCCAGGCTAAGAAGTTAGATGTGTAATGTTTATACAGTTTTATATAGCTTAAATCAGTGTGTGAATCCTACCTTTGGTGTGTTTAAGAATCCCATGTCTCTTCTCCAAAGATCTGTAAGGGCTAGGAGCTGGCTACTCTGGTTTAAAGAATTTTATGTCTTTTTATCCTGAACTCCACTGCTCTGTCTAGCACTGTCAAGTGGATTTTCCAGTGATTCATGACAGAAGCAACTGCATTATAGCTCTGGAGCAAATAGTTTAGGTCTGAAGCTTTTAAATAATTCTAACAGTCAGGAAGTCACAGGACAAGGGACTGTTCCTTGGAAAAGTATGGGGTGCTTTGAGTCTGCAAAAATTAATGCATGGATTTTATTTGCTTCTTTATTTGGTTCTAAATTACCTGCTTTGGTTCTAAAATCTGCTTTAGTAAAAGGGCACTACTCTTGTTGTTGTACCTGGATACAGCATGATGTTTTCCTTTGGGAGCAGGTGAGGCTTTAAAAGTCACAAGAGACAGCTGAGGTCCTAATTTCCTTTCAGAGTCAATGGGGTTTATGCCCTTAAATCCTCATTGACCTAAAATGGTTTCTCTTTTGTTGGTAAGAAGCTCTACAGTCAAACACAAATATTAAATTAAAAGTGCTTCCTGTTTGTAGTAGCTGAAAAGCATCTTGTGGGCAGATATTATACGGATAACTCAAAAAAAAATCTGAAAAATAAGAAATGCTTCAGAGAGATACTCAAAAACTTTTTCAACATTTCTTTACAACTCTGTCTCTTGAGTCCTGGATAAAACTCAGTCACAATGCAAATGTAATGACATCGGTGAGATTGTGAGATTTAAGAAAAAAATAAATTGAAAAAATTATTTGTTACCTATTAGACGGAAGGTTAGAGAAGAGGGGAAATAGGAAAGGAAAAATAAACAGTTAACCTACTAAGCTAATTTTGCCTTCTAATAGAGTGTTTGGTACTCACATTATCCAGTGCGACCTGGAACGTAGAGTAAGAACATAATTTTATGTTGTAAACTTATTTAAAATGAATGAGACTGCCAGCTCACATTCCTCTAACGATATTTTATGTGCCTAAGTTTAGGGGTTGATCCCATACTCTTATTGGATTTCTCAGTCCAGGTATCATTCTGATTTCAAAAGTGGGAAAAGGAACTTAAGTTTCAAGGTTTGTAATGGTAAGACAAGTCAGCTGAACCCTTCTTGCCTGATGTGCCCTAGACTTTCTCTCTCCCTTCACACCTTTTCCTAATTCCATGTTTTCTCTCTGCTGTTGCAGCTGGGGAATGGCTGGCCAAGAGATGTGAGAGCTGAGGCTTGGATCTTCACAGCTGAGGATTTCTGTAACCTGAGCATGGAAAAGTTGTGTCCACAAGTTGAATGTTGAGGTATTGTCCTGGTTTCAGCTGAGATAGAGTTAAATTTCTTTGTAGTAGCTGGTATGGGGCTGTGCTTTGGATTTGTGCTGGAAACAGCGGTGATAACGTGGAGATGTTTTAGTTGTTGCTAAGTAGCGCTTACACTGGTCAAGGACTTTTTCAGCTCCCCATGTTCTGCCGGGTGCACAAGAAACTGGGAGGGGGCACAGCCGGGACAGCTGACCCCAACTGACCCATGGGATATTCCACACCATGTGGAATATTCTCACCAGGGGGGAGTGAGCGAGCGGCTGCGTGGTGCCTGGTTGCTGACTGGGGCTAAACCACGACAGGTATGTAAGATTGAGCTGGTGGTTTCAGTCCTCACCTACCCCACAGAGCTCTGTGTCTGAGAATAGCCACCATTTCTGGCACTTACGGTGGAATCCTCCAAGAAAGCCCTGCATGGGCAAAGAGAATAAATTGCTTCCTCACTTGCAGATGCAGTCCCTAAAGTTCAGCATTAAGAAGTGAATAGGGAGGCATCATAGGAGAGATTTTGCTACTACTGTCTATAATAAGGTTAAAAGGTAACTTCATCGCATCTCTAAGTATCTCCAGTGGGGATATCTAGTATATAGTGCAGAGGTGGGAGAGAACTCATTAATTTTAGATAAAGTCATGACAAGAAACAGTAGATGGAAACTGAAATCAGATGAGTTAAAAAAGCAAGAAATTTTTTTATTAGTTATTTCTGATTTATTAATTTTCTTAACAGCAGAGGTAATTAACAACCTTGACTGACTGCTCAGAGGAAAAGGAAACGTTTCCATCACTTTTAATCTTTAAATTTCAAATAGATTTCTTTCTGAGGTGGGAGTTTTAACCACTCCAGAAGTTATTGAGCTGAGTAGAGGAATTCCTAGGTGAGGTGTTGTCATTAATATTATCAAGGCTTTGAGGCTGCGGGATTATCATAGGTCTTTCTGGCCTTAAAAAAAATCTATAAACTTGTGTATAGCTGTGTATAATGTAACCTTTCAAAGATATTTTGTTGAATGGTTGAGCTTTTATGATATTTTACCTGCACATTTCTGCATACATGTACACCTCTTTTAGGCTATTTGCCCAGTGCTCTTAAGTTCAGTTTTAACTGTACCATAAACTATATCCTCCTTAACACTGCTGCTGGGTATGCTGGGAAAAGCACAGATTGTTGTAGTTCTTCCTCAGGCCTCACTCTGAGACTGTTTAAACTCCTTCCTAACAGATAGCAATGTATTTTAAACTACATCTTTGTAGGAAGAAAGTATTAAGTCTCTGGGGTTTTTCTTAGCCTGTCCTTATTGTCCTTGTAATTCCAGGACTTTGCCTGTACTGTCCTCGCCCTGTAAACCTATAAGCTCTTTCAATGGCATTTTCCCTTCTCCATGGGCTCATATTTCCAGCCTCAGTCCAATGAAGATCTAACTTATGTCCTTCCACGATAATCAACTATCCTCACTCGATATCATCTGCAGGTGGAGGGTCTGCCCTGCTGCAGAGGACGAGCAGATCAAGGAGCTTGCTAGGGCAATTTAGAGGAAAGAATCCTTCTTTCAGGAAGGGTGGTGGGAGAGCCCACTAGGCTGCGTCAACAACCACCTTGCCTGCCAGTGCCATCCCTTGGCAACTACCGGGGGGACTATAAGTAATCAATGTGAAGGAACACAGAAGTGCAATTTTTTTTTCCTTGCTCGACAGGACTTATCTGATAAGTCTTCTATGACCTGCTTTGTAGCATAAAGGGTTAAGAGTTGAAAAAAAGTGGAGGTTATGTGTAGATAGAATCTTCTAGCAGTGACTTACACACATGCACGCACACAGTGTGGCTTGACTAGAGATGAAGAAGCACTGAGGCTCTGCTTTGTACACTTCAATTTTTCCTGCCCTTGCAGATATAAACACCAGGGAAGGTCTCATGTAAATTGGCGACAGAGAAATTATTATCTGTTTATCTTGCTTTCCTTTCAGAGCAGTACAATGCAATCAGCAGAACTCTCCTCCCTGCCTCCTTCTCTCTTCCTAACAAAAATCCTTGTTTTAGAAAAATTAAAATGCACTGTGGATAAAGTAAGGTGACCCTAGGTTTTGGATCTGTTTCCTTTATTAGCAGCAAATAGGCATGTAGTGATTGCTGCTTCTAGTATCAATGCTGGAGCATTTAACTAGTCAGAAGAGTTTACAGATGCCAGAAGAGAAAGCCAGTGATGCATATAATATATTGCTGGAATCATAAATAGCTGAGACAAGGGCTGCTTATTGCTTAGTTCAATATTGTTGTTTAATAGCAACTCTAAATACACTCTGCTGGGTTAAATATTGTACTATTAACTCCAGAGATAATGATCTTCCTAGATTGAATGAGAGACAATCATATTATGGTGTGATGCATTTCTTTGAGCTCCCCATATGTGAGCAGGGTAATTGAAGGGACTAGCAATTCTGTAAGCCATCCTGAGGGTCAAATTCTCTCATTGTACAGGCTCCCCATTCCTAGAGAGGGCAGGATGACTTACTCTATGAATACAAAAGCATTAGATGACCCTGCTTTGTATATTTGCAAAGTACCCATCAACCCAGCATCCCAGTGTGTGGATATCATCAATCTCTAACTAATTATAAGGTATCTGTTCCACAATAGTAGCTTCAAAGGTAACAATTTATCCAGGCTTTTCCCTCATCCTTTCTTATAGGTAACTGAATGAAGAAATGAGTTGTCTTCATGTTGATTTTTTGTCTCTCTCTGGTCTGAGCTAGAAGGAAAATGAAAAAGGACTCAGCAGAGAAAGGAGCCCTGTTTCTAGAAGAGTGGTAATGTCCCTAGAAAATGTTCTACCTTTAAACCCACCTGAATAGTTCAATGAAAGCGTAGATCACATAGGCAGTTAGAGTGGAAGTTTTTGTGATATTTTAGGAATACATTTTTAGCTGGCCAAACAAAAGAGGGATCTGGAGGATGAAAGAAATGCCCACAGTTTACCTCTGCTTGCAACAGTCTATTCACTTTACTTATGTTGTGTATTTGACACTGGAGTGTCCCTCCTTTTCTATTTCTCATGTTCTCAGTTCCTGTCTTGTTCAGTGCTGTATTTAAATGTTTCATTTAAAGGTTTCAAGTTATTGAGGAGAGGAAATTACATATATTTTTATATATATGTGTGTATGTATATGCATGCATGTGTGTATGTATATACACTTATAAAGTTCTCGGTAACAAAGCCAAATGTTATGTAGACTTTTCTGTTCCCCTCTAAGATTTAACTCTTTACCCTCATTACCCTTCTGCTTTAAATTCAGAACTTTTAGAGAGCAGCCTGATGTTCTCTAAACACACACAGACTAGCAATAGCAAAGGCTGGCATCGGCGGTCAGGAGAGATGTGCACCTCAGTTCTGTTCCCTCTCCTCCAAATGACCATTTTAATTTGCTTGATGGACACTTAGGTCAGCAGAAATTCCACACATATTGCAAGAGGATTGTGCTGGTAAGTTATGTGAACCATTTTAAAACATTTTGTTTTAAAACCCAGAACTTTGTGAATCTCTCCACGTGACAATTAAATGTAATTTATCTTAGCTGTTTGGTGTTTTTCCGGGTAACAGTGGCAAACCAGGAACTATTCAGCAAGCACTATAAACAGTTGTTTAAAGCTTCTTTTATACTAATCTATTTGCAGAATGACCTCTGCAAGTCTTGCTTACTGGGAGCATTCTATACTTGTACTTATTCAAACTTTTTGTTTCTTTTCTCACTGTGAAGGTTGTTTTCAAGGCAGGTTATCTTTTAGGCCTCCTCCTTCATGGAGATGAGGATTTATTTTTATTGCTTTAAAAAATGGGTTAGATGCTTCTGATTTGCTTGCTGGTATGTTTTTAATTTCATCATGGGGTCTTGCCACTGGATGCACTGCAATTTTGAGTCCTAATTTTATTGTCTAGGTAAAATGAAGGAGAAATTTGAAATATTTTCCACTTGAAGTGCAAGGGTACTTTTGACTCACAAGCCTGTTGCTGCCCATGAAACTACTTGCAAGGTAATGACTGCTAAGCTCTGGTGAATATATCTGGGTGTAACTGTTGCATATGTGGGTATGGGATCTTCAGATGATCATCAGCTATGGAATAATTTATGATAAAACAGCAGCACAGACACATTAAAAGTATAAGATTGTTGGTACCTAAATGGGAAGATTCAGAGATTTCTGGTCCAAAATAAGTTGGTTCTTTGCTATCTTTGCAATGACTTAACAATTTTTATTGAGCTCCCATTGTTCCTATAATATAATTTTTTTCCATTTAATAGTTTTTACATTGGTCTTGATTCCTAGACTGAAGAATGTCTGTTGGTTTGGGATTTTCATTTATTCTATTGGAATCCTAATACAGAATAATAGAACATAATAATAGAAATAAAACATACTATTGATTGATTACAGTGATTTTGAGGAAAACATTATAGTCAGATCATTGGAGATTATATTAATTTGCACTAATTCAAGACCTAGCCATATCTGTCTCCTCTTTGTTTTGATTTTTTTCCCTTAGAAGATCTAGCCTTTTCACTCAAAAGCAGGAAGAGACTGTGTCATGGTTTAGCTCCAGCGGGCAACCGAGCCCCACCCAGCCACTCACTCACTCCCACCCAGTTGGATGGGGGAGAGAATCTGAAGGGTAAAAGTGAGAAACTCATGGGTTTAGATAAAGACAATTTAATAGGTAAAGCAAAACAGTAATAGTAATAATAATAATAATAATATAATGAAAAGGAAAGGCAAGAGCCGCGCTCACAAGCAAAACAAAACAAGGAATTAATCCACTCCTCCCCATGGGCAGGCGGGTGTTCAGCCGTCTCCAGGAAAGCAGGGCTCCATCACACGTAATGGTTACTTGGGAGGACAAACACCATCACTCTGAATGTCCACCCCTTCCTTCTTCTGCCCCCAGCTTCATATGCTAGGCATAATGCCATATGATATGGAATATCCCTTTGGTCAGTTTGGATCAGCTGCCTTGGCTGTGCCCCCTCCCCTCCCAGCTTCTTGTGCCCCTGACAGAGCATGGGAAGCTGAAAGTCTTTGACTAGTATAGGTGCTTCTTAGGGACACCCAGCTGCTACTTAACAACAACTAAAATGTCAATGTGCCATCAGCACTATTCTCATACCAAATCCAAAACACACTATACCAGCTACAGTGAAGAAAATTAACTCTATCCTGGCCAAAACCAGGATGGACTGAAATTCCACAAGACAATATATTCCATAGCAGAGACCAGGGATATATAATCTAAGATGTTTGCATGTCTTAATTTTTTTAAAAAAGACTTATTCTTTACTGAATAACTATAATGTAGCGTAATATACAGGATCATAACAGGAAGAGGCTTCAACCATCCTCATAACACATAAAATAAAAATTATGGGAAATTATTGAAATTGCCACAGAGCAGGTACTCTTTTTTATGAATGGCATAGCCATTTGCAGCAAAAGAAATGTGTGACTACCTGGACTGACATCATAAGGTAACATGTCAGAATGTTTTGTTAAAACTTTTTCCAGAGATAAAGCAGCACATTGTTTTAGAAATATCTTAATTGTGGGATTCATTAATTTTAATGCTTGAAGCAACTTCAGCCTGCCTGTCTCTATCTATAAAGTAAGAATTTATCTCTGTTTTTTGAGGGGGAAGGAGGAAAAAACTAAGAGTACAGTGTGGGGGCATAAGATAAGTTACCAGTAACTGGGTTAAAATAAACACGTACTGAAAAGAGGAGGGTACAACTATGTAGCAGATGTTAAACTGCCATGAAATGATGCAGTGTCACTGAGAGCAGAGTACCAATAGTAGCATAAAACTACAGGTTTACCTTCAGACCAGCTGCAGGATGCAGCTGCAGTATATGATATGGAAAAACAATGAAACATTCTCGAATTATTTTAATACAAGGATAAAGAAAGATCAAATGGAGCCAGAGCCATGTCTATTTGTTGGTGTAGTCCATTGTCTAGTGAAGCCAAGACCTCCAGTAAGGGTGATTATACATATGCCTTTTCATGTGGAGAAGAGAAGATTTTCTATTGTATTTAAAGCTAGGAGAAAAAAAATATATTCTCAGCAACTGTACTTTTATTGACCTGATCACACCTGTATATAGAGGTTTAGAACATATTTGAAGGAAAACAACAAATAAAGGCATGGATTTAATTAGAAATCAGGGCAACACACAACCTAGGTTTGATAAAAGTTGGTCATACTAAGTAAATGAAGTTTGGTTTTTTTTAATAAACATTCCTCTATACAAGGAAAAAGCAGATCCTCTAATTTTCCTTCTTCAGTAAAGTCTTTGATATAGGATTACATGAAGAGTTGTGAGTTAAAAAGAAGGTAGCACTGAAAAGTGAGGGAGGAACTGAATAAAAGAGAATATTAAATGGGGAAGGGTTGGAGTAGAAGTAGGCTCCTAGCCAAGTTACCTAAGGACTGTTCTTAGGCTCAGTTTTGTGTAATATTTTCATTAGGGATTTTGGTGTTGTAGAAATTTGCTGATGAAATTTGCTGATGGTACAAAATTTGAAGATAGCACTACAGAGGAGCATTGGGATATTGTTCAAATGAACTCAATGACCTTCAAGGGGAAGCAATAGAAATAGAACGAAATTTAAGCTAACAAAGGGCAAGTTCATACACTTTGGGACTAATCATAGAATTTTTCTCATTTAGGCTGGGAACTCTGCAGTGGAAATGACAGAGGAGGAAAAGGAAATGGATTAGCTGAGCATAGGATGACTGTGAGCCTTCACCTTGCAGTACACTGGAAAAGACAAATGGGACTCTTCAGCCTATCAAGATAAGTAATATCCAATGGAGACAGAAAAATCTGAATTCCACGGCAGAAGGCAGTGATACAAAGGAAATCATTGCAGAGTACAAAGGGATGGTGAGACTTTATCTGTAATACCATGCTGAGCCCTGGTGGCTCCCAGAGGAGAAAGCACAAGGGCTGTAACAGCTTCAGGCAACGTCTACCAGGAGGATAAGTTAGGGAAAACCGGCACAGGTTGGTTTGACAGCCACAGTGAAGTCTGAGGGAGGCCTGTATACATAAAAGGAGGTCAGGGAAACTTGTTCAGGATGGACTTGCCCTGTGTGAAGAGCATGTAGACCAGAGCTGTTGAAGTTAATGGTTTTTCTGTCCATCTGAGGCAGTATATGCTGCCACCCACCTGCATAGTGGGTCCAGTGGACAGCAGCAGTGGGAAACACACACCCAGTGTGCTCTCTGCTTGCTTCTGATCTGGGTTGAGTAATTGTCCCATCTGGACAAGTAGGGTACTGCAAGCACAGTGTACACCAGGGAATACTGTTGGTGCCAGATGCTGCAGAGTTGGGCTTGGATCTGCTCCCATAATATGCCTTTCCAACTGCTGGCGTTTTTTTCCCAGTGGTTTATGCTATTAACTTTCATCCCAGGGGCTAATCATGGTTCCGCTCTAAACTTCTCTTGCCTCCAATATGATGAGGCTCAGGGTGCATGCTGGACCCAACATCATATTTCTGGTCAACTGCCAGATTGCGTTTGGACTCAGGCTCCACATATGAACATTTATATAACTGGAAAAAAGCTTGATTTTGTGTTTAACTACACTTTGAAACATCATGAGTGAGCTCTGTCTTGAACTATCTGGGGCCGCCTAAGGTGTCATACCACTATGTCAAAGGTTTCAAATAGAGACAACATAATCTCAGTCTAAGTCACCTCTACTGCTAAAAATTAATTAAACATTATCAAATTAGTCACAGCTTGATGACTATCAGCCTCTTGGTATAATTAAGATACAAGAATTATACAAAGGTTTCCACCTACTGGGTAGGCAAAATCTGCTGCCACTTGATCTTGTCCTGAATTGATCTTTTAGGCTTAAAAATAATAATAGGATAAAATGCAGTGAAGGGAATTGCAAAGCATGGCACATATGACAAATTCAGCTGCACAAACACAAAACAGCGACTATCTGGTTCAGCAGCAGTACCTCTAGAAAGAATATAATATGGGCTTATAGAACAGGGCTCAACAATGCAGGCTCTGGGAAACCGGGATGATTTCACTGCTTCCTGATGCAATGGGGATTGCAAAGCCTGACAGGGAACTTGACCATGAAGGATTTTGTATTTTTTTTCTCCTGGAAAATTGTGTGTGCCTTTTGTGTTGTTCTTTAAGTCGGCAGCCTGGTGGTCTAATGCATGAAACAAACATACAGAGAGAGATCAAGTGTAAAAATCTATTTCCAAAGCCGGGGAGTATCTCACTGATTATCAAGTACCGTGCGTTAGCTAAATTTGGATGAAATACAGCTGCAGATAGTTCAGGAAGGATAATTGTCTGATGAAATCAACAGAAGTTACCTTCTTAGGTAACTCTGTTTCTAATAACTTGGTCTTTCAGACTGCTGTAAATCTTCAGGATGATGCTGCATCCTTGGCGAAAGTCAAGCAAATGAAAACACCGTGCGCAAGCTGTGTATGCCTTACTAGTTCACTGAATCAAGTCTAAGAGCTATTGCAAAAAATGTCATAACTTAAAGAAAATGCCACAGTTGTGATTTCTTGCTTTATTCTTGGAGGACTTGTCTTCCCTAGAAGTCTGTTACAAATTCATCACATCTAACTACATAGGGAAAAAGAAATAGACAAAGCATTTTTTCCACCAGGTGAAATTCCTTTTTAACTTGGGAGAGACAAGTGAACAGGTATGACAGCTAACTGTGAGTAAGGAAACTCTGTTTATGGCATCTTCCTTGTGGCAGAGTTTTCTTCTAATGGTCCTGGAAGATCCCTTACAATTAACTTAAGGCAGATGATGACTCCCACAGACTGCTTCCAACACAGCCATTTGCTTCTCCAGGTAAAGGTGTAAAGGATTTTTTTCTTTCCTGACCTTTTCTTTTTCTCCTGTGTAGATCTATATTTGAGAGCTACAGTGCTTAATTCACTTGGGAAACTTGTACAGTAACTCAAATCGCATCCTGAGCTTAAAAATTGCTAGTGTTGCTCTGGCAGAGCCGCTGCCTGCTCCTCTATTTATTGTAGCACTCTGTGGCACACAAAGCCAGGGAGAGGAGGCTTGACCGCATACAGATTAGATTTTCTTCTATTTTTCTGTAAACATCTAAGGAGAAAGTGTGTGTCAGTGTTTGCCCAAATGTTTAGACGTGGTTGATTCAGATTCATTCCAGTGCATCAGGGCATATGGAGCAGGGTGGGAGGGTGACGGCAGTGCCTTTTGGAGTGACTCCCAAACAACACAACTGGGCTTCCAGACCAGCTGGCAAGTGCTGACAAATCCTGAAGGCGACCTAATGATTTTTGTTTGGGAAAGGGGCTAGTGAATGATGGGTTTGAAACTGGACCTCCCATCTGTTCCTGATTCATCTTCCACTGAAGCTAAAGAATGAGAATGAGCAACCAGCTTCATCCAGCAGTCTGGGGATCGTGTCACCAAACCAGACGGCAGCAATTTAACTTTTGTCTCTCGTAAGACCAGTACATACTGGCAGAAATTTATTGTTTCTTCATTACTAAGGATTTACTGGATGCTTCGTTGTTCTTGGGGGGAAGACAATATTTCCTGCTTTGTAAATGTGACCTTTCCTTTTGGAGTATTTTTTAGCTAGCTATATTTTGCTTGTATGAGATAAATGTGTTGAGCATTAGAGAGAGGACAAAGTCCCAGTGGAGAATTAATAAGGATTGTCCTGCACGGTGAGGAATACTTAGCTGTGTTATTATCTAAATCTTCATAAGAATGCTTTCACAGGGCTGTGGTGTAGCACCAAATAGCTATAGAAAATGACCAGATTGAATTGGGGGGAGGGAGAGTTGGAAAGCAATGAATTTTAGGAAAAAATAGACCAGATCCTTAATGATTAAATTCGTCATGCTTGCTTAGAGATAATGACACTTACATCCACAGAAGTTCTGGCCCCAGCAGCTGCAGCCAGGGACCTGGGGCTGCAGGAGCACAGACCCCAGGATGACAGGGAGTGTGTACCGAAGGCCAGGCTGTTTTCAAGCGATGTGAGCACTTCTTGTTTTGCAAAAGGGCAAATCTGCTCTAGATTAGCTCTAATTAGCTTCCTGTCTCTATGGCTGCAACTGAATGAAGTGGAGGTTTTATGCTGTAAATCTCTTTTTAGTCTGTAAAAAGTCTGTCATTTATTTTCAGAGCAGCTGTGTTTTTCTGATATATAGAGAGGCATCTGTTCTGGTTATTGTATCAGCCTAACACATTAATGATGGCTTTCCCACCACCTCACTATGCTATGCTATCACCTTCTTTCCTTGTGAGAGGAGGAGGAGGGAAGTCATCTTTGATCTTTGGAACCTTTTAAGGTTAAGGATTCTACACACATGTTGACTATCTGAATTAGGTGAAAATACAAATCATCATTTTATGAAACACTTTAAAATAATACCTCTATTCCCCAGAAACAAACAGGCTCCCTATGACATTCAAAGAAGCAGGCTAGGAAAGAAATTCCAAATGAAGCTTACGTAAAGTGAACAAGTGATTTATTGGAAAATTGCTCTCACAGAGTACCTGTTAGCTGTTCCCAACGAAATTGGATGGATGTGTTACACTGGGTGTACAGGGAGCTGCCTTAGGACTGGTACTATTCATTATTTTATTAATAATTTATTAATGAATGAATTAATAATTATTTTATTAGCATCTTCTGTGATGTAGGCAGTATAGCTTACTGGTGGTATGAAACATGGAAACTCTGCAGATGCCACAGATACTGAGAAGAATTCAAAATGAACTTCATAAATCAGAGGAACTCTGTGCAAGAAAAAAGTCTGTGATTCAGTAAGAGCAAATGCAAAGTATCACATGGGAAGTGGAGGATTACCCGGCTCAGCAGGCTTTCTGCAGGAGTGGATCTAAGGCTGCTTCAAGGTTACATACCAGCAAGAACCAGCAATATCACACCCCTCAAAAACCCCAGACAGCTTTTACCTAAATGTAGAGGAAGGAGTGTTGTGCATTAAAAAACCTCAGCTGCAATGCTTCCTTTGCTTATGGCTTCCACACTTCCAGAAAAATGAGGGAATGTTGAAAACAGTCTTACAGGTGGCCATAGAAATGATCACAGCATTTAAAAAGAGCCAGACATATGTATTACGGAAAATTCACTGGAGTTTGTAAAGACGAGCTGAGAAAAAAATATCAGAATAGGAACAAATATAGTAATCTTCCAATATGATTGGGAAATAGACCAACCAATATCTCAAAGTCATGTCCAGCCATACTGCTTCTAGGTCAATAATTTTCTAGATATTTTTTTTTTCTATTTTAAGTTGAATTTTCTCCACCTTAAAAGAAAATGAGAATTAATTTTTTGTACCTGAAAATAGAGTAAAAATGTTGTGTCTTTCTGTAAATGAAGATTAGCTAACAATCCTAAAAGCTATTTTAATCTGAAAACTGGAAGAAATCCATAGAGCATTTTAGGAAGTATCTATGCGTTGATAGAATTATACAGGATGAGAGTGCCTGACACCCAAACTTCAGCAATTAAAATGTCAAACGACATCCAATTTGCATAATGTTATTTGTAGCACAATAATACCAAGAAAATTAAGAAAAACCATGCCAATAAAGCACAAAGTACTGTACAAATCAGGCTTCAATGAAACCTCTTGGATTTAGAATAAGGGAAGTCCAGTGTCAAGGACAATAAACCATGATCCTTAGACCAGCAATCTCAGGAGTGCACAAAGGGGTGTGAATCGGCCTGTCCCTCTGCTCTCCTTGCTGGAGGCGTCCATTTATACTTTGCACTTAGAGCAATGTCCGCAGGTGATGCTGCTGTGGTATGGACACAACCCAAAGCTGCTCCAAATATTCTGCACACCCTTAGCTTTTGGAGCTTTCTAATGTCTTACCATGCTCTTGGAAAAAAGATAATAAGAGAAGTTAACTTCCAGCCTATTTCTTGAATGTCCATAGTTTTTATTAAATAACCTTTTTGCTGTCTATAGCTGTTCTTCCTGCCTTTATCTATTGAGGCTCGGTATAGTTGTGAAGCTGAGACAATTTTGTGCCAGGCAAAGCAGGAATCACTTCAATCCTTTCATTACCAACACAGCAGCATCTGTTTTTCAGACACGATACCAAAAGAGAAATGTACTCCTCTACTTAGGTATCCTGCAGCACCAAGATCAATTATACAAAATCCATGCTCTTGAGCTTTAAAGACTGTAGATAGTGGGGATTTTGGAAATTAGATTGAAGCAGTTAAGTGTTGCAAATTTCCCCTCTTGAGCGGCTGTGGCTTGATATGGCTGCTTAAAGGATTCTTTGGCAAATGGATTGCATCTCCTAGTGGGATTTGTGCTGTGAATAAATAAATTTCTATAATCAAGTACTGATACTTCTGCAGTCTTCATAGCCTGCCTTTCAACTAATGCACATGTGTATAAAAATTTCTGTCCATTTAAAATCAAGTAAGGCATCGAACTGGGATGAAACCCCCACACCTAGCAAAAAAATCCGTCATGTTTTTTTTACTTTGCTTGTAAATTTCTGAATTTTGTTAGTGCCTTGGCCTATTTAATGCTAACTAGGTGTCAATCAAATGCAGAGCTTACTTGCCAGTGGGAGTGCTCTGGAACTGAGAGGTAGCATCCTGGAACATCTTGCATTTAAAGTGTGATATCCCCCTCAGCTTTCCAAAGATGTCTAATTTCCTTTCAAAGTGATTCTGTCACAAATCCAAACAGCTCTCTCTTCCACAGAAGCAGAATTAGGGAATGCCAGCCTGGAGGAACAGGAGCTTGAAGGAAGGAACTCCCCAGGCTAGACAATGAAAGATCTTTAGGCATTATAATTATGCTTAAACTGATAGTCGAGCTTCCAGGATACTGATAGATTTGGCTGCAATTTTGGCATGTCTTTCAGGGCTTTTTTTTTGGTCTTGTTTTCTCTAACCTTTGGAAGGCCTTGACACTTTTTATGCACCCTAATAAAAAGGAACTGAAAATCTGATTGCTTATTTGGTCCTGAAATGGAAATAAAACTTCTGAAAAATACTATCATAGTAACAGCTGGTATCGGGCACAGGGCCGGGGAACTTCTGCAGTTATAGTTTGAGTCTTAATAGCTTCTGACATAAATAGGACTGACTGTGAGAAATACTTCCACAGTTTGCACGTTGTACAAGGTTGATGATGCACAACACTGTGACTGTACCACTGTTCTTCCTTAAGTAACCTCCTCACTGCTCTTATAGTCTTAGCCTAGTGATGCCAGCGCTTCTGTCAACTTGGGGAGTTCGGTGCATGCCAACGTGAGAATTATCGGTGAGCTCATTAGTGCTAGGTGTTTGAACATCTTGCTCTTGAACTGCCAGCTGTTATAGGATATTTTCTTGACAAAGTTGGAGTAAATAAATAAATACCCTGCCCCCAGCAAATATGTACTCACACTTGATATCTACCATTTTCCACAGAAATTTTTGTTCTTTCACTTGTTTGCTTTTCTTGCTCTCCATCTTCTTCCCAGTCCCTCTGAATATTACCTTGACTTAGAAACAGAGCTTTATAGAAGCTTTTTTCTATGTGCGTCTCTACTTTGGAGAAGTGAATGTTATTTTCTTCTTCTTTCAGAAAATGAAGCATCCATTTTCAGTTGTACCACTCTGCTATGGCCACTTGCACCAGGTGGTGCTGAAACTTCCAAGCTTAAAATAAAATAAAATAAAATAAAATAAAATAAAATAAAATAAAATAAAATAAAATAAAATAAAGTAAGGGACACAGACTGATCTGCCAGCTCAGAGCCCAAAAACAAGGTTGGGGTTTATTCCTAGTTCTGGCAATAGACAGTTGCCATTTCTGATGGGAGCAGGATCAAGATGGAAAATAAAGGTTTTTCATGCCATTGGAAAGGGATATAATTGTACAAAGATGGGAACTTAATTCTTCTCTTTCTTATCTCTACTGACTTGGGTTGGTAGGCTAACTTTGTCTTGCTTTCGCTTCTGTTTTGGCGGCAAAGCTCTCATTCTAAGCCCCTCCATGTTACCACAACACTTCTGTTTCCCCAAATGGTCTATTACATTAGTATAACTACTCCTTTTTCATTAACTCACTTAACACTGCACTTGATTAAACACAAAGTGCCTAGAGCTTACACACATACATATTTGTATATATAATCAGCCGAAGAAACCTGATCTTCACATGTTTTTATTTGTTTGACTTTCATTGACTAAGGCTGAGGCATTTTAAAAGGCAGGGTATTGTCAGTTTTTCACTACTCTGTCACAGTAATTTAGGAGCCAGGTAGCAGAGGTCAGGATCCCAATTGTGATGGTATCAAAGCTGTGCTGCTGATTCCTAGGGTAAACCTTTAATGGGGAAATGGTAAGAGAACAGCCTCCTCTGCACAGGGGTTGCAGCTAAGACAGAAGAGTTTGAGCAAGCAGAATACCTCAGTTCATTGCCTGAACGCCCTGACAAGGGAAGTTACTCCTTTCCCTTTGCATCCCTTCTTTTAATACAGCCCTTTAATAACTCTCCTCTGTCACTTTCAACAGAAAAGCTCAAAGCTTCTGCCTACTTTTATTCTAGTCCTTGCTTAAATCTTCATATGGTTGTCACCTTTAATGGAGCCAGCTCTCATAATACTATCACAAGCCTGTGCAATTTGGTGTTTGTCTTAAATCCTCAGCTGGAGTCTGAGGGACCAATTTTAGCTTTACAAAATGAGAGTTTCAAGCCCTACTCATACTTTAGACTTTGTGCAAAGTGTGTTGTGCAAGGACCACACTGTTTTCCAGAGCTCCAACAACCTGGAAATGATCGGGCTTCACACAATTCCTTTGAAAGATGGGAATAAGGTGCCTTGGCAAAGACACGTTCAAAAGTAGATCACTGTTTTCATACAGAAGATGAACTGAAGGGATGGATTCCTATGGAGTGTGATGGAAGCTTCCTCTGTCCTGTATCTGCTTATGAGGATCTTTCATCAAGTCTGGGAATCAGGTGAATGGTACTGCCTAATAAGCAGGAGTGGTCTGAAAGCTGAGTTTCAGATATTGGAGACAACCTATGACCTGTTGTATACCCTGATGAGTCACCAGCCCGCCTTTCCTTTGCATAGCAAGAGGGTTTGGGGTGGGTGTATCTTTGCCCAGCTAATGCTGCCTGCAAACAAATTCCTGAACTCCACGTTGCAAGCAAGGTGCAATTTGGAGGTTGAGTTGGCATTGGCACATCCAGCTGCCATGCCTGTTTAAATCTAGGGTGCTTTGGCAGCAGTATCTCAGCTACTGGTGCCAAAGAGGTGGAGAAAGAAGCCTTGAGACTCAGAAGGCCAGTGGTGGAGGAGTAACAGGAGCCAGAATAAAGAAAAAAAAGAATAAAGAAACAATAGCATCAATGAATTTTTGATAGCGTGTTCAGCAATCAATGTAGCAAGTACTGCCCAATTGGCATGGATGTGAATAAAGGCACAAATAACTCCCTTGACAAATTAAACTAAATTTCCCCCAAGTGTCTTCACTCATTTACAGCCCCAGGAATTGCTCCCATGTGCAAGTAGTTTCCTTCTTTTTTTAACGGGACAGATTTGATCAGCATGTCTTCTCTTGAAGGATAGTTGTTAAGGTTGCCTTTGCCATCCCAGTGAACCTGTAATTTCACAAATAACACCTATTGCAGCTTCATCTTAGGAAAAAAGACAGAAAGAAAAAGGAGCTGGAGGGGGGCAGGGGAGTAACTTCTAGAAAAAATTTTGGGGCAAATTTGTAACTTCTGAAGAACAAGGTAGCAGCCAAGGAATGGCACTGTTCCCAGCTGTTTCTGTGTCTTTTTGCTTCACTGAGGCAATAGGTGTTATGATTTGTCCAAGCTGTAGGTGACTCCAAAGTGGTGCTCAAGTGTCGGTCAGGAGCACTTGAATTTGTCAGAAGAGATGATTCTCCAGTCTTGGCTTATTTTCTGTTATGTAGCTATTTCTTCAGATGGGAAATCGAACTAGGTTGGATTTACTGAAGCGTAGATTAATGCTAAGCTCTGCCTGGATGGTCATGAGGTGGAAAAAACACATGTCTAGCAAATGAATTCCTCCCAGTTTCATCCAACTGGAAGGAGGAACTGCTCAAACAGACCTTGGAGTGGAAGATTTTTTCTTTCTTTTGTTCTTTTACCATAACTACTCCCCATTGCAACTCTATCAGAGGACCTACAGAATACAGCTGCCACAGACACAGGAGGAGCATCTCTGAACCTGATCTTCTCTGTATAAGCCAACATTGGATATAAAGGTTTGGACGCTCTGCATTTATGCTCTTCAAATATGTGTTTACAGTAGTTTTTGATAAAATTAACATTATACCCTCAGGTAGTAGGGCTAGCTAATGTACAGGTTTGGGGGGTTTCTCTTTCTTTCCCCCCGCCCCCCTATTTTCCTGCTGTCTGGACCACACTACTCCCCCAGACTTGCATGGCTTCTATTCTGAAGCTGCCTTGAGCCCAGAGAACTCAGTTCATATGTGGAGCTCACTTGTGGTCATGCAAATCTATCTTTACTTCCCCTGTGATCTTACATACTTTATAGACTCCATTTCCTGGTTATAATTTGAGCCTGTGTGTTGTCACACTGCCTAGATGACTAAGGCTCACTAGAGTTGTATTATGTGTTTGAAATCACCTTAACTGGCTAAGAAGGATCTCAAAACATATATCTAGTTCCCACCCATAATATATCCTGGCCTGTTCCTCTCTCTCAGCCTGATGGGCGTATCCTGACCTCCAAGGCAAATTCTTCTGGATTGCACTAAATGTCTGTATAATGAGGTATTTCCATTAGAATGTATAAAACTAGGCCAAGAAGAGACTTTCAGTTCACGCAGCGCTGTTCCCTGGCATCACAGGCAGCCATATCATTTAATTTCTTTCATAAACTTATCAAGGTTTTTTCATCCTGAAAGTAGTTTGGCCTTTCTGGGAGACCCAAAAGGGATTTGAAAAGGCAAAGTATATCCAGGGCATTTGATGATCATGACCACATGGGCTTTAGAAAGCCACATTCTGTATTATCTTTGGCTTTGATCCATTGCCTTGAATGCAGCTGGAAATCTTGCCATTGGAAACAATAAAATTATGGCTTTATGGGGAACCCCCCTGAACTTTTCAAAGCCTTTGTATCATTCCTCTCTTCTCTCAAACATACAATATTAACAAAGGATTTTTTCCAATGGATGTTTGTAACTTTTGACCTCCATGGAAGGACCTCCAAAATATGAGTTCTTTCTCCTCCTTTACCTCCATAGTTAAAATTTTTATTTGACAAAGAACAACAATGAGTCCCAGAAAAAAAAAAAAAAAAGAAAAAGACAGATAAAATAGTCTCCGGGACCTGAAGGAGAAACTGAGTTTTCACTTGGAAAAATTTTTTGGGTTGAGTAATAAAGTGGAACATGGAGGTGTTGACAAAACAAGTAAAATAGTATTTAGCAGTATTGCCATCACAAATTTGCAGCATAAACAAGCTGATGTAGCCTGCTGTTTACAGGAGAGTCAGTGAACAAAATGTTGAAATCATGCTTAACGTGCGTTTTTAAAAACATCACCAGACTCTTGCTTGGCCACTAGTTGAAGGCAGTGCCGTGACACAAACTTTCCTTCTTCATGAAGGAAATCTTCATCTTCATGTTTTCTTTTCTTTTTGACTTGTTCCATCATTGTTTCATATCTTAGCATAGATGCTGATTCCTGATTTTGTGTTGCTCCACCTTTTGGTCTAGTTTTACTTGGAAGTAGAGTGGAAGCTTTTATGAAGCATAGGTTTGATTTAAAATATCTTGGAAGCCTGTTTTTTGCCTATGATGCTGGGAGGGACTGGGAAGTCATATGTGGTATATGAGAGTTAAGGAATATACAGGCATCATTTAACCATCAGCATCCAACTTCCAAGAAGTTCCAAAAAGCCACGGTTTTGTATGCACACAAAATTTTTGCTGAAGTCAGGCATGAACATTAAGGGAGATCCCACAGCTTGTTCTGTGAATATGAAAGGTTTAGATGGGTTAAAGGGAGGCTTTTAGCTATTCCCTCTCCTCTCCATGCTTACAGGAAGCAGCATATGGAAGTCTGCTGTGTTAGTGTTAAGCTGTTAGTGGAGTTATGAATTTTTGGTACCTTTTGCCTTTTTAGTTCACAAGATGTCTATAGTGCCCGATTCTTTAATTTTTGCAAGGAATCAAATCCCAGAAGCCTTAAAGCCTGTCATGACAAGCAAAAGGGTCCTTTAATTTGCTGCCCTTCAATTTCCAGACAGAAGTCGGGAAAAAATCAGCTCTGGTTTACCTGAGGGGAGACCTTGAACTACTCTGCATGAAAATTTTCTTATTTGCTCAAAAATGCTCAGAAGGAAATATTACAACAGCCCCAAATTATAGGTGTTTATATGAATGATTAGTTGCATTCTGGTCACATCCACTCCCTTGGCAGACCTCATGAGATACGCTGTAGCTGGGAAGCTTTACTATTCAGATATCCCTTATCAGTGAGAAATGTAACACTGAAGAAGTTGAGGCTATTCAAGACACTACTGTGATTGAAAACATTTACAAACATGCTTTTGATATGGTTGATCATTAAGGGTCATAAATATGCCCCTTTCCTCCCTCTGCCCTCTTCTACCCACACTCTGGGGACTGTTGCCAAATCTCAGATGGTATAGCCACACAAATATATTTAAGGCTTGCTTTCTTTGTTTTTTTTGTTGTTGTGTTTTTTTTTTAATTTTTGTTGTTGTTCTTTATTTTGTTTCAAGTGGAAAGACAACAAGCACTGGAATCTCTTCTGATAATTAGATCTTGGGAGCCAGCCCATCTGTTTCTGTTTATATGCTACCCAAACCCCATCTATTTTAGCAACACTAACCGCCAGCAAGGTCCAGAAGTCCTTTTCAGTAATTATACGCTTTCGGTCTTTAGAAAACATATTTAGTAGCCAGTTGACCCTAGTGGAATACCATTTTATAAAGGAGATCTTTGCAAGCAGTAATTGGCCAGCTGGAAAATTCCCTTGGGCAAGTTTAAAACACATCTTCTTTATCTACAATGGAAGTTTGTCCTATTATCCTCACAGACACAAAGATGTACTTTAGCCTCACAGAGAACTTTGAAAACAGTCCCATTAGAGAGAGCTCTACTTAGATATGGGAGGGCTCAATATGTTTAGTAATTATTACACAGAGTGCATTTGCAGAGAAATGGGAATTTTGTGGCTTGGCAGTTCATGTATTTCTCAGCCAGATCTGCCATTTGCTGTCACATCTCTAGATTCTTTGCAGCATTTTTGTAAATAATTAAAATACCGCGTCCGACTCTCCACTCCATTAGCAGCCTTTATAGCAGTGGAATTACATGTAACATCACAATTATATGTATCTATCGCCTCCTGAAGGAGGGGGTAAAGCGCAGAGAGGACAAAGTGGCTGACAGGACAAAGTGGCTGACAAGACAAACATCGCTGAAGAAGGTTCTGGATGGGAATATTAAGTTTTAATTTTTGGAAAAAAATTACTGTGAAGAGGAAGAGAAAAATATTTTCCTCATCAGCTACATGTCACCACAAGGACAAATGATAATATCAGAAGTGAAACCAAGTTACTCTAATTTTCAACATCAGGTTTTAATGAAAAGAGTATTCTTTTCCTCTGGTATTGTCACAATTAATTTCTAGGGAAATAATTGGAATCAAACATGATTGATTTCAGGTAGGAAAGTAAGAAGCAGGGGCAGATGATCTTCTGAGCCACAAAGCTCTTTTTTTTTTCTTTCTATTGTCGTTAAGAAAAATAATTAAGAGAAGGCACAGCTCTGCCTCCTTCAAGATATGATATTTCAGCAGAAGTGTCCCTAAAATTAATGTTCCACAAGTTTTCTACCAAACCTCAGCAGCTATTTAACTTTTGATCTCTCTTTTTTTTGTGCTAGCTACCAAATGCTTGTTTCCTCCATTAACAGTAAGACCATCCATAAGAAAGACTGCAGCCTGTGTCCCACAGGCATAGGGGAGCCTGCTGGGACCGGGAGCACTCCTGCTGATCTGCTGTTTGACTCACATCATCCGAACGCAGGTTGGGGTCTGCCCTGATGGAGGCGCGGGATGGATATGCAGGTCTGAATGCTGAGGAACTGCCCTGATTGATTTTCTCACGCTGGCTGGCAGACGCAACAAAACCTTTCAGTCATGACACCATTGGCCCTACAAATGCCCGTGGAATGAGGGCTGCTCTGGCACTCCCTCAAGAATGAGTTTTCTTCAGCCAACATCACTCCAGCATTTTCATCCAGACTAATCCTGTAACAAACCTAACCCATGTTATCTTATGAGTCACACATGAACTAATTTTCCTGATAGCAAAGCTACACATTTTCCCCAGGCACCTGAGAAAGAAGTGGCCTGTCTATGGGATATTTCAAAAAAACTCCCTGCTGATATTTTGTGATTGACCCTTTAAGTAATGAACTATTGTTTCTGCTCTGTGGTGGGATGACTGAACACAACACAAATAATGCATTGCTGGTGAGACATTTGTCATGAATGTCACTTCGCATTCCAGTTATACAGAGCTTGACAATAAAGGGTGTCCTATCATGCTTTTGTGATGATTTTGCATTTGTCACACAGAAGGAAAAAAATCACCATTTATTGTTACTAATAACAACTGTTGACTGTGCGATGGTAATTGCAATGTGAATTACTATGAAAAAAGGGATATCCATTATTGTAATTGTTTAGAAAACTGTAGCATGATGGAACCTTTTGTTAAATAAATCTGAAGGCAAGTGTAGAGACTTTTATCTTGCTATTTTTAATCTAAATAAGTGTAGTTTCAAGATCTGAGAGACCAAAAATCATACCATTAAATTCCAGAAACATAAATTGTTTTGTCAAGTTATTAGTGGAACTGACAATTTGACAGTTTTTTGTAAATGCTGACATGACGTGTACATACTTAAGTGGTTTTACTCTGCAGGAAGTAGATTAATTCAGTCTCTTTTTAGCCCCACAAACTGTCATCTTAGGGAGATGGTTTATTAAATTTACCTGAACATGAAATTAAAATGTGATTGATGTCGTCTTACTTGATGTGTGTATAATTTTGTGATACTAGTGAGAGCTGTGTATTTTGAACATCATGTACAATGAGAATTCAGTTGCAATTAAGTTAAATAGAGGATGAGGAAGCAGTTGATACAGTATTTCGTGACTAGTTAGCTCTTGTAGTCTCAGAAATTATAATTAACCTGGGAGGATCTGAGATATCTCTAGCTATTGAAATTGAACTGTCTTTAGGGAGAGTAAAAGAGAGCTTATCCTTGGAGGACATTGACTTTCTGCCATATCTTCAGTGGAATCTCATCACATTCACAGTACTTACTGCCTTATGCTTTTATGACCCCAAAAGTCTGCTAGAAGAAAATTTTTTATTAGCGCTTACCACATCCTTCTAATTTGATGGAGAAATTAGCAATACTAGACTGGTAATGTCCAGAAGCAAGGTGTCGTGGTTCAGAGAAAATTAACTCTATCCCAGCTAAAAGCATGACACAAGGCCAAAGATAGGGTAGTAAAGTTCAGCTCTGCTGAACTAAAACTGATGCTGGAGGTTCATTTCAGAATGAATCCTTATTTCAGTACTTAAACACATGTCACTTTCATTTCCTTGACGGTTGAGAAGAGATTGTAAGTCACTACTCAGTTGTGTTGAAGACATTTACAAGTTAAAGTCTTCTAGTTAAATATTATAGGAAAAGGATTTAAATTTCAATATAAATGACAGAAATTAAGGAATTAATGATCTGCACAACTTCTTAAAATAGTTAACGCAAAAACTTCCTGTAATGAAATGTTCTGGCTGAAAATTAACATGCAGAAATTCAAGACAATTTAAAATGATAGTTCCCATAGCTACTGTAACACATCTAGCAATCCAGTTAGGCAGTCCTTGATAAAAGTGCATCTTTCCATGTCTAATTTGGAGTTTTGGAGGTAGGCTTTTTAACTTCTCAGGAGGATAAAGGTGGGTAGATAACTTTGGATTAAATAAGCATGATAGTGACTCAGCTAAATTATACTATAATAGTAAAATTCCACCTTTACCTGGACACATTATTGTACAAAAAAGGCTTCCTACTTCAGATGAAGGAATTTCATTGCATTGGCTGCAGGGGCTTTGGGAGGAGACTCAGAGATGCAGTGGGGACTTGCATGCTGCAAGTGGGTCCATATTGTGAAGATCTTTTAGTCTGTCTTCTGCAGACCACAAACATCCTTTCTCTTGGGCAAGCTGATAGCCCAAGAGTGCATAAACACCAGTTAACTTTTCCCTGCCTGTGATCAAAGCAAGCCATTATCCAAAACCTAATCAACTGCAGCAGTACTGGAAAAAAAAAATTAACTGTTATGTGTTTTCAGCAAAAACATCTTCTGAGCCTTTGGAGACAAAATAAGTCTTACTATCCTGATGATAGTCTCTGAAAGTCTCTGAAATTTGGTGGTCTAGATAGTTCAGGGAAACTGGAATCTTGTATATTTGACAGCATGATTATTAAGCTCTGTCAGATTTATACAGCTCTTTCATAAGAAACACTTAATGCTTCATACGGATATTACTTTTCCCATCAAATATCACTTTAGAAAAAGTTAATAATTTAGGAGCTTTCATATTAAAAAATGGGTAATTCAACAGATGCATCCGATAACCTCATCAGGCATTGTGTGAAGGGCGCTAAATCTTTTCCCTTTTGCCTTGAAGTAAATCCAGTGTTTATGCCAAACTCTCCCAAGCTTGCTGATTCTGGATTTCAAGCAGTAGTGTAAAGCTACCCTACAGAGCATAGATGGTTCCTCCCTTCAGTATCATTCTGTCCTGAGATTCATGGGCAGTTTATTCTCCTTATGTTTCATTTGCCCTTCTGTCTCTCTGGTCTCATTAGAAAAAAAAAACATTCTATTCAGTCTTCTCTTCAAGTTTTAATATTCCACTTTATCCCAATTTCATTGGCACAGAAAGCCACCTCTAGTGTATATCACAATGTCAATACATCTATTACCTGGAGAAGCAGTAAAATCAACCTCTGATATAGTTCTTAAAAACTTGAAAGAAGTGTGGGCTTCACAGTGAACATGACAAAGTTTAACTAGTTTGAAGAATGAGTACTTTCCTGATATAGAAGCAACAAATAATTCAGTATACATAGCATAAAATGGAAGACTTGCGGGAAAAAATATAATTAAAATCCTTACAGATATAATTACATTGAATTTTTTTTCATCTATAAATGCATGCTGGGTAGAATCTTGGGTGGAATTCCTTCCTTAGAGACAAACAGAAATTAAGATGCATATGTTTTACTATGCATACATACATACACACATGCATTTACTTAAGCCTACATGTATACGTGTGTAATATGTATGTACATGCGCTTCTTTTCCCCTAATTTACCAGTTACCCTGAAGAAAACAAAGTGCTGTGAAGCCTTGCTATTGTGGGACCAGATTTGGAGGGAATAAACATCCAATGAGTAATGTTTTAGGACATCACTTAGGCTCAAATCTCAGTCTGTGAAGTCAGAGGGAAATCTGGGTAACACCGAGTAAATAAAAGATTGTTTCTGAAGTATCTTCCATGGGAGCTTAAATATTTCATCCTTGACATAGCAAATGTTCTTCTTCCATCAGGGACACCATTGCCAAGTCAGCCTCATTGATTCTCAAGGAAAAGAACTATAACACCACTTCATGTTTCACTAATCTATGGAAGAATACAACAGACCCACTGCAGCACATTAAGTGGAATTAAGGGATGCGTGTAGCATCTTTCTACAGCAGTTCCTGAGACACCCATCAGTCTGTGTCCTCTGCTTTGCACAGGACAAGATAGATTAATGCAATACAGAAGCTGTGTTTTTGTCTAGTTCAAACTGAATGACACCAATAGCCAAATGGACAAATTTGATCAGCCGGGGTGGGGGGTTGTTGTTAATTGTTGCTGCTGTTGAAAATCTAAGTGCTTTGTATGGCAGGCTTATTTTTCTGCATGTTTGTCTCTGACTCTCAGGAGGAGGCAATGTAAATCACACATCACACAAAAGGTAACTACAGATAGCAGTGGGAAGTAGGAGATTTTGGTAGACGGGACTTATTTCAAGAGGCATTTGGAAGTGTTTCTCTCCATTTATAAGGTAGGGAGTTTAAGCACTTACTTTCAAAGGATTACCTTGCTTGGTACTTAAAATTACATATGTCTCGAATTTTGCTGTTCTTTTTTAGGATTCATCAGTTGATACAATAATGGAGAACAGTACCTAAAATCTGTAGGAATATGAATCATTTCCCTGGAGATAGTTTCCTTGTTTCAGAAGTAGGAAATAACTTAGAATTAGGATCTTCTCTGCCTGTGGTAAGTGAGGTGACTTTTCCACTTCTGTCCTGTTTGCTGTTAGCACAGAAACCAGCACAGAAAGCTGAACTTTGGTAGCTGCTGCTATGTAAGCATAGGTCTATATTCTTTGGGAAATCTGGTTCCAGGTGAAGTGAAACTCAAGGGAAGAGGCATGTTGTCAACTCATAGAGGCAGTATTTGCCATTACATGCTGGTTCTTACCTATATGGGAAGAGCTGCAAGCCTGCCTCCAGACTACAATAACCTCCCATCCAGCCCCCAGTGGCCACTGCTGGTTTATGCCTTTCCAGTGACATGCTGGATCTTTCAGCATATTACGCTGCATTCCTCATTGCATTGCTTCACTCCAATTAGAAAAAGAACACTAGCTGCATGCATTCAGAAGCATCTGGCTAAAGAAAACATGCGCCTCACTAAAGAAAATCACTTGCCTGAGTTGGAGTTCAAAGAGGTGGCATTGACTGACCTTGGTATGTATCCCTTTAAATATATGGTGTCATCAAATATATAGGTTTGCTTAAGATACCAGCAGCAAAAAGCAGAGCTATGAAACACATTTACCAAGAGACTAAGCAGCATATCAACCCTTGAAATATGTGGTCTAGTGAGTTTCTTAAGGATATTTGACTTGCACAGAAAACATTCAGTCATCCTAATCTTCAAGGATCGAGGAAAATGACTGTCAACATGTTGAGAAAAACTGCAGAGTGAATTGAGCCCATCCTTCTACCTTCTGCCTTGGTTGGACAGAAAACTGCTATTAAGAAGAGCCAGAGAGGGAAGTGCTGATGCCAATAAAGGGTCTTTGCCACTCAATCCTAACCTGGGATACATCTCTACTAGGTGGCGTTTTGCTTTGCCAGGCCAAGGGTTAAATCCAAATCACTGATAATGAAGATATTTCTATAAATATGCAATCGTTACTGCTATCCTGACAACTCTTAATATCCTGTAATGATTAATTGAAATGCTTGTCTAACACTTGCTATGTATCTCCTCTAAACATTTAATTCCTTTACTTTGCATCTGTTTCTTATCACGTGATGCACAGGTGAGGCAAAGGATTAAGAAAATGCTGTTATTTTGGACATCAAAAGCTTTTACGTCTTCTTTCCCCTCTCTCTCTCAAACCCTAGGCAGGCAGATAAAGGTTTTATGTTACTCCATTGGTACAGTTTCTGACACAGATAAAGCATATGTTAGGCTGATAGAAAATGAGACCTTCCAGAACACAGCTGAACCTTTGGTGTGTTTCAGTAAAGGAACACCAGTTTCTACAGCTGGTCGTACCCATGCACGTCACAGAGACAGCACATCACTGTAGGGTCTCTGTTGACCAGCCTGACTGCCTGGGGTTGCTCTTTTGGGGAGGAAGGAAGGATAGAAGAAGTAACAGGCAACAGTCGAAGTAGAAATTTAGGATTAAAGGATGGGCATTTCTGGAAATGAAATGTATCTTTCTGCTGTCAAGAAAATAACTTTTTCTTGAATGGCAAAGCAAATGGTAAGCTAGCATCCAGCTGTACCTGTTCAAATAGAAAAGAAATATTTACAACATCTGGGAGGCGAGGAATAAGTGAGCTTATGGAATAATATAGTAAAATCATTTTTTCCTCATCTTCCTTGGTATAGCACTTCTAATTTATAATACAACTCTTTATATTTTCATGTTTTTATTATGATTATATTATAAATTGACAAGGGGACTCATAAGGGTTTGGCTGTATTTCAACTGGATTCATAGCAATACAGAAGGTGAGCTAGCACTTTTTCTTATCTGTTTCTAGCATCTGACATATGAAATACACTGTTTTATTTTGGCACACCGCAGTGTTATCTCGATATAACACAGACGCTGGTTGTGGTGACCTGCTTACACATTACCTTTGAGCGATGGAGTGAACACAGTGTGGTTATACTTTTGATAGGAAAAATAATTGCAGTTGCATTTAGACTAATACCACAAAGTTACAGGGAAGTTCTTTTTTGCTGTATATTGGATCTGTAACCAAAATCTTCCACTGCTTTCTGAATGCAGAGTACTCTGGCACAGATACTCTTAATTAAATATATGCATTGGATAGTTTTCTCCTGAAATATGGTACTGGTTACTGTCGTATGATTCTTTGGTGTGGCTTTTGTGAGACTGTCCATTTAATGGGTTTGTGCACTTAAAGTTTGTTTCCTTTAGACTAAAGCATATGTTATAACAAGCAATGCTAAACTGATTGTGCATTCAGGTCTGGAATTGGTTTTACCACGATTTCAAGTTATCAATTTGCAGCATCTGTGGACATGATCTGAGATATAGTAACAGTCCACATGGATCCTCTCAGCACAGCCCAATTGCAAAGTGAGGCAATTTGAGTGAGCAAACCTGTTTTGTCTCACAATTGGGGTGAGCTAGAAGTCAGCATCCCTACTACTATGCACTGGCTAAAGGTAGGAACTTAAGATACAACAGTTTGTTGCATTGCAAAAGTGTGAGCAAAGTCTGCTGCTCCTTAAATACAGCTCACTGAGAGCTGATGCAATAGCACAAAGGAAGGCAATGTATGTCTGATACTGGTCTAACCTACTTCTGGTCAAAGAACCAGGGGGTGGTATGAAATCATCAAGCAAGTAACCATGCATAGCTATTGATTTTCTCTTTTTGATTTTCCCTTTTCTTTTTCCTCTCTTGTTCAATAGCTTCTTTGAATCTGCTCAGGGACAGTGTGACTTCATGGAGAAAGGGAACATGCCAAATCAAAAGAAAACATGAAGTACTGTGGAGATCAGTGCAGAACTCCCCAGGGTTTTATTAACTAAGTAAATGACTTGCATGCCAGCAGCTGAAAGGTAAATTCTCAAGTCAGAGATGATGCCAAAAGAAAAAAAAACAAAACCAACCAAACAACAAAAAAAAAAACCCACACGGGAATAATTAATCAAAATTTTGCAACAGGCAGATGAAAAACTGGATTCTAGATCAACTCCATTGGCTGCAAGTTTGGAAAGTAGTTTAATATAGATAACAGTAGAATAAAAAGATGTGGCAATGTGGAAAAAAGGTATCTTTCAGAAAAGAAGATGTTGAAAGCTGCATACTGAAAAGGGAAGAGACTTGGGAGCTTAACTGAAGGTAAAAAATAAAGTAAAAAAATAAAAAGCTACCCTGTGTTCAGGTGCATTTCAGGATACCGTAAGTATTCTAAGTAGTCTTGTAAGAGAAATGTACTATAAATCAAAGAAGATAGTATTATTGCTAGAAGGCTTGGGGAATGAAGACCTTGCTCACAGCAGAGTGTTCAGGTTTGGTGACTAAAATTGAGAAAACATTTAATCGCTGTTGAAGGGAAAGCAGGACTGAGCAATCACAGATTAGTCTGATTTCCAAGATTCAACCACACTAAAAAGAGTAAGAAAAGTCAGACATATTTGTCCCTGCTAAAGATAAGAAAGAGTTCCATGGGGGACCTACACATTTCTGATAGAATCACCAAGGAAGCCTGAGAAAATGTGATCCAATTACATTATTTAAATAACCTGCAGATGGGAACATTTGGGTGGATGTGTGGAGGAAGGGAATTTCAAGTGAAAGCCTTGGATTTCAGAATTAAATTGGCAAAATCAGAAAATTAGTTTCTGATGGCAAGGGTCAGAGAGAGATCCATAGAGCTCAGGAGTAAGAATGAACAAGTCTTTCTCATGAACTCTTCATAAAACTAAGGCAACGGTGACCAGAAGGTGACCCCGTGGAAGTACAAGCTGAGGGTGCTTCCTTGCACCTCTCCATTCACATCTGACCTACACAAATTCTACTTCTTAATGTTGAATGATTCCTTTTTTTCCCCTACCGTAGGATTCTGGGAGCTGAGATCAACTCTACGAGGGACGATGGCTTAATATTTGTACAGCAGTTGTTGATAAATGCTCGAATCTGGTATTGGTCTCCATGATGCCAGGTCATGCACAGGGCAAAAAAAATGACTTTCCCCTCTCTTAAAGGTTTTATGAGCCACAAAATCAGAAATTTATTCTGAAAAAGAATTTCTTTCTATATCCTAAGTTATTCTAGTCAAGGACTTAGGCTGAACTTCTCATACATTTGGAGCATCATCAAGTGCTTCTAAGATACCATAAAAACATAATAGAAATATTGTAAAATTGTCACTAGATGCAAAGACATTGTGTCTGTCACTGGATCTGCAAATTGTTAAAAACTGAGTGCTTACAAAAACAGAATACTGTTCGTATATTCTGTTACAGAGACCAGGTTGTTACTGAGGACACAACACTGTGCAAGATGAACCTTTGCTACAAAACAATACGAACGGTCCTGTGCTGTGCATGTTGCATATGAAGAAACTTCCTGATCCTTTTGAACTCTCCCAGGGGGTGAGTTCTTGGTTTTTGCACAGTCCTTATTGTGCCCTGAATCAACAGCTGGTGCAAAATGTAATGGCACTTTTACTGTTTTCCGGTTTGCACAGATAAAGAAACAGCTATGCTGTAAGAGGTCTTTTTGTACACTGCCTTAGCATAAAACGTATGAGCTTTGTAAACATTTCAGTGGAAATAAATATGCAAAAGAAATTTGGTACAGGCTTCTGTGTGGTTCTGCAGAAGTCCATGATAACTTATCTGCTTTAAGCTGATGTGGATTGCATTTGTGCCCTTTTTGGTGCAAAGGGAAATGGTATTCTGATAAGGAAGGAATGATGGAGGAGATCGATAATACATGTGAAGAGGCTACATTTCATTAAGGTAATTTTAACTTAGGAGCTGGTTAATAGACAAATGCTTGTCCCTGATGGTATTCTGGTCTGTGATTTTATGAGTGACTGCGGGAGAGTAAGGAGCTATGCTCCTAGGCTATAATTGGCTGACAGCTATCTTCCACCCCCTCACATGGCATCTTTGGTGTATATAAAGTGCCCAGAGAAAGCCTGATACTTGTGGGCCTTTCAGGACCATGCCAAATACCTGACCCCTTAAAATCCAATATCTTTGATAACTTCTCTTGGGGAATGGTTCAGAAAGCATCAGAGAGGGAAATTACCACAAGTCCATTGTAGGGGTTCATCCAGAACTGAAATCTAGCTAAAAACTTGAAAGGCCAAAGTTGAGATTTAAACTTCTGATACAGACCTACCACTTTTGCTGATGCCAAGCTCCATTTCAGCTCCGCTTTGTTTGAAACCAGTCTTCACACACTTGGAACGTGACCTGAATAGACACGCTTATCACTTGATGAATTATGCAATTGGAATGTATTGTCGTGAGTTTTGCACTATTTGTTACTTCATGTGATAAGTTTCCCCTTTAGTAGTCTTTACTAGTAACGTTGAAGCAGTAGGTTCTAGTGAATACTTACTATCCAAAGTATAAATGTCAGCTTTCAGTTAGGAGGGGGATCTGCTCTGAAAATTTTGGCTTGACCACACATAGAGCAATCCGTACATGAAACTTCTCAAAGTTTTGCAATGTGTTCCTTGGTGTATCCAAATCCCCCATCTACCTAACTGCTTCCTGAAAATCACAGCATGCTTTATGGTGAAATTTTTGCATGTGTGTGTGGACATCTATAGCTTGGTACAGGTGCAGAGGGAGTGGAAAATGGAAATGTAATCTGGAAGAATCTGTGGGGGCATGAATGGCCTGGTGAGAAGTGACTGGTATCATCTGTTGTTGTTGTTCCAAGCAGCCATAGCATAAGCGACTTGTGTTTCTTTTGAGAAAGTTCCTCTTATCCCATCTGTTGGCCATATGGGTGAAAAACATGGTTTTCAGCATGCCTACATCTACTTGCTGGCCAACAATCTGTCCTGACCTAAACGCTGCTGCTTACTGTGCCATAGCAAATTGTTCTTCCTAGGAACAACTAAGGGAATCTCTGCCTGAAGGTGGGCTTTAGGAAAAATCTGAGAAAATGAACATATGCATCAATCTATTTTGAGCCCGTGGGATTCTTTAGCTTGCCTCACTGCTCTTTCAGGGGATTGAGAGAGGAATCGTGCTGGATTTTCAGCCAACTGGATCAACAGAAATAGTTTTCTGAGAAGTATCTGTGCAAAGACATTGTATAAACTAGGCTGGCCACATTCCAAGTTAGAAGAAACCAAAAATGGGTCATAGCTTAGAATCCATCTCAGATTTTACATTGGATCCCTATATATTGATTTAGTGCACAGGAGAGGTTATTTTTAGGTGGGAGTTTGCCTTGTGTTTATACTTGGAGTCTTTTGATATGCACTTGAGTGCAGTGCTGGTGTCTTCAGGGTAGTTTTCTTCCTGGTTGAGCCAAAGTTGAAGCCCATGCTTGAGTGCTATCAGGAGCCCCCTGCATGCCAGGTGGATCCATGCTCCCCATCAATTATCTTTCTACATATGCATGTTGCATGCCTGGGAAAAACAACTGGCAGAAATTTCAATGCAATAATAACAATGCAGATATATGATCCAGAATCGTAATGGATTTCAGCAAATTGAACTCTGGCCTTTCCCTCTTTCCATTTCACCAGGCAGAAGACACAGCCATTGAGACCACGGCTTTCTGGAAGGGTATGTGACAATTCACATGGCACAGAGACAACCACCAAAATCCCTAATTCTGTGTCTAATTAATTAATCTGGAGACCTGATCCAAAGTACTTGATCGAACTACTAGGGGAAATGCATTTTAAAAACTTTTCACCGAGGAACTATTTTTCCTTGACATTCTGTAAGGGGATCCTAGAGATGTCAAGAGGAGGAAGGAAGTGGGTGTTCATGAATTTGATAACAATAAGTCATTTTTGTGCTGGGACAATTTTGATAAACATGGCCAGATCTTTGCCATTCCAGAAGAAATTCAGGCTTCATCTGAATAAGTTTTATTAATGGCCAGGACAGGCAGTTCCTTGCTTGGAGAGCTCAGGCTCTTGGTCATTGTGGTGGGAGGCAATGGTATTCAATGTGGTACAGACTGAACGTGAGAGATGAGAGCTCAGCAGAGAAAAATTAAGGAAGGGCCAGACTGGTCTGCTGCTGTCATCTCTGAGTAGTCAAGTGGCCTTTTTATGGCTCGGGTATTACAGCACCATGTTTTATCTTAAAGCCTCTTACAAAGAACCCCAAAATGGCTTGGTCTCCCCAGGGCATAAGCCACTCAGGAAAAGGTGTCCTCTGTCACGTCTCCTATCTATTTCCTTGGTAGATGACATATACTAACCTGTATTTGTGCTTTTGCTTCCTTCTCACCATGGGGTAGCGACAGTTCCTCCTAAGAGTTTTCTTAAAATTTGAGAGTCCTTGGCTAAGAGAAGTTAGAGGGATAACCATCAGTTCATCCCGTGCTGCTATGTGATCAAAGTAGAATTTAAATAGAAGCTCAGGGCGGCAGAGGTAGGCCAGGGTCGATGTACAGGATATCTTGAACTCTGAGTAGAAATCACATTTGCTTTTCCTATCCTTATCACACCCCTTTGCATTTCTAAGCACACCTTTTCCAGACATGGTAAAAGAAAGATGTTTGACCAGAAGATGGATCAGAGCTCTCTCTAGGAGTCAGTCTGAATTGTGCTGAGTGCCCTGCAGCCCTCTTGCATGTGTATATCATCTCTGTGCCTCTCTTATGCATAACAGGGTAATTTGGGGTTTTGAATTAGGTGAACTATTTTTGTTTTGCATTTTAAATATTTGATGACATAGCGTTGCTTATTCCATTTGTATCTTTTGAATTGCTGGTTTTCTGTGGCATCCAGGTTTGTTTTTTAGTTTTCTGGGTTGGTTTTTATGTTTTTGTAATGTGACTTTCTCTGCCTGTCATGATATTTCAATTATTCATAATCACTACTGTAACACAAGACATCTCATCTACCTGGATTTTTTTGACATTCCTCATGATATATGTACCTAAATCTTTCTAGATGTTGATGTGGCACTAGATCTGACAGCACCACAGACCTTTCAGAGTCACAGAGCCTTCCTTATTCCCATGATCTTTTCTAAATTCAGGCAATTTTAGGAAACTATCTTTCACCTATCTTAGCAATTAATTGCTGTGAACTCCTAATGACTATTCTGGCTCACCTTCAGATTAAAAGCTAAACATAATCACTGTCTTTTAGGTGAACTTATTTACTTGCCTTGAAGCATAACCTTGACAAACTTTGTCTTTCTTTTGAGATGGGGACTGACTGTCTTGCAGTGTTCATGACAGGTACATGCTTTGCAACCAAGAAACTGGCAATAGGCTCCCTCATATATTCATGTGCTTCCCAATTCTAGTGGCACCTATCAGAAAGCAGGTACAGAAAGCCCAATAACAGATGACGACAGCAAAAAAATCTCACTGCTGAGTTAAATACTTCTCTACAATCTGGAAAGGCACAACAATAACATATCAGTGTTGAGTCTTTATGTGCTTATGTGTGTCGTGCCACAGGCGCTGACACCAGCTCTCTTCCAGGTAGAGATTCCCAGCAGAAGCAACCTGAAGCTGGGGGATCTGTGCTCAGGTAAAACAGGTCTGAGTGAGAATACATGGGTGATGTGGGAATGTGACAGCAGACATGAAGTGTACTAAAGGTCTAAACCCAGCACTGCTCTTTTCACCTGGCTTGCCCTTTTTAGGGTCACTGATTGACTCCTTTTGGTTTATGTAGTAGACAGTACCTTTTTTATTTATTTCTTCTCCACTCACATATTGTGGCACTTTTAAAAAATAACAGAGTGACTGGACCAGGTGAAGGCACCTCTGGGGAAAGAAACATTGCTCCATCCCTCAGGAGCAGCTGAAAGGTGGTCGCAGACTTCACTGCAGGGCAGGAAGAAGAGACCCCTTCAAGCAGCTGCAGAGCCAGGAGCACTGCTCAGCAGCGGGGAGAAGTGGGCAAACCATGGATGTCTGTGGTTACAGAAGGACAAACCTCTCAGGGTGCAGGCAGGACTGTTATGAATTTGTTGTGCCCCAGAAAGCCACTGAGCTGACAGCAGCCACACCTGGGAGGTATGCTGGAGGGTTTTGACCTGCCCTCTGGATGAGAAGCCCTCCAGGCTGTATAACTTGCTAACACTCCTTTCTCATCAAGTCACTTTGAGTTGCCTCTTCTTTACAAAATTAATTGCTCTAGTGATTTTAAAAACATTTAGGGGGACTCGTGAAGAAATGAATGAGGTATGGCTGGTTGATGGGATGATCTGTGGCTCCACTTGGTACTGAGGGAGTTTTGGTTAGGGGCAGTGGAGAGCTAAACATTTCACTGAAGGGCTGCAGAAGGCATCTGTGAGATGCAGCTCTGCATGGGCAAACCAGGGGATCCTGCCACAGTCTTGGGAATATCAAAAGTTATTCAGAAACTTTCTCACATGGATGACTCCTGGCTGATTTTCTTAAAATATGAACCATAATCCTTCTTGAGATAGGTACCAGTCACCGTAAATAATGTCAAGAGAGTGCAGGGAAATACTGAGATCACTAGGCAAAGAAAAAACAAACTTAGCCTGTCTAAATCATATGCAGTCCTGCCTGTCTTCAGATCCAAGTGATTTTTATTCAGTTAGAGATAGCAGAGGAGAAGTGAGGAGAGGGAGCACTAAGATGATTTTGGTATGAATTTGGATAGTCTGTCTCTAGCTTCCAGCAGTGTGTTGTCACAGATGCTCCTTTATCACTTCTATAAGACAATACAAAGGCAGGTCTCCTTTCCTTCCCCCCCTCCTCTTAATTTTCAGCAACAGTTGCTGTGCTTGAATCTTGCTCCCATTTTTATGACATAGAAACGTCCTACCTCCTTCTGGCTAATTGGTGCTTCAGCAGCAGGAGATCATGTGCAGAGGCAGCAGAATTTCCAGCCTGTTCAGCATCTGTAGTCTGCTTACATATGTGATTTCAATATGAAGTTTAAATGTTATAAAATTAAGTCTAGATGGTAATTGGTTGAAATACACACAGGCATATGAAAGCTTGTGTAGTTTCATGGTTTCGCTTAAAGTTGCCAGCCTCTTAGAAACAATCCTGAGGAGCATGCTTAAAAGAAAGTCCCTGTGTTAAAATTTCAGGGTTGATGATAACTGTTGATACATTATTAAGGCAAACACAATGTTCTCTGAGAAGCTATTTCCCAAATGAAGTGTAATGTATTTCCAGCTTAACAAATACTTGTAGGTATTCAGACTGTCCAGAAACTTTTTGTCTTTTCTGTGCAACGTGCTCTTAGGATCCTGCACATATTGAGGACTAACCAAGCAGGCCATCACAGCAGCCAAGAAATCTCCCTCCTTTTTTCATGAAACTGCTTCTTTCTGCGCCCCAGGCTGGGTGCTGTATGCAAAAGAAACTGGGGAATCCAGGATTTCAGTCTGAATTTTTGCATCACTTCTGATCTATAACCCTCTTAGCTACATCCACAGTGTACTGAGATTCACCAGGAACATCCTCGCAACCCCCGTCACCTTTTCTCCTGCTAATGAGGAGGGAGCCATGACAAGGGACAAAGTGGATTTGAAAGCTATGCTTGCTTGTAGGAATGGTTTATGGACAAGAAGATGGATGTCATTTAATCACCCCGTAATAAATTCCTGCCTCTCCATGCTGTGTTGTTCTAATGCTGTCCTCTCTCGTTCATTCCCATTATCACCCAGGGCATCCCTTTCCTCTTCTCCTGCTCTCCCTGCTTCTGAAACCCTAATCTGCATTTACTAAATAAAGGGCAAAATGAGTTCTCATCCACCCGACTGATGCTTCAGGTCTGAAATGAGAAAGCCTCTGTTGAAAATGCAGTGCCCAATTTAAAGCAATATCACCTGTCAGTTTGATAAAAGGCATGGAGAAAATATCCCGTCTCGGCCAAGGGGTGAAAAAAGTGTCATCTAAAATAAATACTAACCTTAGGAAAAAGAATATACACAAACAAATGGCTGGGAATTGTTTTTATGGTTCTATTCTCTGGGGCTAGTCCTCAAAACATAAATTACTGCTTATTTGTGACTCAGACAGAATGGCCAGGAACGAAGCTTGCAGGCCAGCAAAGATGCAAACTTGCTTGTGGTGCTTTTTTATCATAGCCACTGAAACATGCATTGTGAAAGGTGCGTTTGCAGAACCTTGGGCTCAGCTGTCTTGACCCTCTGGTCTTTCTTTCTGCCAGAAAATGAGTCAGTGTATTTATTTTTTGTCCTTGCCTGCCTGACTTTTTGCTCATGTTTCAGCTGATAGAAAAGCAAACAGTGTCCTGCTTGTTTACTTTTTAAATAAGCATCTTGCTTAATGCTTCAGCTTTTTGTTTCACCGCATGTTGCGCTGCAGCAAAGTTGCTTCAGGGAGGACAGGTGGGGCTCTGGAGTTGGTGCTGTTGGTTTACAGACACCCTTTTCACCTTCAGTTGCAGATTATGATGCAAAAGGCTTTACTACTTGAAGACAGTTCACTACACCATTTGAAATGGATCTGGTCACTACCCTCCATCAATGATTGCTACCCCACGTCTACAGCTTGGAGAGTTTTCTATTCAGACAACCTACAGCACTTCCCCTGGGCAGCAAAGCTGCAAGAAACTTCTCTGTGGGTGGCAGAATAGGGGTAAATGCTGGGGAAGGTGATGTTGCATAGCAGGCCGCCAGTCGCAGAGATGACCGTCCATTTAGCCAGACTGTGCAGCCAGGGCAAAGGAAGCACAAAACCTACAAAAAGGTTCTGGGAGTTGACAGCTACAGCAGGGTTTAGTCAGGTCTCCCTTACTTGGCTTGGCCATACTGTTGCAATGGAAGACAAAATATCTATGAGATATATAAAGGGGTACGTGGTGTTCTGCAGTATATGAAACTGTCGTCCAGGAGGTTGTCATCTCCCTTGAGCTGGCTAAGAAAAAGATTGCAATAGCTAGGCGTAGGAAAATGTGTATTAATTAGAAAGTGTGACAGTGAATTTCATCTTAACAGATGACAAATAAGTATGTTTCCACCTGAGAATAGTAAAGGATTGAATGAGCAACAGAACCATTCTATGTGCCCTCTAAAGAGGAGATAATTTAACTGAGAGCAAGCCCAAATTTATTGGTAAGGTTGTGTTTTGGTCTCAGGCACCAAAATAATTCTTATTACTATTTTGTTAGCTATTAGACTGCAGTAAGGGCGCTCTAGAAGCTTTTACCAATATGAAATGGATTGGAAACTGGATAGAAAAACCTAATTGTATTTTAATGACCACACCTTTAGGAGCATTTCATAACCTGGAAATAGTCAAGTTCTGTACAAATATTTAAGTATCAGAAATAAAAGTTACACTTTACTACCAAACCATGTGGAAAGTTTTCAAAGAACAGAGAGAATATGGACATGTACAGTTAAGTATATTTTGCCTTCACAGAGTGGAAATAAGCATATATTTCTTCTTCCAGAAGGATGCTGTAATGAAACAACTCTTCTATGATTCTGAGGTGGATTTTATAGCCATAAGTGAAGAATGTTTCCCCAAGATATCTAGCATAGGATTTGCATTTGGCCTAGGATATTTTAAGAACACCAGCAATATTGGGCTTATAAGTTTATGGACACAATCAAAATCTTCTACTTTGCTGTCTTTCAGCAGTCAAAACCTAGTTTTCCATTGTCTTTTTGCACCCTGTCTAGGAGCGTGTAAAGATCATCAGTTTTATAATGAGAGTTTGGTCCTTCAGGTAGCTGAGTGCAGGATGATTTAAAAGTTCAGACATTATGCTAGATGTAAGCCAGCCAAACTCTAGTTTGTGACTTCCAGAAATTCTTCTTAGTCTGTATTCGCCATCAGTTGTGCTGCACTAACTGCCATTGCAGAACCTGCTCCAGATTTCACTGAAATCAGCAGAATTCTTCTGGATTCAAAGAGCATTGAATCAGTTCCTTACTGTAGATACAATTAAGTTACATTAAACATTTCATTTTGGCTTCATTGCCGAAAGCATTTTCACATATGCCTCCAAATGGGTTACGCGTTTTCTGTCTTAATTCCCCAAAAGTCAGGATTCAGCCAGTAAGCAGGGGGAAATTTTTGCTCTTACAGAAGCGTGGCAGCCTGAGATTGTGGCAACCTGAGGAGCTAAAAAACTAATGTTGGAGAACATTATTAAGACATCTGTGAGATGCTGGGCAACATATCAAGGAACAGTAAAGCCAATATTAAGGTCAATAACACCTGTGAAGACAGGCCAACATTCATGTATCTCATGGGAATGCCTCACAAAGCGAGTTGCTTGGTGTGGGGAGGGACATGTGGAACCGCAAATCACCGGGAATTGTTAAATATATTCATAGCTCTCTCACCCTCAGGGTTTAAGTTTTGCTCCAAAGCCAGTCTGAATCTGATTTCAGATGAAGGCTTTTACTCAATCTGTAATGCATTGTGATATCCAGCAGGTAGAACTCATTGAGGAAAATTGCTTCCTGCGATGATATATGATTCATTCAGTCACATCTCTGAGCTATTTAGAGGAAATTATCCATGGGATTGTATCATTAGTTTAAAAGCCACCTCAATTGTTTTTCTGTCAGGATAATTTTAAGCCACACAAGAGTATTAGTTGGAAAAACATATTTGAAAAGGAGCTTAACTCCTTCCATATTGCTCAAATCTTGTTTTCAGGTAATATTTTCCTCTTCATTTGTAACCACTCTGTTGAGGGGTGGAGAGCAGTGTTCTGTCTCTGAGCTGGCCAGTGACTCTCTCGCTGAATACAGCTACCCTCTTAATCAGGTACTCAACTTTCACGGGCTTATACTTCAGCCACTGGCCTTGTCTGTCCTTGTTACGTCAAAAGGAACACAGCTTTGAAAATTTCCAACCACAGTCCTAACTAACAGCAAAATCCATGAAATAACAAAGTGCTAGCAAAGGAATTATCCTGTTCACATTAATCAGTAATGTGAGCTGTTTCCAGAGGGTTTTGTTTAATCAGAGATCTCTAGAGAGAGTCAGAAAGGAAATTTAGTCTAAATGATGTAACCACTCAAAACTAGAGATACTGAACAACAGACAGCAGTTGTTGGAGCATTGACGAGTTGAGGGTTGGTGGAAATACCAAGTTAGAAAGCAAATGAAACTTTCTCCTAGGAAAAAATCTGTACATCAAAGAGAAAAGCTGAATTAATAACAATGGTAAATAGCAGTGTGACCTAAGACTGCAGGAAAGACAAAGCAGGAAGACACAAAGGCATAAGGGGAATTCCCAGGTGACCTTTGGCAAGTTGCTTTAGCTTCTAGCCGTAGAATGAGGTAGCATGGCTATGTCGCTCAACTGGGGTATAAGGGAAAAGAATGAGCTTGAAGGGTGTGAGTACTCTAACAGTAAGTGCTCTCTGTTGCATCTCAGAATGTACCTTCTGTCTTTAGCTCCAGGCTCTTTACTGATCCTTTCGTGACTTTCTCCCTTGAAATGTGGATGCATGTTAAGGTAACACAGCCAAGCATTCTGCCTTGGAACAGATGACCTGGACTGGCAGCCACTATAAGAGCAGGCAGGCTGGGATGACAGAATTTGCATGCTTGGTAAATCACTGTGATCTTGAGGCACATGGCAGAACCAGTAGCCTTAGAAATGCAAAAATGTTCTGTAGTAACTGCTATAAGGGCATATACTGGGGAGGGATCCCTCTATTTCACCCATAGCAAAGCAGGATTTAGCTTTTCTTGTGATGGGCCAGCTACCCTTGCTTGCTTTTCTATGTGCAACAGTTCTTGACAAGCCTGAGTGTCTTCAGGTAAACAGAAATAATTCCAACATTTCTAGTCCCAAAATTTCTCTTTCAGTTTGAATCGTAAATCAGGCTTTTCCATCTGAAACCATAAGAATGATCCAAAAATGGTGTGATGTATAGTCAGTTAGCAGGAATTTGTAGCTACAGGTATCGTAGACCACATTTATCACAACGCAAGAAACAAAGCTTTTGAAGTTTGCTCAACCTCCCTTGCTTCCCACCAGAGAGAAGGTAAGACACTGTCATCCACTACTGGCAATATGAACACTTCTTGAATGAAGTCTGTGATAGAACAGCAGTACTGATGTGTAGGGTTTAAAACACACACTAGGAGCAAGTAACTCTGATGCAAGGAGCCTATTGTTGTGCCTTTTTAATTTTTCAGCAAAAGATACTCAGTAGTTAATAGAAATGCATTCTTCTCCCCCTGAGAGAGTTGTATTCCATCAGACCACAGAAGACAGACTGTATTTTAAAAATTTGTGCAGAGAAAAGGGGAAGGGCTTGCAAGATGGTGGTTTATTTTCTGGTAGGAGTCTGGAAATGGGCCATGAGCATCGCCCTTCTTTCTGTCCTCTAATGTGATCCCTCAGCATTTAGGAGGATCAAAAAAGCATTGGTCTTATAGGAAATGTCTTTCTGAAATTGGTGCCATCAATCAGAGAAATATCCAATGACAAAATGTTTGAAAGCATTAAATTTATATGGCCCAAAGGACACATTTATAGAACTATACACAGAGTCAGATTTCCAGAGCTACTCCAAGGTGTGTCAAACGACTATAAGGTGCCAAACAAATATTTGGATGTAAATAGTACCAAAGAACTGCTGGAGTCTGGAGAGTCTCTGGGACCAGAGATGGCAGAATCTATTTTGTTAAAGGACTTCTCCAAACCTCTGGATTTGTTTAGATTTGAGTTAAATCTGATTTTTGCAACTTAAGATCTTTTCTGATACGAAGGGATGGGATGTAAATGCTGTCTGTTCAAAGTTTGGATTTTATGCAGCTGGAAAGAAAGACTACCCAGACTATCTCCTTCCCTAGACTCCCTCTTTCCTGTTGCCAATTAGCATTACAGTGCCCTTAGATGGGACTCAGTTGCTTAAACAAGTACGTTGTGTCATTTTAGATGACCTAGGACATCCTACCTGCCTTCCAACTGCCAGAAGAACATGACTAACAGGTGGGAAAATCATACCTGGCAGCCCTGTGCGTGCTCAGCACATTGGCATTTGTGTAACTGACCCTTAGCTCCTCTCAGTGCTGTTGGAATTAAATCCTCTTCCTCCACATACAAAACCTACAGATCCTGATAAAAGCACAATTTCCTGTCCCCATAGCTGGTGATATTAGTCAGTAAATAACAAGCTGTTACAGGAAAAGAAGTCCTGCCCATGTACAGAGAGATACCACAAACACTAAATCAGAATGTCCTTTAAATAGATGCTCTGAGTAAAACCAGCAAAAAATGTCAAGACATACCCAAATCTGTGTAACCTGGATGTTACCAATCACATAAGAGTTCTGATCACCTCATTCAGGCTTTTTGGCAGCCTTGGGAAATTTCAGCAGAATAGGAAAGCCTACAGAAAAAGCACCAAAGCATAAAGCATATTTTAGTGAGGCGCATTTCAAAAAGAAGAAGATGAAGCTTCCACATAGCTAAGGGAAAAAAGAAAAGTCTTCACAACAACAAAATGTTATCAGAGGAAAAACAATCATGCATTATATTCCTGTTCTTTGTGGTGTTCTTTGCAAATCAAGCTTATCTGTCTATGTGTTGTGCTCCATCCTGATTACCGATATTGTAAAAAACTTCAATAGAAAAAAATCTATAGGAAGAACTGTCCACAAGAAAGCCATTTTTTCAGGCTCCTTATTGGGAGAGACTTTGGGGAAGTCTGACTGTTCTGCATACACTGCCTGTGAGCTCATTGAAGAATAAGTACTGAGAGCCTGATTAATATATATTTTATGCACTTCTAATAACCACCCACTGTAGATTTTACCTCTAAAAACCACAATACTTTATTTCTGTGTTAAGCTAAAAAAGTCCTTTTTCTGCCTAAGCACCATTAAGTAGTGATGTGCCTAGTGATCTTGAATACAAGGACATTTGGCATCTAGTATTGATGGAGAACAAACCCCATCATCTGTCCATGGCTTGTAATTATCCCCTTTCAATGATTTTCCTGACTGCATGACTCTGTGAAAAATTATTCACCTGCAGCTCAAAAAGGCAATCTCCATTTCATCCTCCAGAGGTAAAACACTCCCCAAGAGAGCAGGACCTCAGTTGGGGTACTTCTGCATTAGCAAGAAGCATGTGGTTTGCACATCTGCCTACTTTGATGTATCTCAAAAGGCACAGATGTAAACATTAATTATATGTATTCAGAGATAAACAATATCCAGCTTGAACGTTACTGTTTATGAGAAAAGATGGATCTCTGATTCAGAATGAAATGTAGTATGAGCCTGACTAATTGAAACTCATGTGTCTCTAATAGTCCTACCTTCCCGCTTTGTGAAATCAACATAGGAGTTGTGATATTTTGTTCTTATTGTAAATATAATTGGGGCATTGTAGATAATTAGAGAGTTCATGCTGTACTTTTTATGTGACACTTAAATGGTGTCAGTAATGGTGGCAGTTTGAGGTGAGAGGATGGCTTCTAAATAATGTGGTTCCTCACATGAAAGGCATTACCATAGGAAAAGTAACTGAGAAGTGCTTGACAGAGTGCGGATGAGTTATATGTTCGGAAGATGCAAGATGTATAGCGACTGACTTGGCGGGACCCAAGGAAAAATGTGATAAGTGAACACCAAATACCCAGAGATGCTACAAGTGTTGAGTGATAGCAACATTTCAGCATAATCCTTCTCAGGAATGGTGTCATATCCTCTGATATATACTGAGCTTTGCTCTATACCACAGAAAATATGCAGACAATAAGAGAAAATATTAGTGTGTGTGCATGCATATGTGAGACAGAGCAAGCAAGAGAAGGAATACAAACCAGTGACCTTTAGTGGATGGAGTCAGAAGCAATCAACTTCACATCATAAGATCAGCTGAATGCCAGAAGCTGTTGGAAATTCCCCTTTATCTCAAATTTTTGAGCTTCATAAGTAGGATGATTTCAGCATCACACCAATGTCTCTTCAAAGTTCCTGTGTATCATGTCATGAAACACAATGGAAAAGTTCCTAGACAAAGGTGGCGTTGTTCTAGGATGTCTGCATCTGGAGATTTTACGAATACCAACCTCTTTTTAACAAAATTGAGATAGTTGTGGGTTTTTTTTTGTTTGGGTTTGGTTTTTATTTTTGGTATCACTTTAATTCAGAGATGTCTTCCCCCCATCTTTGAGGGAACAAGTTGCTTATGGGCCACATTTAGTTACCTTGTATTATGAGTAGTTTTGAGTAACAGTAAGGTGTTTCATATTTCTTGTACACAATAGAGGTCTGTAAATGTATGAATGTTTATCCAGTGTTTCTTGTTCTATTTCAGTTTCTTCCTCCTCTAGGATCTGACACTCTTATATTTCCAGTGCTTCCGAGATCTTTGTTCCACAATACATTTGTTTCTAGACTCAGAGCTAATTTTCTTTTTACTTTTTTTTTTTTTAATAGAAGTTGTTGAGTAAATTATTTGAAATTCTGGATTAGGCAGTACCAAGGCAGAAAAAAATGATATCACTAGCTCTTCCCACTCTGGATTTTACAGGACTAAATATTCCTCTTCACCCCTTTCTCATCAGAACCACCTTCAATTCTGGAAAAACAGCTGCTGTGGCACTATCTGGATACTGCTGGAGTATTTTTCTAATGGAAAAGTTTTCTGTGAGGAAATGTGGATCTGACTAAGCTGCTATATTTCACTGACAAGTCTTGATTTCATAGAACTTTTCTGGACTTCATTTCTGAGAGGCCCAGGAGTAATGCCTCAGCTTCACGGTATAACAACATGCAATTCAGTTAGCACAGCATAATCCAATCCTTTGCAAGCACTTTTACGAAGGCATTGTGGTATTACATAGAAGTTTGAAAATTCTACTTTCAGGAAAACATCAAAGCTTCAACCTTTTGGTTAACTTTGGAAATAACGCAAATGTTTGAAATTCAGAGGTTTAGTCAGTTGTAACATGAGTGGATGAATAATATGTTGAGGTTAAGAGAAATTCTGTTGCCTATTGAGTTTATTTATAATCTGTTGGTTACTAATTCAACACTGAATTTTAGAATCATAGAAATTTCCACTTGGATTGAAGGGAGCTATGGTTAGGTTTACGATGCAAGTTTAAAAAAAAAAAGAAAAGAATGATTGAGATATGATGTACCACAGGTCAGGCTGACATCTCCTATCGTGGCTGTCAGTTTAATAGATCATTTGCAGTTGGAGGAACCTGGAAGCCATATCAATGTCTGATGAACATTTAAGAGATCCCAGCAGTACTCTCAGCTCTCTTGCTACTCTCTTGTGTTTGCCTCAGTTGCTGCTTACAGTTGCTAGCTATTGCTCCATGGGGGCAACAAGAATCAGTGCAAAAAGATACAATGGGCAAATGATGTTGCTCTGTTGTAAGTGATGGTGTTGTAACCCTGCACACTAGTTAATTCTCGGATGGATTTTTGGCAGGGCTGCAGTTTCTCTGGGCCGATTTTGGTGGTGCTGGAAAGCTCCTTTCTTCCTTTGTTCAGGATATCTGCCTGCAGTTGAAGCTGGAGCTCATTGAGCAGACTCAGAGAGAAACAAAGGGCTTTTCCCTGTGTTTCTGTTCAGTGAATATCTTCCGGGGGGGGGAGGGGTATAAAACCCCTAGGTGTCCTGAAAGGTTTTTCTCCTTGCTTGAGCTGCAGATTCGAGACAATTAAACACCTCTGAGTTAAAGATATTCTGTGAATTTTCCAAGGCCAAGGTCCTGAGCTCCCAATATTTATCTGCATTTTTTGGACCCAAGAATGCTTTTGATTTCAACTATTTCTATCCAAATTGGACTGATCCCTGAATATGCATTGTCTCTCCATACATGATGTGCATGACATGCTGGTTTCCATGGGGAGGAAGTTCACTCATGGGGATTAGAAAGGAGGCAGGATTTTCTTCCATCACTTCCCTGCCTGGAGCATCAGGGGATTACACTCTCAATGTGTGCCCAAGTTTACTTTTTTATTTAGACACAGCTACAATTTCTCAAAATTCATCTTTGGAAATTTTTGTCATAAACCTGCTTTTGATAATCCTTCTATTAATTTTAAACAGAATCAAGTAATGATCACATGCACCACAATTTTATCATGCAATAGCTGCATCTATAATCTACAAAGACCTCAGCCTTCCATAAGCTATAAAGACCTCAAAATTTAGCGCTATTTACATTATACAACCTGCTTTTCCTCCACATTAGACCTGGACTACTCCCTCCAGAAATCTGCTTAAATGCTCTATGCAATACCAAGCAGCTTCTGGCCAGAACATGTTCCATTTTAACACTCAGGTCATAAAGTGCCTATTAAAAAGACATTAAAACCAAAGAAATTCTATCCAAAGCCTCAAACAGGCACTGAATAAGGCCCACACTAGAGAATATGCTATATAAGCATGCTCATAAATCATTAAAATTAAGATAGGATCTATCATTAATAAGTAAAGTTCAAGGACAGCCTTTATCTTGTTAAATTATCCAAATTTTGCTGTCTATTAGCATACCATTTACAATGTAAGAATGGCTGTAGGGTTTTTTTCACCCTTCTTGGTAATGACATATTATGCAGAATAAGAAGCCTTAGCAACTGTTCTAAGATGCCATAATAATGCTGGAATTATTCTTTGGGGGAGGTCGTTGCATTAAGCAGCAAGTAATTAATGGTAAATTGCACTGGAAATTCTTGGAAAAAAGACAAATTACCTACGCTCTTGTACTCATACCCAGCAAGTCCCATGTAATTAACAATATTAAGATAAATATGAGAGGAATTATTAATGATGAGATTAACCTCACTTCATAGTGCAAACAGATGTATTTCATCTGTGCATGTGGTAGGAGCTGAGAGTTAGTTGTAATTGCTAAAAATATCTGACGTTATTGCTTGATGGAAATTCACTGCAGAACTATTGATTATTATGCAATCCCTGATATTTGTATTGTAAATTCTGTCCCCGCAGATCCTGAGTCACAGGGTTTGCTGGGCAGATTGAGGGGTATTTTGTTGAAGCTGCAACTGCCTGAGAATATGAAACACTCATTTTAGATAATGTGGGTCAGACCCTCAGTAAACATCAAGCTGCAGTGACTAGGTAATATATTATAAATTATTAGCAGAGAAGAGGCTGACCCACTCACCACTGTGTTCAGCCCAGGTTAATGAGTTAACTCACCATTAAAACACAAGAATAAGTAGGGAATTTCCAGAAAAGAAAAGGCAGCACATAACAACAGAAGACAACTATTTCAAAGGGGGAGTGAAGAAGGGTAGTGTACCCAGATGAAATTTCAAAGGCAAGAGATGGAACCAGCAGAACAATTTCCTTATCTGAAATTGCCTTCAATGGCAGTAGTACTTGCTCTAGTGTATTTGTTCTGTGTGTCTGGGATCTTTTAGACATAGAAGGAAATCTGCAGATTATTCTTGAATTCAGAAAATCCGGTTTCAATTTCTAGCTCTAGTTCCATTTCCTTGTGTCCCGGTTTTCCCACCTATACCAGCAGATATCTTGATACCCATTCTCAGGCACTTCAAAGTCTGTTGACAATTTGGACTGAGGTACGTCGTTTTATTCTTGTTTCCAGGCAGAATCATGTCTGCTAGTATCATCTGAAGGACTATTGCCTTGAGGGAAAGTCCATGTCTCTCAAATCACTCAGACCATTTCTTCTGTGACCTTCCTGGCCCCTGATTTTCCTGCCTCCCAAAGGATCTGCTTGAATCCTGTTTAATTCTGGGATCTGACCAGCTATCACAGTAAACTCCACCAGTGTCTACCTTGAAGCAGGTCATTCACTTAGTGACTTTTAATTTGAAGATGAATGAGGCATCACTTTGGTGCCAACTGAGCGCATTTTGCCTGGCAAAACTGTCACCAGGAAGAAAGAGAATTTTGTCTACTTTACACAAAAGCATAGGGGGAGTGCTTATAAATCCTGCCTCATTTGACCTCACTAGCACGTACAGAGGAGCAATCACCAGAGCTTCTATGTTACTTAATCAAGGCCCTCAGAAATGCAGATTCTTAACGGCTTCAGGTGCCTTTCACCTTTCCTGTAGGTCCTGGTTTGAATCCAGCTCAAATTAGTGAGGATTGAGGGATGCAAGTGACTCCTGCCTGCTTTGCAGACACTGTTCAGCAGTGGCAAGAACCAGTGACCTCAGCAGAGCTTCCATTTTATTAGGCACCTACAGGTTTAATATCAGAGTAGTAATTAACCATCTCAGTGGGCAGGCTTGGGCTGAATGTGGATAGAAACACAGACACTGGATGGAATCCCTTCAGGTCATGCTGGAGGGACACTGGTCCATGATTGACTGGACACTTCAGGTGTCACAGTGTGCTCTGTACCTGCTTTTATTTTCCATTGCTTGCTCTCTTGCTTGTTCCCTCTCTTAGGAAAAGGGGAATTAAAGGATATAATTTTCTCTGTCAATCAATTAGACTGGTGTCTCTCATGGGAACCCAAATGCACTCAAAGTCGTTTAGCTTATTTTCTAGCCCTAAGAATAATAGAAAATTGTTCTGCTCTCGAATTATATTTCTGATCTTTTTTTTTTTTTTTGTAAATGTAAAGACACTTTGGCACCTTTTTCAAGGTCAAATCATTATCTCCTGAAGGTCGAGATGCCAGACTCTGTCTCTCTATGGATTTTTAAGGCTTTGCTATGGTGTCTGTATTTTCTTATGTATCTGTGCAGTGCCTGGTGCAAAAAGATGCTGTTCTTGGTTAGGGTCTGCAAATTGGTCCTTGAAGGGAACAGGAGGGTACTGCTTTATCATTTAATGCAATTTTACACATTTTCGTGTGTGTACAGTGTACTTCTGACAAACTAGATCCCTTTATTTGGATTCAAAAAGTCTTCATGCAACCTGTGCCAAGGCAATAGGTAGGCAACTGTTAGAGAAAAGAGTGAAGACCATGGGAGATAAGGTGAAGCAAAATGATTAGAGAAGAGAGGACCTTTGGGATGTATTTCTTGTTATTCTTCTCTTACAGTACTGAATTAAGTTGTTTCAACCTATAACTTTAAGGTTATAGGGAGGAAAGCATGTTCCCTGAGATTGTTTAATGCAGTTTTTCACTTGTTTGATGTGGTAACAAGATTTTTCAGCTGTCTCTGATGGTTACCTCTCCCATTTCTTTGCTGCCCAGGATGATGCTTTATTTTCTGTTAGACTTTGGGATTTCCACAGGTATTTCTGGTTTCTAATGTGCCTGGCAACACAAAAATGGAAGCATTTGGGGACTTACACATAAATAACTGACCCCCTAGCATTCTTTGGGGAACCCAAAGGGTTTAGACTCAAGAGCCCTCAGGAAATGCAGCCTTATTCATGTATGACCTCCACAGTATGCTGAGTTATCGAATGCTTACATCCCTCATGCCTGGCTTGATGTCCTCATTGGCAATAATGACTAAGAAGATGCCGAGAATAATGATTTTTTACTGTGTCCACAAAAGTGCTGCTTTAGCAACTGTAACTTCTTCTTTAAAAGAGGATGTCATCAATGCAAAGGGCAGCTCTATATTTTTCTGTGACTACAGCAGTACCATTACTGTCCAGAAAAATGACAAAGGAATGGATTTACTGTTTTAAGGGCTCTTCAATAAGTCATTGGTTTCAGTGGAGAAGTGTTTGCCTAATTTATTGAGGAAGCAATCAGTCACTGGAAAATACATCCCATATGCTAAAGTAAGCCTTTGGGGCTCTGCCCAGCTCAACCAGCTGACCTGGCTGGTCTCTATAAGGGTAGCCCAGACTGCTAGTCCCTGACATTATGTGGGGTTTTTTTGGTTAGTGGATTCAGAAGCAGCATGGAAATGCTTTCATGGGGAAGACACAAGCCTTGAGAGACATCTGAGAGCACCTTGCACGGCAATTGGTGTGTCTGCTGTGGAGAGGACAAGGAGTTGTGGGCTTACATTATAGAAAGAGTGATCCAGGTTAGGCTTTAGAAAAAAACCTATCTAACAGGAAGGATCATTACGGATTTGAAATACATTATCTAAGTATACTAAGTGTGGTTTTGTCAGTCACTGGAATTTTTAAGACCAGGCAGGATGTGGTATATCTGTAGGTCACTATGGTAGCTTGAGATCTATATCACTATGCCAAGTTTTTTATGCACCTTAAAAGAAAGATCCAGAGAGAAGGAAGATGTTGAGGTTTAGAAAGATGAAGCTGAACTCTCATAGCCAGCTTATAGTGGAGCCATCCCAGCCTCTGTGGCCCCGGGCTGCTTGCCTAACTGAGGGGATGGAAGAGAGGGCAGTCCATAACCACAACCCCATGTCCCTTGTCTCTACCAGATGTCATCCTTCACTGTAGCGAATGCACTGTTAAGGCCGCACAGGGCATCCTATGGTCCCTGCAAGACTTGTTACTGAGGTTTGTCCTAATTGGCTCTCACAACTGCTTTGCAGATCTCTCTCATTGGTGTCAGCATTTCTCCATCGCATCATTTGTCACAGGTGACAGTTCCAGGAATCAGAAATGGTCTGCGACCTTTCAAATACTTTCTGGAGAGCAGGATTTGGGTATAGGTAATAGACAGTGAATTTAACCACAGGAGGTGAAGGAAAGTTAACGCACGCTGACCTGGTCCTGCTCTGTTGTTCTTGTCCACCAGTATGTCAGACCATCAGAGAACTGTACTCCGTGCCCCTGGTTTGAGGGGAGCATATAAAAAGTGATTGGCAAGTGACTGATGCAGAGTGCTTGCCACCGATCCCACAGCACACTTAAGAACGAACATATTTTACTGTGAACTGATCAGCCCGACAGTGATGATTTTTGGGTGACCTCTGCTCTTATGAGAGCTATTTACTTCTTATTCAAAAAAAAAGCTAGCTGCAGCAGAATAAATAATAGGTTAAATAGCTTTATAAGCTATAATAATAGTCTAATGAAAACATTTCCAGGGTTGAACACTACTGTTTCATATGTGCATTTTTGATTGAATGTCATGAATTTGTACTCTAATGGACAATAGTAGAAGAGGAAAGAATGGAGTAATAGATATTCAGTATTGCAAACTTAAGTTATTTCACTTCACTGATTTTGATGTTTTTCTTAACAGTCATCTCTGAAATATTGTTATGACTAACATCAACTTTCATTAAAAAGAAAAGGTGATTTTGACCCTCGTAGTCGCAATGAAAAGTGAATGTGTGAGCTCTGAGCAAAAATCTACAAGGCATATTCTTTTTTAAAAAAAAAAGGCAAACCAAAAATCAAAACACCAAACTGCAAAAGATATTTTTCTTTAACTTTCCTCCTTCTAAACTCATGCCATGATTTTGAGACACATGCTTTCTTATTGTTGAAATTATTAGATTAAAAATACCGTCTATGTCAGCAGGCAAAGAGGTATCACTTCTAACGGTCAGGTCCGTTCTGCAGGGGTGTTGTCATACTATTGATTTCTTTTGAAGTCTGCATCTTTACTATTGACTTTCCTAGCAGTGGAGGTATTTCCTGTATTTTTAGTATCAGTCCTGCTGGGATCTGGAGCTGAAGCACAAGCCCTTGCCCTGTTTATTTGTATTGCAAGTGCTGTATAGCAGCTACATAGCTGGTTGTACAATTTCTGTAAAAACTAGAAAAAAGGACATTTTTAAACTAAAACCTCAGTTTTTAAATAGGTTTTACATTCGTGTCAGAAAATGTGTCTGCTAAGTTGGAGAAATGTAATCTTTTGGTCAAAACATTCAAAGTTCAAAGTCTGAAATAGTTAAAGCAAGAAACCGTGTGGACCATCCAACCTGTTCTTCTCTTCTTTGGGGTGTGTCTCCACCTCTCGCTGCATCTCCAGTAACTGCTCCTACTCTCACGAGCGCCTGATAGATCATCATTTTCTTTCCAGAGGAGCACTAATGGTGCACATCATAGAAAATGAGTTGCCCTCAAGATGCTTCATTAACAAAGGCATTTCAGCTACAAGTCCCATGAGGTACCATGAAAGAGCTCAATATCCTTCCCAGTACTTTTTATAATGGTTCCACTGCGTACACTAATCCTTCCAAGTAGGTGTCTTCAGTCCAGGATTTTCTTTCTCATCCTATTGATCTGACAAAGTTATTTTTTAAGCTTCTTTGACTTATTGTAAACCTTATCTGCTCATTCAGGCTTTTGCTGGAGGCCAGTAGTTTGAGAAGGTTGAATTTCATTTTGCAGGTGTGAGGAAATTTATTCGAGCTGGTTCTTAGTCAATTTTGTGTCTTGTTAATTGATGTTTTATCATATTTGTACATGCATCCAGAGGGAACTGCATTGGATCCATTTTTTATGGTGTGAAAAATAAATAAAATGACATAAAGAGTCCCTGAGGGATTCTTCGTCCTTTTCATGAGTGGATTTTTCTGTAAAAAATGACATGGATTCTTCAGGGGTCACTAATTGTTGCAGAGGTCTGGAGGAGATCCCAGGAGAGACCTCACCTTGTCAGATATATCAGGTGTTAGTTTGTCCCTGGGCACATATTCTACGTATATGGATCTACTTGCAGTATTTGACTCTTTCTAGTACCATCTCTGGATGTGCAGAAGCAGAACCGTGAGGGAGAGTCTAAGAACACTTTTCTTGGTTTGCTGGTTTTTTCTTCATAGTAGCTATGGGGGTCTATTTTGGATTTTTGCTGGAAACGGTGTTGGTGATACAGGGATGTTTTACTTATTGCTGAGCAGGGCTTATGCAGAGTCAAGGCCTTTTCCACTCCTCACCCACCAGCTGACCCCAGCTGACCCAAGGGATGTTCCACACCATATGATGTCATGTTCATCACATAAAGCTGGGGGAAGAAGAAGGAAGGGAGGGACATTTGGAGTTATGGCATTTTGTCTTCGCAAGTAACTGCTACGTGCGATGGCACCCTGCTTTCCTGGGGGCGGCTGAACACCTGCCTGCCAGTGGGAAAAATAAATAATGTTCAAATTCCTTGTTTGGTTTGCTTTGCTTGCACGTGCGGCTTTTGCTTTACCTGTTAAACTGTCTTTATTTCAACACATGAATTTTCTCACTTTTACTCTTCCAATCCTCTCATCCCATCAGGGAGAAGTGAGCAAGAGGCTGGGTGGTGCTTCGTTGCCAGCTGGGGTTAAACCACAACATTCAGAAATGGCAAGATGTCATTGGATGGCTTCTAATGATGGAACCTACTTTGTGGCACTTCTTTAGGGGAACTTGTGGTTCCTTTCTTTAAAAAAAATAGTGAGTGGTAAGAGAGCTCAGAGTTGGTTGCAGAGCACATACTTTGCAGTATTTGAAATTTCTTGTCCATGGAAGCAATAATGTTACAAAGCTATGGGTTTGCCATACGCAGACAGTTTAGTTAGCAGGACTTTGCTTTTATCTGAATCTACTAACCATAAAAAAGTCAGATCTTCATAAATATGGTTTAAAATAATTAACCAACTGATGCTGATAGAAGCAAGTGTCTGCTAGACAGAGTCTCCATCCTCCTAAATGACATTCAGTTCATATCATGCATGTAACAAAGTGTTAAGTTATCCTTTGAGTATTTTAAGGTCAGAGACCATTACAACTGATGGTTTATGCTGTCAATAAGTATATGTATTTCAGTAAGCTCACCACATCCCTTTCAGAAATATTTTAGACTATTGCTGTTTATTATGAGTTGTTTTCACTGTTACTAAACCATTTATTATGTGGGAGTGAGTAGGACCTTTTCCTTGCAAGCTTTTCTTAAAGGATCATTCACAGTATGTGCATACAGTGTTATCTAGTAAAGGTTCAGTTTAAGCTAATGTTAAACTCCACACCTATTTTAGCTAGTCAGCTGAGAAAGCAATTTTGCACAGATTTTGCAGGTGACTGGGATTTTTATATCCACTGCATGTTTTCTCCATTCTCAATACTGTTTTTTCCTGTTTTGTTTACTGGAACATATTTGTCTTGTCAAATCCTAGACTGGGTATGGAAATCTCTTGCTGAATCCCCAAAGAGCTGATTGGTGTGAAGATGCTTTTCTTTGAATAAGCACCATGTGTAAAATAAAAGCTTTCAGTAGTAATTTACCTTTGTGATTCCAGTTCATACGACCAGCACATCCTCATATTGTGCACATTGTGAAAATTTCCGAGAATTTTTACAAAAATACCCTTCATTTGAATGTATCCAGGGCTCACCATTTTTCTATCTATTTCTCATTTTCCTCTAACTTATTTCTGTCTTCTGATTTCACTCCTCAAATTCCCTGCTTTTTTTCCCATGTTGACAGAGGCTTTTTATGAATTTCTATTTCTTTCCCTTTCTTTCCTTCCACCCCTGAGTTCCTTTTTTCCCCTTTAGTTCTTTGATTGCTGCTGTGGGCTAAGGTTATAATTTGGTCAGCCTGTTATGTTCTGCTGCCTAAAATGCCTAAAAAAAGCCCCTTTCTCTTCCTGGACAGTAAATAATTCTTGAGCTTGCCTGCCTGCCTTTTAGCGTACTCTTTAGTAGTAGTATTATTATTATGGAGTCTTGTCCTGCTGCTACAGTGTCCTCTTATCCTTCAGTGGAAATGCCTGCCTTCCTCTGACCTCCCTGCCTCCCTGCTTCATGCTTTACATTTCTGTGCTGCATGTCACACAATAGAGTGGGATGCCTATTGTTAGGGATTGCAAAGAGATGGTCAACCCCAGAGCCATCTCTTCAACAGCTATTTAGACAGTGATACCTTCTCTGCATTTCCTGTGTCCCTAGCTATAATTTGAAAGTCTGAAGTCTCACTTAAAACCTCAAGCCCCTGCAGAATGATAGCTGTAGAAAATCAGATCTTGATCAGTTTTCTTGAAATGTAAATGTCAGCCAGTAGTGGGGTAAAAACAACACGGGAGATGGAATGAGCATGAGCAATGGACAATCTGAGCAGGGGGTCTCGGCCACCTGAAAGATTATTGCAGTTATGGGTTGATTGAGCCTTTGATCCTGTACCTTAATGAACATTTTCGTGGTGAATCACTACACAGTAAGTTTGTTTTCAGGATGGCGGTTAGAGAGGCTTTTATAAATGCTTTTGCAATTAAGGGCAACAGGTCAGTGCTCAACTCCCGAGTCTGACATAGACACCTTGTAGGCTGCTCAGTAACTTGTTTAAAATCTTATGACTTAGTTCTGTAAAATGGCAATGGTAATAACCTTTTTGCTGCCCTTGTCCATTTAGATTGTGAAGCTTTGGAGTTGTCTGATCGAACAGCACCTAGGCAATAGACCTCCTGGTGCAGAAACTGCAGAAAGCATGGAATCCGGAATCTGAATGTCTCTTTTGGTTCGTGACTTAGTAGTGTGATGAATCAAACCCTCTAGTTCTGCACTAGAGGTTTTCATGCTCTGCAGCGTAGCTGGAACTCAGATTGGGACTTTAATCTTGCTGTTGAGACTCATCTGGAGTCTTCATGCCACAAATTACTTCATTGATATACACAAGACTTGAGAGCAAATGTGAAAAACCTAAGTCCAGGATGCAATAACCATCAAGCAATTTTGTACACTTACAATTCAAAGATACATCTTCTACCCCATTTTTTCTACAGAAACATAATTACCCACATGTACCTCTATACCTCTTCTTGCCATCCTAAGGAAAGACACTGCTGATTCATTAATAAAAAGTACACTCAGCCCAGAAGCAATAAGGAAACTAAAACTGAAAGAAGAGATCATCGCACATCACAGAGAACACGTTAAAATTCATCAACACAGAAGTTATGCAACTTGCAGAAAGATCAGATATGAATTAGAAGGAACCAGCCTCTCCCTGCTATGAACAGGTTTGGAAGTCTCAGAGGCATTTCTAATATCAAGAGACTCATGATTCCAAAACTGTACCTGGTACTAGATGACCTTCTGGTTGCCACAACTGTAAGAACAAACTTCAAAAGCGTGAAGCACAGTTGAAGGCATAGCCTGGGGAAACTGATTGACTTGGGCACTGTAGGTAGCCTGGTCCTCTTTCACATTTTACTTTATCTGACCTTGCTTCTTCTCCAGAATTACAACTGCATTTCATTCAACAAAGTACAGCAGAGGTATAAAATGGGGTTTGTTTCAACCAAGCCTTCAACAAAAAATCTGTATCTTCTCCAACTTCAGGGAATAAAAACCAATTTTATTCTAATCTACCCACCGCTCGTCACTTTTTATGCAGCAAAGAAGGCATCCATTCACTGTAGTTATCCCAGCCTCATTAGGACAACAGCTTGACTTTTTGTCTACTGATATTTAGAAAACCAATCCTTTTCTTGCCAATATCTAGGTCAGAATTTTAGTATTTCCCAAATAATCACCAAGCCTTTGTATGAGAAGATCTGAACTCATACAGAAATACATTCTCTTTCACACATTTATGTAACCCACTGACAGTGTGTGTAAGACCTACTCCAATATTACGAGTTGTTATAATATTGGGTTCAATGTCTGGCTTTTGCTATTGAGTGATGTGCTTCTAGCTCTTGAAGCTGTTAGTTCAAATTCTTTTTTTTCATGCTAGATAAGATGGTGCCATTGCAGATTTGTGTGCGTGCATTTCTGTTTGCATATATGAAATAACTTTTCCTCTGGTATATAGTATACTAGAGAATAAAGGATATACTATAGTAAGGCATAGGCCCTCCTTCTGCATACATACAAAGATACACACAGTGGCCCATGCATACACTCTCCTATTGTTAATGTGTTTAAGACAGAAACCTTTGTGTTATTCACTGCTGCTTGGTATTGTTCAGACTTTTGATAAATCTGAGATCCTCAAAGGCAAAAATTCTCAGGTGAGAAAAAGTAGAGATTGAGGTTTTTTCTTTTAAGACAATAATAAAAAGCAGAAGGATTGGAACAATGTAGCATGAGTATTTATTTCTTCCTCACTAGTTTTCTTTGCAAAAGTCATTCAAAACTGCACCATTGATGGGCAAGTTAACATGGGTAGAAATGGATTTTTAAATGAATTAAATATCAATTTGAAGTTAACAATCTAAGAATCGGCCAAATCCACAGAGATTACTGGAACAAACATCAAAAGACACATTTCAGGACAGATAGTGTTAGGAATTAAAAAAATAATTTGCTGTTGATTCTGGGCTGCCTTCTGTAGCAGTCCCATTATTGCTCAAGTCTGAGTGGCTTGAGATTTTCCTCACACTGCTTTCCTTGCGTGTTGCATCTTCGTGGTTCCCATATTGCCCCTTCCTACTTCTTTCTCAAAAATATTGTTATTTTCCAGTGGGTAGAATAGAGTGGAGAATTGCTGGGAACCCTCCAGAGAAGGCCTGATCAGCCCAGCCAGCAAGCTCAGTTGCAAAAAGATCTTAATCCAAGAAACACAGTCTATAGTTTTTAGGAATTTATCCTACTTGAGAGAAGAAAAACTTCCACATGATGGAGTATGAAGTTCCCAGAGCTGATAAGTGAAACAGAACTGTTTAGGCTTCAAAGTCAATGGACAAGCACTGGGCACTGGCCTTTTGGGGGATTCATTTGCCCAGTATGGTGGGTTTTAGGTAACTCATTGATCTGCAAGAGTGGCACCAAAGAGTGATAAGCTTTCCTCCTAGGTTTGGAAAGATGGAAAACAGAAGGGACGAGATTCTGGAAAGGGATTTCTGGCTGAGTAGAGAGTTCTGTTATACTTGCACTGTGCTTTTTTGGTAGCAGCCATCAATTTTGCATCATCTCCTTCTATCTCAATAAACGGGAAAACAAGCTTATAAAGGTCATCATGCTGGCCAGGCTGATCAGAAACAGACTGAAGAAACAATGTAGGAAGGAGGGAAAAGGTCAAATATGTATTGTTTTGACACAAAATTAAGATATTAAGAAAAAATAAATGAACCACAAAGAGAATTAAAAAGACTGGACTGTGTAATTACCCTTACTCCACTACTGGGAACTTTGGTGATAAACAAATGTAATTTTTCATTTATGAACCTAAATTTGTTTTAATGGATATTGCTCAAGTCTAGTAAGAGTGTTTACATGCTGAAATAGTGCAAATAGCTATTCATGATCAGATTAGGAAGTCTTAAATTGGCAAAGTTTACTTTCTCAGGAATATAATCATCTGTGCCATTGACAGTTCTGAGAATTATCTACATTTACAGATCATATTAAAATACTCAAAGAATAAGATGGATGTTTGTTGCTGCTATCAACAACCAATCACCAAAGCACAAGAGAAAAATGTAAACACTTCTTTAAAGATCCATCTGTAAGGCATAGATGTGGAAATTGTTATGGGGAGACTGGCGTGTTCAAAGTTTCATGCTGATAGTATTAAAATATCCTTTGTAGTGCACAAAAATTATATTGCATTCAACATTGGGGAATTCTGTGTTACGTTTTATATCCACAGTCCAAGAGAAACTGAGCTGAGAACTATGAGTGAGGCGTGCATGATCCCATCTTCAATGCAAACAGAATTAATTCAAAATCATTTATATTTATACATTGTGCTTTAAAAAGGTCAGATGCTCAGAGACAGAAACAATTATGAGCTAAATTTGCAGGGAGAAAGCATTTAAATGGAAAATTGTAAAAAATAATTGGGACTTGTTTATGGACGTTTTACTAAATGCCAAATGTAATAATCACATAGTTTGAGGAAAACACTAAGTTACTTTAAAAAGCCCCCAACTCTGCTTAGAATGAAAAGGTAAATAGCCAAATCTGAATGTATTTGTGTGTGTGTGTGTGTATATATATATGTTTATATAAGTGACAAGTGGAAGCAAAAAGGCACATGTAGAAATTTGTAGTCAGCAGATGTAAAGGTAACACCAACATTTTTGTATTTTTTTGAAGTATGTCAAAAACATAAGAAACATAACGATAGCATTGTTACTTTACTAGGACTTCTCAAAAAAAAACTGGAATAAAGCTTTTTTGTTTGGTTCCAGGACTCAGAGTTAATGAATATTAACATCAGATGATGATCACAATGAAGAAATTTCAACTGCAACAAAAATCTAAGATAATGTCAAACAGAACTTTTTAAATCCACATATACATATAGCTTGTGGCTAAGAAAAAGAAAAGAAAAGCAGTGGCCAATGTCTATTAATACTGATTGATTGTAGGAAGGCAGAGCATATCCCAGAGAACTTGAATAAAAACACCACAATACCAATATTTTAAAAAGGAAACCAGGATGATATAGGTAATTACAAGTTTTTCAGCCCACCATCAGTTCTGGGCATAATAAAGGCATGTCTGAGGCATAACTCTAGTAATAAAAGAGTTAACGAGGGGGAAAGAACAAATGCCAATCAACATGTTTTTATGAAAAAGGGTCTTGTTTAACAGAATTGATACTATTTTTCAAAATGAAATTTCATGTCTGTTTTATAAATGTAATATTGTTGATATAATAGACTTCTCTCAGACATTTGGAATGATACTCACAGGATGTATTGATTTGTAAGCTAGAGTGATACAAAATCAATGGGGCACACATTGAATGCATTGAAAGCTTGTTAAACAATGGATCTCAAAATCTAATTACAAAAAGAGAAATTTTGTCAAATGTCTGTGTTTCCCACAAGAATCTGCTCAGACCTACACTATTCAACAAATATATCAACAACTTGGAAATAAAAATCAGAATGTAATTATGCGTTAAGCCTATAAATAACACAGGCTTGGAGGATCATGGAAGGGAACAGATTGCAGAGCGATCTGGCAGTTTGAAGATATCAGGCAAACAGTATGAGTTTCAGCTGAGCCAAATCTAAGTTTATATGTCTGAAAAATAAAAATACAGGATGTGCGCATAGCATGGAAGATTTCTGAAGGCAGTGGCAGAAAAGAAGTCATGGGGGTCAGAGTCTTCATGCTTACTGAGCGTGGTTCAAAAAGCTAGTGCAATCTTTGAATGTTTAAATGTGAGAGAACCCAGTAGGAGTCATGAGGTTAAATTAACTCTGCATTTGGCACTGGTGAGATTGCTGCTGGAATAGTATTTGGTTCTGGTGTCTACACTTCAGATGGGTATTGATGAATTGGAAGGGATTCAGAGAGGAGCCACATGAATGCTTACAGGCTTGGGAAACGTGCCTTGCTGTGAAAGACTCAAGCAACTCTATTTAGTTATCAAGGAAGGCTTAGAGGGTGACCTGATTGCAGTCTAAATATATCTGCAGGGGGAAGGGAAAGGGCAGGAGGAATAAATTTGATAAGGCTTTGCAGTGTAACAAACAAAGGTGAAACAATGACTGATAGTTCAAACAAGACAAATTCCAACTAAAAATGAAGTGAGAATTTGAATAGTGAGCAAACTAACCACTGGAACAACTCACTAAGGGCTGCAGTAGATTTTCTATCATTGGAAGTTTTAAATTCAACACCAGATTTATCTTTCCCAAAAAGAAAAAAAGAGAAGAAAAAAAAAAAAAGACAAGAAAAAAGCACTCTGGTTAGTGGATTTGGAATCAAAATGAGTAGTGTGAAGACCTGTGCCTTGTGTTATGCATGTCACATTAGCCAATTACTGGGGTCCTTTCTGCCCTTAAAAAACCCCTGTGAATCTTTTTCACCATACTGACTTCAGGGGATGAAATTGAGCCAAGAGAAATAGAGCCAGAATATAAAGTAAAAGCCTCTAGCAGTGACTTCCATTAATTTCTGGAACGGTCTCCCAAGAGGAGAAGTGTGAGTGTAGGGACTTACTAGGTTACTTTAAAGGAAGGTGGTAAATATAAAGGAAGAACTATCTCAACATTGAGACAGCAACCAGGGTACTAAGCTCAGGCATCTTTTCTTACCCTGTTTTTTATACTGCTGAGCGTTTAACTTAGCCACAGCTGGAAATGAAACATAGTGTCTTCAAAATTTGTTTTATTCCCCAAAGCTGTCAGTCCCAGATGTTTGTCTGTCCTCTTAGGGGAAAGGAAGCCAACCTTCCTAGGCTGTAGCAGTGACCACTGTTCTCACCACTACTTTGTATCTTAAATTGAGAACTGAAAGGTAGATTTGGCCAAATACCTCCCTAGCAGAAACATGAGCAGCCACGGAAGAGGCACAGGACATTGAGAATGTTTCTCTGCCCTGTGTTGACTGGATGTTTGTTTGAAAACCCTCCCCCTCGTTATCCTCCTGGAAACTCTTCACCTCCCACCCTGTCCCAGCCTGTTCCTTTTAACAACATTTTCTATGTGCTGCCATCAATTCCTTTCTGAGAACATCCTGTCTTTTAGGGGGACATTAAAGCAACATGTCTGGTTTAGCCTGGTAGAACGACGTCTGAAGTACATTGCTTTCTGTTTATATCTCAAGAGGTAAATATTATGGAGGAAGATGGGATAGTTTAGTTCAAAGTTAATATTCCCACAAAAATACATGGATATAAATTTTCTACAACCAATGTTCTGCAGTGGTCTTGCAGCATCTAGAAGAAGGAAAAGCCTAAATAACTTTAAGACAGGTCCTGATATTTTTATCAAGTGATTACCTGCAGTATCAAAGAACAGGTATGGCTGAGATTCTTTCAGGTTGTATGTTTCTGTGAAACATACTTCCCTTTCTAACTTTGCATTACATATTCCTCTACTTCAGGAAGTCTCTAATGGCTGTGTATTCCATATACAGTATAAATCCAGAAGTTTAATGCTGTCTGTCGTATTTAGAAACTCACTGCTCTCATATTCATGACACGCAAGCATCTGTCACTCAAACCCGTTCATAAATCCACATTCACTAATAGGACTCCTGCATGTTCCTATTTATCAGGAAGCAGAATCATGACCCTGGACATGGACGTAAATGGCAGCAATAATGCAGTTGCAGCTTATAAAGTGGTAAAAATTCTGCTGTACCAAAAAGCTGAAATTTCCAAGTTAATAAAAACTCCCCAAACCCTGCATGTTAAAGGCAGTCTTTTGCAGTGAGAGGAAAATTAATTTCCCTAAAAAAAATGAAGAAGAAACAAATATATCTCTTTCGCCAAACCCGGTTCCTGACCATAAAGCCTGAAAACATGTTCAGTTTTTATGATGCCCACAATATAAATTGGCAAAACTTTGCGTTTCTGCCTGCTTCTTTTTGTCTTGGAGGAGAAAAAAAAGAACAAACTTATGTGTAAGACTAAAAAGACATTTTTCTCTTAAAAAGAAACATCAATATTGTTATAATCCTTGTTCAGGCTGTGAGAGTTGTCTGAATTTTAGGGATTCTGAGTGGTGTTGTCTCCCTCCAAAAGCAATGAATCACCTGTGAGTAGGGTTTTTACATGGGACTGAGGCTTCCGAATGAAAGTTATTAAGGAAGTGCTGAGCGATATTTGCTGTAAGTCACAGATAGTGGTATTCTTTAACCCTGGTCTCCTGAGCTTGCTGAGCTCTGCGGGCCTGTGCTCCAGGGGAAGTTACAGTGGTTTTAGTTCTGTAGCTAACTGACTTAGGCTACAGTAGTAACTTGCTGTTGATGAGGTTTAATTGAAAGTGCAGGACTTGCTGCATTAATGCCATGTTCTGGGCATAAGCAGAGTGCTCGCCACAGTCGACTGCATTGTGGGCTGATGCCAGCTCTCCTGTCCCAAGCTAAAAACACGTGGCCTTTATGAACAACAAGAAAACCCCAGTAGCACTAATACCTCAAGGAGAAATAAAAGGAAATGCTTATAATCTTTGTGTGTGTGAATGGTCTTTTTTCCTCCTTTCAGAGCATGTTTAAGTCACTTCAGTGTGGCAGGTGGGTAGGTCACCTTGTTTGCTAGACCCCAGCATTAGGATTGGATTTGGCTCTAGCTGAGAATCAGTGTGACTCAATACCCATTAGACACTGGTGACACTTAGGTGTGGTCTTGAATATCTTTCCATCTCCTTTCTAGAGAAAAGTGAGGATTTAGATACCAATAAGCCTGCACAATCACCTTAGGAGCATGTCTGTTTTCAGGCTCCCTGCCCAGGAGCTCTGTTCTGTGGGAACATACTGTTTTTGCTCCCTGGTAAAACTCAGGAGTTTCTGCCCTGTGCAGTTAAAATGTGTGTGATTTACATCATCTCAGTGAGGGTGAAGCTCCTCGGGGAGTAGGATGTTGCAATGTGGAATGCAGCAATGCCAGGTATTTTAAAAGTCTGAGCTTTAGCCAATTACTTTTCAAGGACAGGGTATTCTCAACTTGCTCCCAGAGTCTCTGCAGCAAGCACATCTCTGACTCATCAAAATCTTCCCAAAGCCAAATTGATTTCTCTTTTTTCTTTCGGTTTGGCCACCGAAGCAAACAAACATGATTTCCCCTGATCCTAGCAGGCAGCTTATGATGGCTGTGTGGCTGCCCCATGGTGTGGAAGGTGACTCTCCTCTAAGTGGTTTTGCTCCATAATGCTGGGGACCAGCTTTGCAGAGCTACCCGTGGGCACTGGGTGCAGTTACAGCAGAGCTGGGAAGGATTCCCTTTGATCAGCCACCTCAGGTCTCTTGTTGCTAAGTGTTTTGTGTAATGTATATCCGTCCTGAGTCTTGCCACTCATGTCCTGGCACTTCTGGTGATATTTTGGGGATAGATATAAATGTAACCCTTTCAGACTCAACCCTCATATTTTTTGGAGTGATATAATGAAAAATCTGACAGCTTCTGGTAAGCCATATTGTATTTTACCACCTTTCCTGACTGCAAAGAAAAGGAAATTAAGTCATTGATCATATCAGAGTTCCCCAAAGCTGTGCACCCTTCTCTTTGTCCTTTTTCACAGGGTATCCCACCAGTCTCCTCAGAAATAGAGACCCATCTCCGAAGAGAAACGGTGCTTGCAGAAATAAAGAAAACTATATCTTTTTGGTATGGTTTGACTTTTTGGAAGCTATTCGGTGGTTTAGCCTGGGGCTTGGGCACGTTTAGAGGCAGGTTCCTACCAAAAAGCTTAGAAGCAGGCTGGAGACTAAAGCTTGTAATAAGAAATATGTATGAGCCCAGTTCCAAGGATGTGAGACACTTTCAAATCATTCATTACATTTAGATTCAGATTTAAAGTACTCCAAAATGTAGTTTACTAAATATTTTCCTTTACACTCAGTCTCTATGCACTATATATAGTATAAAAGACTGTCTGCTTAATCATGTATGATCTTATTTTTAGCTCAGGAAACCTTATGTTTCTATTTTCCTGATTATGCCAGCACTGATCACAAATCTGCTTCATGATATGCTTAAAATGATACTGTGCTCCAGTTTCTGGACAGTAACAAAACCCTCACAACATTAATGCCTCAGAGACTAAAGCATGGGGAGGATCATGGAGGTAAGGATTGGAAGATAAGGATGAGTAAACTAAGAAAGAAAAAGCCATGGAGATAAAATTTTGCTGGTAGTCCTAAAAATCTGGTCCCTTCCAAACATGGGTGAAGAGCTCTGGCAGTGAGAGGAACCTGCTCTCCCTTTTCCCATCTATTTTCCAGGTAGCAGACTGATAGAGATTTTCATCCTCCAGCTGTAAATCTGAAGTCATATACCAGTGCACACTCACACAAAAATTGCTTAAAAAGAAAATAATAATCCTATTTGCTGGATAATTAACAGTGAACACTATCATTCTGTGCTTTATATTTGCATTGGAATTCTTTATCTCATAGTAGTATGGACAGAAAATATATTTCAATTATACAGCTATGCATGTCTTTTATATTAGGTGGAAATGTTTTAATAGATGTTTCAGTTATCCATTTATTGATCTTAATGTATTTTTAATATGCAGGCACCGGTCTCTGCTAACTGAGATATATCTGCTTTTCCCTAGCAAAGTTCTACAAATTAAAAATAATTCTTTCTCTCTTCCAATAAGTAGTATATGGTGGGCTTCTGTCTTGTGGGCAGTATCTGCTATGAGCTGCCTTTTGATTCGTGAGATTAATCTGTGCTCACAAAGGGAGATCTGAATGTGAGTAGCAGAATTTTACTATAGACTGCAGGAGAAACAAGATCAGAGAGAAATGTTGATCCAGGATTTTTTGCTGGGGGGGACCTCCTTTACTGTCATATCTATAGGAGGCCACAATCCTCTATAGGATCTCTAAGGATCTAGCTGAAGTTCCTCGCTTTGGAACAGTGACAACTTATGTTTGGGCTGTTTTGAATAACATAACACTTTTCAGTGTCGTGATCACACATACTTTACTTAGATAGCTGAATGTGGGAGGATTTGCTTCTCATCCCTTCTGACTGTGCTTCCTCCACCTGTGAGGCCTCACCAATTCCTGATTTCAAATGCTTTGTATCCAGTAATTCCAGAGGGGTGACCTCTGGACCAACATACACCTTCCATGGAGTCCTGTACATCTGCCTGCTACAAGCATTTCTAGTCAGTTGCAAAAGGATTAAAAATCAGTGAGGAATTTTCTCTTAGCCTTCTGATATAGATGGGGTTGATAAGGACTAAAATCTGCATTATTTTTCAATGTAGATATTTTGGTCATTTGAGCACTGGCATAACAGGGAACCTTCATCCTGTGATCATCTGGCTTTCTCCAGCACTTACCTTTACATTTGGTGTCTTGTTCTCTCTCTTGGTCAATAGGAATCATAATACCTGTTTTGTAAATTGTGTTCAGGTAACCGGCTCTGTGAAAGGGCTATTGATTGGTTGTAGTTATTTCCTATGCTAAGGTTCTCAAAGGAAATATCCTTTCTCCTGGTGAAACGGGAAGCTGATTATGTCAAAAAATCTATGAAAAGTTATTCTTTGATAGTAGGGGTAAAGACATATTTCCAAGAGTCCCAACATGGGACACTAGCAATGAGAACAAAAATGTGATGAGATCTGATGCACAAAGGCAAAACCCAATAAGAAAACCATTCAAAGAAGGTATTAACTTATTCACACCAGAGACAGAAATCACAAAAAACAGTAACAGTAAAGAAAATAACGAAAAGAAGGTGTCTGCATGTCTTCTACTTTCACCTTGCCAGACAGTGAGCAGTGACTACAGCCAAGGAGGAAATGAAGGAAATTGTAGGTGCAAATGACAAACTCAATATCAGATAAAATACTGGAGATGGTAAAGTGCTGAGCATGAAGCAGGAGGCTGGTAAAAGACATGAAAGGTCCTTTGAATGGTACAGCAACCAACATAGTAGTAACTGTGACAGATTTTTTGTGTGTAGTGAATTTTCTTAAGCAGATGGAGGTATTGTTTCTTAGTAATACTTTTTGCCCCCTTCTCTTCACTTTCCAGAATAATGAGGACAAAAACTGGGCGGGGGGGAAGACTCTTCCTCATAGAGAAAAGAGATGTCCCTTTTGCAATATCTTTTACCTACTCTGTTCCATCCTGGAGGTTGCTGTCAAGTATTTTTGATCTCTAGTCATGCATCTTTAATCAGGGAATGATTCATCATGAGAGCAGTGTGGCTGCAACCATCCTCTGCCCTGTATGACTCACTGGACAACCACCACACCACTGGGAACCATGAGTCCATGGTTAGGGGGTAGCATCATCCCTAGGGGGGCTCCAGGGAAATGAGAGAGATCTTCCATTCACAACCCAGACCACTTCCACTCAGGAAGCTGAGGGTATCAGCATCTTTTTCACTCACACCAACTCAGTACTGTTAAGTTGATACACCTGTCATCTCTCCCAGCAGTAGTATACTGCAACCAATTTTCTTTCCTAAGCCTGTCATCTCCTGGTTCGTACCACTTTCAGTCCTATGCTGATTATTATTATAGGGCAGAGTTTATTCTTCCCCATGCTGATATTTTATGGAGCATTGACATGCTTTGTCACCTCAGTGCAGGACTGGCTCATGAGGCAGGGAGTTAATATCCTCATTTATACTTACACGAAGCTAGGGATACATTTCTCTTCACAAATATGCCAGGAGGGTGTAAAAAGTATAATTTTCCCATACAATATAAAAATGATCTTTCATTGTTCTGTGAACTTGGGGTTCTGGATGCAGAATGCAAAATCGTGTTCTTGCAAATTGAAAAAAACAAGCTCCAAATAACTTGTTCTCATCTCATACTAGGGAGAATAAGAGCTAGTGTCCCTTGTATAATTAGTTGACCCATCAGTGCTAGGCAAAAGGTGGGAGCATCAATACATGCATCTGTAAAGTTGACTATTTTATTAGTGAACTGTCATAGCAGTGGTCATAATGATGCTTACAGAGCGGAAACAGCATGTTGCACTTGATAATACACTAAATTAAGAACTGAGAAACATGCAGTCCATTCCTAACTCTTCCAGTTTGTGTGGCTTTGGCAAACTTGCTTCCTTTCTTTTAACTTGTTTCCCTCCCCCAGGACTCCCTCTATCTCAGCAAGTTCCTTGGTAAGCCTCACTATCACCAAACACAACACAAAAAATATGCAATTCCATTGATGAACTCTACATTATGCTATGATATACGTAATAAAGCAATTGAGAGGATAATCATGCCTTTGTGTTAATCTTCTTGTAAGAAAAACCTGTAATCTCCTAGAACAGAAAACAGTATAGGCTATTAACTTGTTCCTGCACCAGTCTTTTTTACAGCGGGCAATGGAGCATTAACAAACATATATTTCTCACATTTTTTTGATTAGTTTTCCTAAACTTATTAAAAAAATGTATCCGCATGAGAAGAGGTGAAATTTTTAAAAGCAAGAAACTTTCAGATCTATAAAAATGACATCTTTATAATTTAATATTTAGGGCACTTGTTCCTTTATTATGTAGGTATTATAAAGATGACATGATATAATGTCTATATAGAGTGGTAGAAGCATTTGTGTACGTGTATGTGTCTGTGAGTATGTTAAGGATATTACTACATTTCTAGAGGGTGACAACACTGTGCCATTAGCTCTCCAGCAATTAGCTACAGAGAAGGCCCTTAAAATTGTGGCAGTGTTTCACACAGAGAAGACAGCAATAACAAGAAATTCTAGGATTCAGTTAATAAAAAGCAAACAAAGAAAAAAATATTTTAAAAAAATTACAGACTGAGGAAAGAGATGAAAGATTCAGAAAGAGCTCAGGAGAAGAGAGAGAGACACCAACCAGAAAGACCCAGCCTGTCGTGGCATCACACATTTACAGAGGGAGCTGGTGGATAGCTTCTGCTTAAGATCTGCCCAGATCTGCCTCCTCTGTGAGGAAGTCTAAAAAAGAGGATAGGAATTCACTGATTGTGGAGAATAATCTTAAAATAAGCACTAGGGGCTGGGGTGGGAGGCAGGCAATGAGATACAAGAAGTGTGTTACAATGATATGTACCTTACCACTTTCAGAAGCACCCCTTCAGTAAGGGCGGACAAATCACCCACTCTGCAGCCCAGGCAGTTTATTTGGTAGTCACTAGGTCATGAAAAAAAGGCAGGTATCACAGTATATATGATTTTGGGAAATGACTATATGCAGACAGAGACTGAAGGTAGCAAGGTTTATTAACCAAGTTCTGCGTCAGTACAAGTATCGGTCACTGGGAACGAGTGGTACTTAGAAACGCCTTTATACCTTGGTAACGCATATACTTGGTTTTCTTTGGTGCCACAAGTAGCTTCTCTTCTCTGTCTCTTGGGGCCAATGCCAATCTAGTTGTTTTTCGGTTGTACCAGCTTTCCATTCTGGTCCTCCACCTGGCCTCGCAAATCTCATCTGGCACCATGCACGATGTAGAGCAGGGGTAAGAGCAAGCAGACAGGCATGGGGAAGGAATATCAAAAGCTGCTTAAGCACTACTGACACTGATGTCTTACCATTGCTAGATGAGAGATTGAAATGGCCTCTTTTGGAACAGTTGGTACCTGCCAGAAGGCTTCTCTATTTCTGTGCCACTTAAAAAGCTGTCTTTGCCCAGGATAGGAAGATGTTTTTGATGAGCACTTCAGAGCTAAAAGAAATAATTAAAAATGAAGACCCTTTACTTTCTGCAGACCTATGGATTCACTTTGTATTTTGCCGATATTAGCAACGTCATCCTCTGTATTTTGAAGATCAATTGTTCACTGTGAGTTCATCTTAACTTCATTGCCATTTCTACCAGCACCTCACTACCTTTGGGAGAGTGCTAGAAACCAAACTGTTTACTGCTAGCACTTCTTCCAGGAGACCAGACTCTCCTGAGCAGGAAATTAGCATCTGTATTTTCCTTTCCAAGACAAATGCATTTCAAACCAGCAACCTAAGAAAGAAGTCCATCAAATTCTCACTTAAATCCATGCCTCTAATGCAGCTAATGATGTTTGGAAGGATGTCACCTTGCTAGAAGTGGCACTGTTGACTTTTTCCTTTCTATTGGGAATGGGCTGTATTCTAATTTAAGAACCTTTATAATTTCCTTAGCTGTCATCCCAAATGATCTTTTTCAAATGTTACAGTCAATGTGAACCTCCTATTTTCAATAAAGGAAGTTCTGAATTTAGGATTGCTGACTAGAATGGATGAGCAAGAAATAACAAAACACTGAAAAAAAAAAAACACCAAAAAGCAAAAAGCAAAGGAAAAGCCCATGTCATTACAGAGTTACAGTAATCTGTGGCATGTGTGGTCTCTCCTAATTACTAACATAGAAGCTTGTTTATGGAAGGACTAGAGGTAGCAATTGCTTACTGTCAATGCCTTAGCAATTGTAAAACTAATTATACCCCTCCCTAAATGCAAATAATTAACAGCAAGTATCTTCTCAGCCTTTTATTCATCAGTTTATCATTATGGAAACAACTGGTTTATCTGGGCATGGGCACATCTGAGCAGGAAAAACAGGCAATAATTACAGAAATCACAGATGTTCCAAACAGCCTGCAACAGAGGAATTTCTCCCTGGAAGTCTGCAGAGGTTTTGCCCCTATTTTTTACAGCATCTGTTAGAACAGTTTAATTTCTCAGGCATAACGCCCATTGCAAGGTCTCTGAAAGTATTATGCTCCTGTGGTAGGATTCAGTTCCATATTAAGACACATTCATTTAGGTGTCTACATATCTAAATGTTCATTGAGTGCCTCTGCAGTCAGCAGAGATGTAGTCAGTAAAGGGATTGCAGCCAATGGAACTGTTCAGTTGACTGAATATAGGTGTAAACTTAAGGGGGAGCTGAACACCTTTCCATACTCAGTAGACATTATTGACTAGATCTCTATCAACTCTAATGGAAACATAAACTCTTGGCTCATGTGTCAACCCAGTTCTGTTGGAAGTAGAGGCATTTGAGATGTATGGGTATTCCAGATATCCATATGCAGCTGGTACAAATCCAGACCTGCGCCAACCTGGAGCAGCAGCAGGAGTCCAGGAAGGATAGCACAGCACAGCTGAAATGACTCCACTTAGTAACAAATTGCTCCTCTAATCTGGAACTGAACACCTGATCTAGGGTTTTACCGTCATGGCCTTCATGATGGTCCTTGGTTCAAAACACTTGAAATGGTATTTGTCTAAATATCTACACTGCAGATATCTGCCTCTTAAGCTGGGCATCCTCTGCTCCCTCTGGAGTCCGTGTTCAGAAGGGGTACTTAGAGAAAATGTTTTATATATCCTGCCCTGAAGAAATATTTTAAAATAAAATAAATCATAATCTGGAAGTACCTGTTTCTCTCCAGGGCTTCTAAACAGAATCAGTTTGAAATCTAAGATGATTTCCATTGCATCAGCTTAATGAAGCAGTTATAACTGCAGCCAGTGCCTAGGTTCCCATTAAATCACTGGTGCTCTTCTAAGTGCAGTCAGTCATGGGTGATCCATCAATCCATCCACAAATTAAGAGAGGCATCCACTCAGGATACAACAAAACATGTCCCAAACTCCAGGGGTGATATGGAGCACGTTTCATTAGTTATAAAGAGAGAAGAAGGTCTCTCACATTATACAAACTGTGCTGCATCTTACGAATTTTGTTACACAACATCTTGAGCAACTAATTTCCGTGCATTTCACAGGAAGTTTTAATGCTCTTAAGCAGGTGTAGGAGCCTAAATACTCGGTACTATGGAGAGCTGAAGGTTGCTTTTCCAGTCTTTGCCATTAATCACCAAATTGCAACAGCTTAGAGAATGAATCCCTTAACTTAAAGAGGCCACTGGGGTTTACATCCAGAATGAGGAAAACCTCCAGGACCCTGCCTACCCAGTAAAATGTATATGGTGGTCTTTTTTTTTTTTTTTTTTGGTTCATTGGTTGGGTTTTCTAGGATCCAAATACTCTTTGGAATCAGAGACTTCAGGCAGACATCAAATTGAAAAACAGTTCTTTAACCTTCTATCAAAGCACTTAGATCACAAGAGATTTCCACTGTACATTTTCTTGTGGAGAAAGAAACAAACAAATATTTGTTGAAATATTTGTTGTGGTTCATGAGAGCTGAGCAGGTTAAATGATTACATTTGCATTTCAAAGAGTAATCCATGTCTAAGTGGGTCATTACAAGCAACTCATAGAGGAGCATAGGTAGGATATTGTTGAAGAGGGAGGGCTATACGTGCCACTTGTGAAGAAGAAGAAAAGGGTTAGACGAGATAGTGCTGTTAGATTTCTCCTGTAGTTTCTGGATTGCATGGAGGATTTTCCAGCTTGTCAGGGAGCCCACACCTGACTGGTGTCAACACACCACACCAAGCACGGAATGCTGCAGCGAGAAAATGCATAGGATGCCTCTGGGAGTAGCTCTAAGGTGCTTGCAGCTGCAGGAGCTCCTGCAGAATCCCTTGAAGTCACAGAGTTTAGAAAGAATTGGCCTGTCCCCTCAATGCTTTTGCCTATGGGAAGCAAACACATAAACCAGCCCAGGTGTATGGTCATGGAGGAGCAGGAGATGCCTGATCACTGTCTGCCACATAGAAGCTCTGGGAAGGGAGCAAGACTGGTTTGGAAAGTTGTCCAACAGGACACTAGGGACAGAGACAGAGCATTAAAAAACACTGGGGATTTTGGAAGGGGAATGGAAAAATAATTTTTAAAAGAGCTACTTGCCCCATGAAAAGATTTGATGCTTTCAGCTGATATCCTCATCTTCTAAAAATATGTTCCAACTGGTGACACATACTTGGACAATTTGCTCTGAAAAGCAGGAAGTATCATGTGCAGTCGTGATCCCTGCAAATTAACAGTGACTCAGAATTCATCAGGTGGCCTTCAGTGATAGGTACTCATTCCATCCAATCCTGGAGACAGTGTTGTGTCATTTTTTCTCTATGCTGCTGATTTAGGCGAATGCTTTTTATTGTTGGTTGTCAGCTTTGACTGATTGAAAAATAATGTTACATTTAATTTCCCCCCTTTCATTATGGCACTTGGTGAGGAGGACTACAAACGAATTCACAAGTTTAATCGGAGCATAGAAATATTTTGTTTGGCTCTGGTTTCAAGAAAAAGCATAGAGAGCTTTGTAAAAGTACTGATTGGTTTAGTGATGGTGTTAGTGTAAATCCTCTAACTGTTTGTTCTTTCTGTCTGTGGTGAAGTTGATTTTCATTGTCCACTTATCACTTTCTAGGATTCTGTAAATATCTGCAGAAAGAACAGTCATATTCCTGCAAACAGATTTTTTCCACTACCTCAACTTCAGTTCTCTCTCTGGATTAATTTGCCTCTTTTGTATAATCTGAATCTCGCTCTCTCTGACCTACCCACCGATGGGGAAGAAAGCCTGAGAAAGACAGCAGGTGTAAGAAGCCAGTGCATGTGCAAATTTGACTGTGTACAAGGAAGAATATCAGTCCTAGAAGCTGATCCATCCATCAGTGCTGGCAAATACCCATACAGACTTTTATAAAGGATGAAAAATGGATAGCACAGGAATGTCCCTCCTAGGCTTTTTCTAGCTGAGCAGAGAAACAGTTTCACTATTCTGTCCTTCACCTCAGAATTTTATTTTGGTAGACATTGTAATGCTGAAGGACACCAGTGGTGTTTGATCTGGTCAGTCACAGACTCCTGGATGCTACGGAGCTATGTACAGTAGAAAAGCCAGTCCTGCAATGGAGACATTGGTAATCATTCCCTAGTCTGTACTCCTTGAGAGCCCTTGCACTAGCAGCCACTAGACATACCTGAAACGCTAAATTAGCAGATTTCCTCATTTTGTGGTAACCTACATTCTGTTAGCTCTTTCCATTTGTTTCCTTTTCCCCTGAAATATATTTAGTGCTGGTGAACATCGCTGAAACAGACAACTTGACAAAATGCAGATATCTGTTGTGTCTAAGCACATGAGAGGCTCTGCTAATTATACAGGGCTGTGTAGTAATTGTATAAACAGTTGTAAGGGCAGACAATGTTACTGAGTGTTGAAGCAAAAAGTGAAGTGTTGAGACTGTGAGTACTGTTCAATGGGACTGGCAACGAGACATGATGAGGGATATACTCCTCTTTTAGGATGTGAAGAAGTAAGTGTGATTTCAGAGACTTAAAATTTCTTCTTTCCTTGTTCTAGAAATGCAGAAAAATCTATTGGAGCCCTTAAAGAAAAAACAGCATATTCCCATCTACTTCAACCAATGGATGAGGGGTCTGCAGGACAGGGAGGGATATGTCCAGGAGGACTTCAAAGTCCCAGCTACTTTCTCCAGTGTATTTTTCAAATGTCCTTAGAAGGCAGTTTCTTAGATTCTTTGGGATTTTTCTCTGCAATGAGGTCATTTTTGTATCTGGTCAATGAGTTTTGTTGTTACTGGAATGCAAGCCATCAAACCTGTCTGGTCCCTTTTCTCCATAAAAAGTGAGCCTGTGGTTTTCAAAGTGCAAACCATCAGCCTTAAATCAGTACTTTGCTAAAAGTTCACTGGCAAGAGCGTTCTGGAAAGCTTAGAGGTGAAAATGGCAGCTACCTATAAAGTTATTTTGTGAACTTAAGTTGATATAAGGCAAATAATTCAGGAAAGGATTATTTCAGGAAAGGTACTTACATGAATATGAATAACATCAGCAACTGCACTGGCAAAGAGAAAATTTACAGGGGTTATCAATCCTTATGGTTCAGAGCATGGGGCCATTTCTGGGAAGAAATATTTTCCTGCCTATATAGCCCTTAATCCTCAGAGGTCTCAATGTATGACACCAGCCTTTAAAGCACCTCTGAGTGCTTTAAAGGATGAGAGAGGCACAACAATACTCAGGCTGGGGTGGGATGAGTTTCTTTAGGAGACTAGAAAGGCAGAAAGGCTGGCAATTCCCACTGATCTCCACTAGTCCTGGAGGAACAACTTAACAGTTTGGCTGTTTTTCTAGGAAACACTGAGATGTGAATTGTTGTTGCCAACTGAAGGGCAATAACTCTTTTCCCAGTGTGGTGAGGGGGTCTGCCAGGTTTCCCTCAGAGTTAAATACAGGAAACCTTTTCACTTCCCACCTTTGGCCTGGTGAGCATTTTACTGAGTCACCACTAAATCATGAAGCACTGGGAAGAAAGTCCTCCCTTACTCCAGCTGTACACACTGCCACCTGAATTGCGAGCTCCACACCCAGATACCCACTCCTTCTGTCCTACATTTCCCTCTGCAAGGTTACACTCCTTGGGGAAACAAAGAGTCACTAACAGTTTGCACAAATGTGGTGTTAAATCAGTACAGCAAAATTTATGGAAAGACTAAGAGAAGCAAGTTTGTACTTTAATGACACTCTAAATAGTAATTTTCTACTGCCTTTCTCAGAAGGCAGAGAAGAAGGATTTATCTTGGGTGTAACTCTGCCAAACTATGTAAAGCTGTGTTGAGAGTTTGTCCCTTGTGATTTTGTCTGTATTTGACTTAGGGGGTCTTATCTTCAGATTGCTTAAATTAGTTGTTCCCCAACCCAAATTATAAAGTAGAGCTTTAGGCTCTGGATGTCCTCCAGGTTTCCCAGTAAGAGTATTTCACTGCCAGAAATAGAATCCGACCTCATGCTTGCTAACCCTCATTTGCCTTGACGTCTTGCATGCGATATTCTGGATTTCATCAGGAGATTCCTGTCCAATATGGGAGACAGTAAAGCCAAGAGAATTGTTTTGAATTCAAACTCTCTTAAACACAGCATCATATCATGGTGAAGCCACGAGTTGAAATGAAGACTGACAGTTTAATTTGTTGAAGTACTAGCAAAGAAAAGACATCTGCCATGATGGCTACTGGCTTCCACAAGCTGACGGTAATAGACTCTGAGGCCCTTTACAGCTCCTTTTTTTTTCCCCCTAATATATCTACCATTTATTATATGAGAAACTGTTTTTTAAAATCTACAGCATGGCTATTTTGTCTCCCTATCCCTTCTTTTTCTGCCTCTAGCCTCTGCTTTCCACAGATTTTATGTTTGCCAGTCTAGTCTACCTTGTAATGAGGCTGAAAACAGATTGGCCAACCACAAAACCAAAAACTTGGAAAGGTTTGCTCAAAATTTTGTTTTGTTTTGATTTATTTTGTTTTAAATAATCATGTCTTTGTTGAATATGAACAGGAGACTTCTAAATAATCATTTTAAAATAATATTAATAATAATATTAATAATGCAGTAATAATCATTCTCCCCACAACATGACATTTCATTAATGTGTGTTTTCTTCCTTGACTCAATGAAAACTTCTGGTATCTTGAATCTGTGATAGAAAATCACCTGAAAGGCAAAAAAAAAAAGGGATCCAATTTGGTATTGGAAAAATTAACTGGGAATTTCATAAGTAGCAGAGCCATAGCAATCAAGTTACCTGTGCATTTGCAGTTCTTGTCTCTTCCACCAGAAGGGCAGCAGCTGCCTTTACCCACCCTGGTCCACTGCATGCCTGTGGCCTCCTTGGATCCCTGTCTGCCCTGACTTGCCAGCCCACCTTCCCAGCCAGGGTGTGCAGCAGCCAAGCACTCCCTGCCCCTCTTCGGATGTAACTGGTCCTTCACGTCTCAATTCTCTGTGAAATGTCACTGTTCCTGGGACTTATCTCCCTCTTTCAAATGTGTTCAGAAGTAATTAAGGGAGGAATGATGGACAGTTTAACAAGGTACCTTATTTCCTCAGGAAATCAAGCTAAAAAATATGGGGTGATTGTCATGTAAAAATGATAAATTTTTCCAAAACAAAAACTTCCTTTGTTCGCTTGAGCATCAAAGATTAACAAAAGCTGGAGGAATTTTAAAATCCAATTTAAACTTCAGCACTTGCACTAGTGGTTTATTATTGAATTGTCAATTATCTGTCTTTTTAGTTAACTCTGCTTTTGGGCTCTGGACCAATATTAATGTATTTTGTTTTTAAAGAAAAAAAAAAGAAACATAGAAATTAATGGAAATAAAAACAGCTTTCCATGGAGGGAAAAAAACCATAAGCATAATTTTATCCAACATTTGAAGTTTGGTTTTTTTAAGGCTTTTCCATTAGTGTGGCCTGGCAAATGATGGGAAAGTGATTGTTTCCTAATGTATAGGGTTGTTCCTTCCTGATCACTGCATTATTTTTAGGCCTTTCTATCAGGCTCATTTGTATAGTGTTTTTACTCTTGTTTAGTGGAAAACTATGGTGCAAAGAGAAGTGTCTGAGACAGCCTGTGGTATGTGTGTATAATTCTTCAGGTGGATGTAGCATCCAAAACCACAGCCACAACAGTCCTCAGACCAAGGGGAGAAGAAAAGACTTTGCTGCTTAAAGGTTTGACCACAGGACAGAAGACTTCAGTATCGTAGTATATAAAATGCAGCAGCCATTGATGAATTCTCACACTCCCTGTCTGTGTAAATGCAGAAGTACAGAGGTTGGAGGTTGGTCATGGAGTGCAAGAGAGACAGAATAAAGGAACTCTTTTCTCCTTCGGCTTCAGCCACAGAGTTTGCAGGATCATCTTTCCCGCTACACTTCTGTAACACAATGCGTGTGGGTATTTGACTTACATGCTGGGAACTGGATTGGAGAGCTACAGATCTACAGATTGATCTGAGAAGCAGAACATCTGTATATTGAGGCTATAACCTTTCATATTCTTTATGCATTGAGAAACGGTATTTTCATGTACGCTATTTACTGGGTTATGTGCAGAATACTTAAGCAGAGACAGACTGAGACCAATACTGCATGAAATTGTACACAGATAAAATTAGACTTTATGCTAGAATGTATCTGCCTGAGATTTTCTTCCCCCATACCAAAACAGTCAGATGTTTGCATGGAGGACCAGACAAGTCAGATCTCTCTAAGGAATTCCTCATGAGATTTCTGAGATGCTAAGACAGTCTCCTAAAATGTAGTGTTGAGGTGAGATTTTGCAGAATCATAGCCAACAAAAACAACATTTTTGGTGCAGCGCAGGGCCTTTGAGATGTTTTATTTAACAATTCTGTGAAACTGGATGCCCAAGGTTTATTTATTTTTTTTCTCTCTCTGCATGAGTCCCAACAGTATTTTAAAATATTTTATCATGAAAAAGCAATGTTAGGCAAACATTCTGCTAACATTAAATTTCAAAACTTTTGACCACTTCTTCATTTTAAGACTTGGGTTTTTCTTGGATATTGTTGTTTTTAAAATTTCAGGGATGAAAAAATAGCAAACAGCATCTTGAAAAATTTTAATAATGTACGACGATACATAGATCTTTTTGTAGCTCTTTAATTGAATTTTTTTTAATTAGTCCATGACTTCGAACAATATCCCAAATCACGGTTTTAATCTTTACCAGGAGACAATTTCCTCTCCTTGCACTGTGTTGGTGTCTTTCTGTTGCCAGCAATAAATAAATAAATACCGGTAGCCTAACTCTTTATCATCTAGCAGTGGTACACTGAAATTGGAACATCCTAGGAGCCATGGCTAACTGAGTTAATAGACAGTTGCAGAGGGCATTCTGGTTCCAACATTTTCTTCTGTGTCTCGTTCCTTCCAAATGGAAATTTATCTATAATCAAGCTGTCTCCAACATAATTTTTTAAGGAAAGAGACAGTTAAACCCATGCCTGTAGGGTTCTTGATAGAAATTATGATGTGCCTGCTGGGACTCCTTTTACAAAGAAAGAGGAAGGAGAAACTCTTATCTTTTTCTTTCATAATGAGCCCTTATTGGATCATAAGCAGAATTGAAATCAAGATCTTCAGCTACAAAATTAGAGGTATAATTATTAAGGTGCAAACAGCTGTAAACTCACACATATGTCTCACATATACCAATATTTAGGAAGGTAGAATGCCTTATATTAAAAAATACCCATTTTCACAGCTCCTAACTGCTGTTATCAAAAATAAAAGAGTGATAACATTGAAAAATCAGAGGACCAGGGGAGTCATTAATGTGTATATACTTTGTATAACAACATGCACAGTGTGTGTGTATTTACTTCTATACATATCACATATGTGTGCAGTCTATATGTGTGTGTATATATATTTGCAAGTACAATGCTCGAAAAAGTAGTGTAGATGTTCTGCTATGGAAATTTAGGAGCCTGCATATGATCTATATCTCAGATGGACCAAAAAGGTTTTCCTGTTCATTTTGACCTCTGTACATCTATATAACTGGGCTCCTACTGGGTGGTATCAAAGTGTGTCTCCTTATGAGCTGATGAAAATTTGTGACCTCTGTGGAAATGCTAATGGCACACATGATGTACAGCACTGGAGATAAAATCTGGGCAGAGAGGACCTTCAAAAAGCAGGGTGAAATGGAGTGGGGAAGAGGAAACACTTGCTATAGATTTGCACTTTGTTTCAGAGTTGAGACATTTTTGAAAGGTCAAACTGGGAGAAAGGGCAGGGTTACCAAAGTGAATTGTGAAATGATCTTCATGACTGTGCTTTTCACTGGATCCATGGATGGTCATACAGTTTATATCTGAAATCTTCACCCACCCTGAACTGAGTGGTAAAACAGTGAATTGCTCAAGTCTCCTTGTAGAGCTGTAAAAAGGGTGACAGTGTTTCCGTCCTCAGCAAGTAGAAGTGAAGAGTAGAAATGTCTTAAAGTAAGAATGCCTTGCAGTCAGTATAGTTTGATGTTGAGCTGCAATAATTGCAAAGGTTTTCTCAGGAACAGCCAGGTCTTAAGTATTTGTCTGTGCTGCCTTCCCAGGCTCTTTTGACCATTTTCTGGAGCTAAGTGCCTACATAACTGTACTGAGTTCAAGTTGCTTTGGTAATAATATGGGACTGGATCCAACCACCCTGTTTCAGGGTGACCAAACTCATCTTTTAGAGAGAAAGAACTATTACAGTAATTTTCAACATTTTCCTTGAGAAAACTATTTCCTTGTCCATACTTCCACTTAGAATTGCTGAACTTCCAGGTCTCCACATGTGTGTCCCATCAAGCTGGGATCAATATGAGATTGCTTCTGCTGATTCTGGCTGCTGTCAATGAACCAAAGACCTAGCAGATTTCTTTCTTCCTTGCGATTGTTTTTACTCTCTCCTTTTTCAGATAAATAGTAGTGAGGGAAGGGTCTGTGGTGTCAGGAGGACTGTTTTGAGAAGCAGTTGGCAAAGGGTTTAGATATTTGTCTGCTCCACGTCCCAAGATATTATCCATGTACTTTCTCGCTGTCCTTACTCAAATTTGCAGTGTTCTTGTAGCAGGTGAAGTGTTGCTTTGTGAGTTGCCAGTCCCTGAAATGGCTAAATCAAAATGCTCTGGTGCATTGAATTTTGGCATTATTATTCAGTAAATCGTATAACTTCCCCCCATCTGCTCCCTCTTGATATGTCTTGTTATTAAACAGCTATTGCTTCTGACACCAGATGAATGCAGCCCAGATATCCAGGCAGAGTGAAGCACACCCAGGAACAGAGGTTGCTCCAGAGGCAACCCTCACCGCGTACATGTCTCCAGACATATTAAAAACACTGCATCCAGAGCTGTTTATCAAGTGCCAAAAGTGGCTCCTGAAGTGCTATTGGATATGCTTCTAACTCTGTTGGACTGTAAAGCAGAGAAACAGCCAAATCCTGGCAGCTGGGAAAGCAAAGGAAATACAGGCTAGAGATTAAATCCAATAGCTACACACTAATGCAAAATCCCCTTAGCTTTTCCGTGAATAATCCTCTCATCTGCAATATTAATTCACCAGTTTGGAGATATTTCTCCAGCCAACAAGGTTCATTCTATCTACTTCTGTATTTCTCCACAGCTTGGATCTGATTTTGGGCTGGGGCATTGCTAACTTCCTCTAACAAACCCGTGGTATTTACAGAACTGTTTTATTTCAGTTGGGCCAACCTGTGCCATCCCCTCACCTGGGCAGAAAGAATGCTTCATCCTTTAATATTTTTCATAACGGAACAACCTGCTGTGAACCTAATGGTTGTTCAGTCAGTTCAGGCTCTTTTACTCCATTTCTTTTGATGTTAACTCAGCTCTGCAATGTCTTTTTGCTTTGCAACCTAAAACACGCCTTGCTTAAGAGCTGTGGCTGTATTACCTTTTCAGAGCAAGGTATGGTGATTGTGAAAGTTTTTCAATTATGCTCCAAAGTCCTTTGGGACAGGTAACATTTGCTTTTTAAGCACTTTCCTGATAATGACTTCCTTTTTACATCTGTGTGATTAAGATCACACCTTAATGGGTTTATGTTGGAATTAGTGGGGAAAGGCCTATACTCAGAAACTATATTCAGTGATTATAAGACAACACAGATGTTGTCAGCTCTATTAACCCTCTATCCATTTCTTTGACATTGCAGCCTTGCTGGCTACTATCCCTTTTTGCATAGTCTGTCATCAGCCACCGAGCTGAGGTGGGCTCACACCTGGAAAACCCTTCCCCCAGACAGAAGAAAAATCTGAAAATGGAAAATGGAGGAGGGGAGAAAGATGCAGACAAAAATGGTCAAATACATTATTTGAACTCAATATTTTGAAATTATCTCCTTCTTTTCCATCTTGGGATGTTGTGCACCAGTTTTATAGGAACACTTACTGGCATAACCCTGTGGAGGGCTATGTTTTAAATGTCTGTAGGGCCTGTTAGAGTTCAGAGAACAGCCTCTGCAGAAACTCCCACTGAGTTTATTAAGCTAAGAATCAGGTCTCTCCTAGCATAGCTGTGTTACAGCAATTTGCCTGTTGACACTTGGGGAATGTGGAGCCGGTACAATGTGGCCACCTTAAAAATAAAATTGCTGTCCTTCATGAAAAGCTTGTTTGTTGTTTTGCAATTGCTTCTGGCAAACACTGACAAGTTGGTGGGATTAGTGGGATGGTTTTGGCAAGGTAGCTTGCTTCTTCAGGTTCTCCCACCCCTCATCTCTCAATTTCAGCAAGATTTGCTAAATTGGTGGCATTTAAAAAATAATTAAAAAGGGGGATAATCCAGTATTCAGAGGCAGCAGAGCAGAAAGCTGAAATGTAATGGCTTTACTTTTTTGTCAAATTTAAGATCTATTTTCAAGGGTAAAACACACACACACGACTCCCCAGAAAAGAGGAAGAAAAATAAAAAGGAAAAAGCTTTCCTCATCTTGAATGTACCTGTGTCAGTCTTCCAACCTGCAAAACTAAGGGTTAAGCTGTGAATGGGGAATAGCAAAACAAGTCAATGAAAGAGAAAATCTTTGGCAAAAATCTTCAGTAAGGTCTCCATGGCACTGATTTAGAGTGATACAGGGGCATAGGAGATGCTGTTTTGAGACATATGGGCAATTTTCTGGTAAAAGATTGTCCCCAGGTCTCCAAGGCTGAGTGATCTGGCTGTCTACTACCTCTTCTTGCTTCTCCAGTTTCTCCTGGAATAAATGCAGGCAGGTTTTGCTCAAAAGCTTCATGCTGTTGAATTGGTGTACAACCCTAACAAGGATGGCTGCGACAGAGTCCTTGAGCTTTGTCAGATCTACGGTTCTTCCTCATCCCCTGCAGCTGCACCAGACTATGTATGGCACAGGTACCACTCTGAAGGGGTTAGATCTGGTGGAATAGAAGCTGAAGCAAGTGATGGATCCCAAATTAAATCCTGTAACCAAAGCCTCTAATGCATACTGTGACAACGACCCTAATACAAAGATGGTTTGGGTCCATTTTCAGAGGAACCAATTTGCTGGTAAAACAGGTTAGGGACATCATTCAGCCTGACAGTGCAGGTTTCACAGGTGGTACCCAGATGCCACCAGCTTGGGCATTGGTGAAAAACTCCAGCATGATTTCAGCACCTCCTTTCTTTTTCCAACCTGAACTAGCAAATGTTCTGTTTATCTACAATAATAGACAGTTTCTTCATCCATTGCCCTTTCAGTGTGTGATGGCTATAAACCACACTGGTCACACAGCTTGAATGTTTCAGAATCTAGTGACATTTAAGGAAAAAGATTGCCAGCCCTTGAAAGAAACACACCGCTGAAATACACAAAGAAGCAAGCACAACTTCCTTGCTGTTAAAGCAATAAAGAAATTAACAGCACACCAGGTTCCAAAATCCCACTGCAGTTTGAAGATATCTCTCTTTTTTTCCTGCTTTTTAAACTCTTCTTTCTCTCCACAATGTATAAAGGTAGCTGCAGTTAAAGGGATGGCAAGACGCAGAAAAGATATTGCTTCCCCTGAGTTTTATGAAGCTGATATCAATCTTTTATTTCATAAACTTCAGGCCTGTTATTACCCTAAAAGCATGTTCCATGGCATTTAATGTGACACTGATGAGAATACAAATAAGGGGAAGTGAGGGAGATGGAGGACAGGGAGAGAGGAATCAAATGATGTTAAATGCAAGGACCTGAACAGTGCTTCCATATCCGTTGCCATTGAGGAGAGTTTAAAAGGGCCATGAAACCGCAGAGCATCTGAATTGTGTTTGGGGGCAGTAAATCAATTTAAGCTTCAGTGGTGAGGGAAAAAATACCATCTGAGGAAGGTGAGAAAAGAAATTTGTGTTATGGAGGCATGAAGGTTTGCATGTGAGCTAATGAGGCATGCTTTAGCTGAGCGTTGTGTGGAAAGTCAGGGTATAAATGCCCTTGAAATTGGGATGATTGGGAGTAGAAAAAAAAGCTTCCGATTTTCTAAACCTTCACCTGGAAGTGTATGAAATGCTGATTAGTTTTATATCATGTTTATCCAGTGCTTGTCCTTATTCTAGTAGACTTGTGTGAAACTTTAAGCAGAGAAAAGTTCTTGCTCCTGAGTAGTGAGAAAAGGTGGATCACTGTTTTGTTTCTCCTCTGACACATGAATAGCCAACATTTGGCACATTCAAAAGAAAGCAGAAGAAAGCATTCTTCATACAAGATGTAGCTATGAAATTCCTTCCTGCAGGACATTCAGGATATGTAGAGTATGCACAGATTTAAGCAGAGACTAGACAAGCTCATGAAGGGAAATCCACTGAGAATTACTGCACATATATGAACCATGTTTAGTTTGGTTTAGGAAGTTCTTGAGCTGCAAACTGCTGGAGGTGGGAGAGTATTTTGAAGAAATGTTACTACATGACTATCCAAGGCTTACTCCTTCCTTGTCACCTGCTTTTTTTTTGCTTTCAGGCATGTGATCCCACCTGGCTTTGGCTCATTACGTTCATTGTGAAGACTACCAGCCTCAGGACTGAAATCACCATTATTTCAGGCATGACTAGAGATTATTCTTTGGAGCATTAGGGGCCCCATGAGTTTACCCTGCCACATGCACACCCCAAGATGATTTTTACATATTGCTTGGAAACAGTCAACATTCCTCCTTGGGAGAGCAGGGCCCGCCAACATCATGGTCTTTCTTGACAACATTCTTTCATTGCAGTAGACATTTACAACGAGGCATTGTTCAGGGCTAGGCTGAGCCCTTTTTTTTTGCAGTTACAGAGCTGGACTCTTAGATGATGTTCATGAGGCCACATCCTGGGGGAAAACCAGGGTGGTCCCACTGGAGTCAACCTTCAGCTATCTATCTCAGCTGAAGATAGGACCTACAGCAGTGTTAAAACAGGTGGGCTCACCAGACTGCTGTAGTGATGACGCAGGACATATAATCCAGCTGCAGTGCCACAGGGTAACAAGCTGAACATTCAGGTAACTCATGAAGTCGCTCCTTTCCCCAAGCTACATCCTCAAACTTGTTGCTGTGAGGATGTTTGTAGGACAGCAGAGACAGAAGGAAGTAACAAATACCATCGCTGAACTGAATCTGGAGGAGAAGTGGTGGAGTGCGAGCTGGACATGGACTTGAATGCTGTCAGAGCAACTTTCTATTCATTATATTTTTCCAATGTGATGTAACATCAGCTCCTGAGAGAGTTTAGGAATCTGAGAAGTAATTTCAACAGTCTTTTGAGAAATCTATGTTAGCACTTTCGAGAAGTGTTGCTGTGAACAGGATGTAGCTGAAATTGTGATAAATTACCTGATCCTGCCATAGGAAACAACGCTGCAGGCGTCCTCTTGACAGCCCTTCCAGACTCCCAAAATGCTCCAAAAATATATTAATTTTTTTGAATATATTATACTATATGTGATATGTATTATCAGCTCTCAGTTCATAATTTCAGCTCAGGTACCCTATGCCAAATTTGCATACATGAGCATATGAGGGAAAATTAATCTCATTTCAAGATTATTATTCCAAATGAGGATTCGGAACGTGCACATGAAGATTGTATGTAATTTTCCACAGACACAAAACTTTTCATATAACTCAGAATACATTTTGATAAGAAAGAAACTATTACAACTCAACATTTGTCAAAACAGCTATAATACTGTTTAGAAATGAGATAATAGTGATAAAAATTGCTGCAGTCAGAGTATCTATATTTTGAGTTTTGATGAGATGTAAAACTGGCTGAAGTTATTTCAGATTTCTGCAAAAGAAGACTCTCTTGAAATGTCAATATTTGATGAGAGTTTTCAAGGGCTCTTCAAGTGACACAATACTCTCCTGTCAACCTTAGAAACTCCATCCCATGCAGCTGTTCCTACATAAGGAATCTCCTTCTGGATGCTCAGTGGAGGAAGAGGGGATACCGGTTGCCATGTTTTGAAAACATCGACATTAACAAGGCAATCTGAAGTCTTAATCCTGCAACTTTTTGGCGTGAAGTTTTGCCCCATCTGTGTAATTTACACTGATTTAATGTTGGACAGTTTCAAGTCCTCTGTATACAGGCTAACATCTCTTAACACTTGGATAACTTGGACTATACCTTTTTATGGGAAGGCATTGTAGTCTTTGCTCAGTTTGGGGCTCCTTAAGGACTTCAAGAAGCATAATAAGAAGTTGGAAAAAATGTTACTTCATGCTGTTCAGGCACACTGTTTTCTTGGTGAGGAGCTATTCTTGAAAAGTGAAATAGTCATGGAAAGAGTTTACGCAGTGCCAAAGTGGTACATGGGCAGCAGATGAGTTCCTTCCAGATTTGTGATTATTTGTGGCTTTAGTACATTACATACAGTAGAAAAATATGCCCATGTATCTATGCACTCACATCTAATCCTGTGCTTAGGATGTCAGATTTCTGAACAGCAAACCCCACCAATTCCTGAATAAAAAGAGCCACCCCAACACTACCAAATCATTCCACAAAAGCCCCAAATGTTTGTTGTTTTTTTTTTTCCCTGAAAAGCATTCCAACAGTGAAAAACCACTGAAGAATGCCATAATTAAATTTTTTTTTTCCAAATTCAGGAAGAAACCACCCTGAAATCCTCTACAAAACCATGTGGTTTTGTCATTTCAAGCAAAGGCAGGAAGATCACCAGAAGTGTCCTGGTTGTGCAAAGAAAATCTATAATGATGGTGTCATTAGGTCACTGCCTGTCTTTCTATGATGGTCCCATGATACCTTCACGCCACGACAACTCCCAACCTTTGTCATGAGTCTTTTCCCCAGCTGCTTGTGAATATTCTCAGGTATTTTATGAGCAGAGGGAATTTGTGCTCTGCCTTTCTCTCCTTTTGCAGATGATGTTTCTGTTTGCCTGGTGAACTTTCTCCTTTCTTCATCTAGTCTTTGTTCCCTTGCATAATCCAGACAACAGACCCATTTTCCTCAGAGGTGACGATGACCTGTAAGCCAGTAGTAGGACAGAGAGAGACAGACCATGATGTAATTACCCCTGCACTTGTGAGAGCAGGAATTGATTTATGCCTTCAAAGCTAATAAACCCCCCCATTTGCTTGTGGGATGATTCTGCCAGCACCCAAACGGTGGCAGAAAAATTTTCACCCAACTGAAATAGTATGTTTACAAAAGGTCCTTCAGGAAATAGAAACAATTTTATTTTATTACTTAAAATTTGATTCTGCTGAATACTAAAAGACCTATCTAATAGCAATACGTTTTTAAAGTAATGAAATATTTACAGCTGGAGCCTTCAGCAGAGGAACAGTACAGTATGTTTATTTTGCAGCTCAGTAAATTATATATATACCAAGAATCAAATTGATGCTTTCAGTTGATCATGCTAATCCAAACAAGCTTTCTTTATGCTTTTTAATCTGGAGAATTTGTTTTCCATTCCCATGCACATAATTATCATAGCATCTATTAAACACTATAAATAAATCCAGGCCCTAAAATTTGTCTCCAGACTCTAAATACGTAATATGACTGTGGGGCATATAGTTTCTCAGCAGAAGCTGGTGTGTTTGTCACTCTCCCTGGGCCCTTGCTAGACCCTTAAAGGAAAACTGCAGCGATACCTAAATAAATATTTGCTAAATAAGAAAATACATATTGAAATTTATGCAAAACTGTTGAGAAATATCTGGCAAAATTTCCATCTCTGTACAGTAGTAAAGGGTGCTCGTAGCTTTCCATAAGCATTGCCAAGTCCAGGATGGGCAAGAGCGGGATTCAGTCTCATCACTTGTTTCCATAACTTGTATACAGGGGAAAGTCCCAGTGTGGCCTTTCTACAGCCAGATTCTCCTGAGCATTTGGGAGGAGAGGGACAAATTCTATGGAACTACAGTTGATGTTGTTGGCCAGACAAGCTCTGCTGTTGCTTGAACTCAGCACAGGTCACCCCAGCACAAGTCAGTAATTTGAAAGGGGTAACTTGCAAGAGAGAAAACTAAAAATTCAGAAAGATTAGAAGACTTGAAAACTCAGATAACATCTCAGAAACCTGTTAAAAACAAAGGATCTCAATTTATGTGAAGGTATGTTTACCTGTATGTGCACACGTTTACTCAGAAATGTGGTAATTCCTCTGCATCCCAGCAGCTTCACTGTTATCAGTGCTCATTGCTCTGGGTATGTAACATAAGCTTCAGGATCTAATGCTTGCTGTGTCTCAGTGAAGAGCCAGTGGCATAACTCCCAGCTGCCAGATGGATTTGTGCTGAAGGCACATCATTCCGATATAGCCGTGCAGTCAGTGGTCACTAAGGGGGACTTGAAGGTGGCTGGATGTGACTTTATTATTTTCACTCATTGTTTGTTATTGAATCTGGTGAACCTCAAGTAGGCTAAGACATAAGAAGGAAGAGGCATGGACATGATGACATCCAGAATAAATAAGAGAAGTGGAAACAAAAAGGTGATTCAGCCAGCATGAGACTAGAGGTTGTCACCAGTCCCACCAGAATCCCAGACCCGGGATTTATAGAGAAGCATCCTTATCACCAGTACCGCATTCAGATGGTTTTCCTCTCACACTTTCCTCCAGCACTGGAGTAGAGGCAGCCTTTATTAGATGAGCATGCCTTCTGCTTCAGCATGAACTGTTGGATCCCCACCACGGATATTTCATAGTGACCCCAGTGGAGTTCACGACAAGTTAATTCCCATCAACCAAAGAAATAGTCTAAGTTGTTATTAGGGTCTTTTTTTTTAAGAAGTTAAATGAGACAAAATATCACTAGAAAAAGTGCAGAAAGCAAAACGCTTGCTATTTCTTAGCTAGTTCTTTCCAGCTGGATTGTTTTCTAATGCTGAACGTTAATTGGAAAATAATAGCATTCCTGCCTGCTTTTAGAAAATCAATATGCGTTTTTCTGTCCCCCTCCCCCTGCTCAGGTTAATTCATTACTGGGATATTTTTAGACAACTGAATAAATAAAAACAACCCTTTTGCAGTCAAAAATTAATAACTATAACCAGCCAGAAAGACCTCCCCCAATGCAGTCCTTTCCCTGCCTTCAGTGTTGCTCACTGTTGTCCATGCCAATCGCCCGCCCCAAATCACTTGTCACCCCTACCATAAAGCTGGATATGCATCGTACATTCCTTTGAACTGGCACAAGCTGGCGGACCAATGGCTCTGCTTGGCAGGGGCCGAGCTGCTGGACATTTTGCAGCAGCAACAGCTTGGCAGCGTTGTCTCAGTACACAGACGTTAACAGCAGTTCACCATTCCCGGTCAACCAAGCGAAAGAGCAAGGCAGGAGAAGAGAGGACAGAACTGGAAATGCAAATAGGCAACGTCATATTTCACAGAAGATGCTTCACAATGTAAACAAACAATAATTCTAGCAGCATTGTTTTGCCTTTTTTTAATACATAGTCCTGCTCAAATCCCCCTGGATCTAATTAAAACTTTGTTGGCCACCCACCAATCAAGATAATTATGTTGTCTGGCAAAAACAACAGGAACAAAGACAAAATAAGATTGTGCAGAGAGCTGCACCTATGTGGCAAAACAAAACAAAACAGGAAAACAGTCCAGGCCCCATGCTTTGTTTATTTATTTTTGCCTCTCTTGGAAACTGCAAAAAGAACCAACCTGTATAAAAGATATCGAGTTTGCACCTCAAAGATTCCTTCAGCAGATGTTCAAGCCAGCAAAATGCCTGGAGTGTGTCAATGAGGATTTGAAACCATGACAAGGGAATCTTGCAGGAGACTGAGGCACTATATTAAATATTAAAATGAGCTGGCTGCTGGGAGAGACTGAATCAGAAAAGAAGCTCTTATTGTAGTGAAGGGGCAGACACTCAAGATGTGTTATAGAGAGCAGTTGCCACTAATAAACCAGGACTTGCTTAAGATCCCCCAAGCACGATCTGAGATCCTGGGTTTATTTCTTGTTCTCTCAAGTTCCCTGGATGATAGTTGGCTTATACCATGACAGCAAACATATGTAAGTTATGCTGCAAACGAACCTGATCCAAATTCCATTGAAATCAAAGAGACTCCCACTGATTGCAATCAGGCTGAAATGAACTGAAATGTACACGGAGACCTGGTCAGACTGGAAAATTGAAACCATTTTAAAACAGGATGTCAAGAAGACTTGATAAAAATCTTAAAAATAACTTTGGATTGGACAAAGACAAAAGTGAAGCACTTTTAATATCTTTTGAACAAACATTGTTTCAAACAGAAAAGAAAATCAGGGTGAATCAGACTTGGACTGATATATGCATTTGGAGGGCTCCAAACATTGGCAAGCACAGTTTTGGCATAAGTAAAGCACAAACGCTGATTTATTATTAATTACATGAAAATGCATCCAAATGGAGGTCTTCCCCTATGCTCCCTTGATATGAGAATAGATATTAAACACACAGAGCCATCCACATGCAAACACTCCCAAAAATAAATGGAATCCCAGGGAATGCTTGCAATGTAGTCAGCAGCAGTGTTGCTTATGAGTTCCTTCCACTGCTTCGGCTATTTATTGACCTTTGTGTGTGTATACATGTATTAAACTGTTAGACTTACTGTTTTTTCATCACCCTTATTTCATAAATCTTACTCTTCTAGAAGAAGTTTTTTGACTGAAGATGAGGGGATTCCTTCCCTCCTTCCCTCCTTCCCTCCTTATACCAAATTTAATCCTAAAATAAATGTTCATTATTAGGGTCCTGTTTAACAGGAAAAAAAAAAATCTGTATAAGAATTTTATATCATTTAATCTTCCAGGTGTTACAAATTGCTAAGAGGTCTGGGCAAGGAATGAACCCAGTACCTATTTCAAGTTGCAAGGTGTTCTGGCAAATTAATTTCAGGCTGAATACAACAGCTTGTTCAGCTTGCAAAAAAGTATTTCCATTTATGTGTATATATATACATATGTACATGTATATTTAAAATATACATATTTTTTTTAATCTTGCAAGCAGGCAAAATTAGCTCCAGAATACCATTTTTAAGCAAAAAAAATAAAAAGGGAAACCCTTCCTTTTCAAAAGTGCTCAAATGGAATATTTAAATTTGACTTCTTTGGCTTTGTATTTTGTGTTGAAACACTTCAGATTAGATTTTGAGGCAGTAAGAGCCTTGTCTTCGTACTGTCCTCCACAGTTAGGAGGACTAGTCTTTTCTTCATTTAAAAAAAAAAAAAAGAAAAAAAACACAAAACAAACCACAAAGGACGAGAGCTGATAATCTCATATAAACCCATGACACCAGAAGCTCAAAATTCATGACATGAGTCACAATGAAAAGACTGACAGCAGAGAAATATAGATTTAGTTTTTCTCTGGAAAAACTACTACCCACTTTGCACTACCCACTACTTTCCACTACCCACTCCAAATCCTTCCTTCTGATACTCTGGTCAGGAGACCAGCGTTTCTCACCAAATGTGGGACTGACACGATATCTCTCATGACTACTTCTTAGACACTTAGAAGGTATATCCCTCTCTGTCCCACCAAGCTACAAAATGGTGGACAGATGCCACAGATCTGAGAGGCTGCTACAGAAGCTATCAGGCTGGAGGGAGAGAAGGTCACAGGAAGTTTTCCTCTCTTCATCTGCCTTTGTTTCTGGCCAGGTGGATCCTATGAAGGCATTAACCTTCCAAACAGCTGCTGTGATGGGAAAGGTGTCTCTGACTACATTGTAACGTTCAGATGTGGATGTCTGTTGGAAAGTTCATGCTGGTTATCAACTAGCAGAACAATTAATGTGAGTATCCTCTAACTTGTTTTAGGCAGAATGAGCTGGGTTAATAAAAACAGTTTTAACTGACATCCAGATTTATCTCTCCTGATGTTGTACCATGGGAGTGTGTGTATGAAAAGCTCTGCTGGTTGATCTGTGAGTGATGCAGCTGTCTCCAGAAAAGGATTTCTGACCATGACTTAAGAAATGATGCATCAGTGAAGCAGGACATAGTTGCCTCACAGAAATTTTTGCCTGGTCATTTTTTCAGTCCTGAAATAAATACTGTCAATGAACAAGCTCACATCTTCAATCAGCCTCAAGCGTTCTTGTTTTTTTCATTTTTTTACTTTTCTTGCAGTAAAAAGGTAAGATAGAAGAATAATCTTTTTTCTCTGTCTTCTCTTTCTTCTAGTGGAAATTTTGTCTTCAGCTGTACCTGGAACTTCTACTTTGTCAACACTTCTGGCTAAAAGAAATCAAGCAAGGTGCACAAGCAAGAAAACACCATCTGTAATGATGTCAAACTATAAACAGCATTCACAGGCCATTAAGTTTGTAATCTTTTTCTCTTCATCATTATTCTCATACGTCCATTAAATTCTTCCACAACCAAGCGAAGAAGCCAAAGGTGACAGCTGTAGATTGATAGACAAGAATTTTTATTGCTCTGTCGATACAGATAAACCTAGAGCTGATAGAATGTCGGGTGAACTTCCCCAGTGATGACTAAAGTTCAGTAATCTCTGAAAAAGGGAGAAAATACAAATGATTTTTATGCCTGCTAAGCTTTTAAGAAGATTTATGTTACTCAAGTATCCTGACTCTATGGAAGATGCTTTGAGTGATATTTATTATTCACAATAAACTATTATCTGCACTTGATCAGCCTGCTTCAAAATGCAGATTTTCAAGGCTGCAAGACAGAGGCATCCCACAGCCACGATTCTCTTGAGGAACTTGAAATGCCTAGTAGACAAGGGAATGAAAATTACTCAATGGCCATAACTAAGCAACGTGCAACTGATTTTGAGAAGCAGCAAAGATCCTCACTTGGTGATGGAAAGGAAAGTTTGCATCTCCATCCAAGGAAGAGAAAGGAATATGCTGAAGTCCAGATATAGAATAGATACATGCCTGGGGGAACGACAGAGAGAGCAAGGTAAAGCCCCAGTGTTTTAGTATGGCCTAATGTAGGATGTTATAGTGCAACTGTCCCTGATTGTTGTTTGCCAATGGATGCCACCACCGGTAGCAGCATTACATTAGACCTAGAACTCCAGATTACCTCACTCTCAAAAAGATTCTGTACAGTACAGAAGTGCTGTAGGACTCTAAAGGTTTGGCAACAATACTTGGCAACAATACTTAAGGTAGGTGGGATAGAACCCAAGAGGATGAAATTGTTTGAGTCTCCACTGGTTTGTTAAACAAGTGCTGGAGATACAAGGACTTAATGAGAGGACAACTGGACTGGTCTCTGGAGGAATCTCAATTTCACTATAGGATGGGATCTAAGCTCATGCTGAACCTGGGAACCATTTGTCATTGGAACAGCTTACTGGCTTTATCTTGGGGAGAGATGGGATTTATTCCTGCTACAACCTAGAAGAGTTTGGCTTCTTCATCTTTGTAACTCCCTCTCAAGCAGTTGTAGGCTGATATTTGATGGCTCCTTAGCCTCCTCTTCTCCAGTCTAAACAAGCCCAGCTCTCAACTCTATCCTTGTGGGTTGTGTGCTCACCACCTTGGTAGCCCTCCACTTGGTAACCTTCCTCAGTTTCTCCGTGTCCCCCTTGAACTGGGGGCCCACGCCAGGAACAGTATTCCATGTTCAGCCTCCCCAGTGTTAAGAAGGAGAATATAATTTCTCTGATCTCCTGATGATGATTTTCCAAAGGCAGACTAATAGGCAGTTTACATTATTTGCAAAGGGAGAACATTTTTGTCTACTTTGCCCCCAGTACAATCCCCAGACCTTTTCCAGTCAGTTGATTCTTGACCTTTGAGACTAGTGGTCCAGCTGACTTTCAAACCTCTACCAATTGCTTTGACCTGCCCATACTTCCTCAGTTTACCATGAGACTGCTGTGGGAGCTGGTGTTACAATAGTCAGCTATTTAGTAACAGAAGACAACCAGGTTGTTTAAGCATTATTTGCTTTTGCTAAAGCCATTTTCATTTTTCCTGGTTACATTCTTGCCTTTCATGTGGTTGGAAATGTCTGCAGTGTACATTTCAGTTATTGATGGCAAAAACCTTCTGGGTATTATGGGGTTGCTTTAAAACAGTCAGGATGAAATGTGACAATTGCTGGGTCATCCCTGTGGTTATCATTCATATTGGTGGTGGCGAATGACTTGACTATGAGATGCACCTCAGGCTTCCTCCTTCCGCCAATGTTTACTAGTTTAAAAGTTGTTATAAAAAAGCTCATTCTAGCTCTGAGCTCCAGCTCAGTTTTTCTTTAGCTGCAAGCTCAGAGCACTAGCTGAGTAAGTGCAGTCCTGATATAAGTTGCGTCCTTGCAATCCTACTTTACACTCAACTAAACTACTAAACCCAGCAGAATCTAAGACCAGCTTTTCAGGGCAGCTTTCCAGGTTTCTTAGGCTGCAAAAGCTGATCAAGAGAGAATGCCAGCTGGGAATTTCAAGCAGAAGATTTTTCTCATCAACTGTCTTCTGTGGCCTGGGGTGTTTTCGGCTCCTACGCCCCATGGTAATCCCTGACAGGGGAGCAGTGCTCAGGAGCACAGGTTGGCAACAGATTGATGTCTCCAGATTACAAGGGGAGAGGATCACTGGACCAGTGAAACGCAAGACAAGCACAGAGGAGCAGATGTCACTAGAGAAGAAATGGGATTAAAACCCAGGTTCTATAGGCATAGTGGCAAAGACGGCTGGATTCAACATCAGTGTGGTTGTGGTAGTTGTGCAGCCACATGAGTACTGCTTCAGCGCGTGACTGGGAGTACAAGCTCATTTGACAGGGTCACATGCTCCCTTCCTCCCATGGCAAATCCGCCCTTGGTTTATCACTGAAATCACTGTGCAAAGGTGGCTCAGGGAGTCTCGGTAGCTGTAAAAGCAGGAAGGAGGTCTGGACCCAAAGAGTAAAATGCAGTGTCTGTGACATGGGTATGTGGTCTGCTGTCTGTGGTGGGGTGGTGTGAAAACCCTTTGGATCCAGAAGTGGAAGGGAAACAAAGGACCCTACTGAGAGATTTTCCAGAGGAGAAAGATCCAGATAACTCCTACTGTCCCCAGAGAGAGATGCAGGCTGATAAGCATCACTAGATATTTCAGTATAAACAGTGCTTTAAGGAAAACGCACCAGGTGTGGGTGCTGAATACCTTCCCGTACTTAGAGGCAACCCCACTGATTGACTCTGCTCCCACCCAGCTCTCCTTGCCAGATAAATTGTTACCTGAAATCTCCACCTGAGGATTTAGCAAAGCAAAATGGCTCTTTAAATTATAAAGCAGCAAAGTCTTGCACTTTTTTTTTGAGATTACTTTAAACCTCAGTCTTTGCAACAGGCTGCAGCAAGAGGGAGTAAAAGAACAAAAAGCCCTTGCTGTTAATATTTATGGCAACTAAAGCAAAATTGCAGCACATTTGCAGATGAATGGAGGCCCCTGTTAAAAGCTGCAGCAGCTTAATTTTGGGATGGCACTGGTTTGGGGCTTGATTGTCTAGAATAACAATGGAGAGCTTTCATGTTAATTAATTTAGAGGAATTATTAGTGTTAAAAATAAATAGTTCAATCACCTTTCCCAAAATAATCTGAGCAAGGGAAATGAAATTCAGTGGAAAGAAGATACAGATTTTATTTCTGTTCCAGATGTTTTTCAAACAATTTTTGTGTGCCAAAAGCATTGCCCCTATGTGAGGTCCTAGGATTTACTTCTGATAATACCTTTGTAACAACTATATAAATATTGCTACAAAACAAGTCACATAGGTAAATAATTTCTGTTTGTTCAGTGAAATAAAAGGCACTTGGAGTAGTTGTTTTGATGTATATAACTAGTCCCTCTCTCATTTAAAGGATCTCTTTGTGATGTTTACAGTCTAAAGCCATCTCTTTTTTTTTCCTAAAGGAAACCGCAACAAGCCCTGTTGTATTCTGATTTGTAATTATTTTTTTTCAAACAGAGATTCCTTTTGGAGGAATTATGTGTAATGCCGAACTACAGTATTCATCACTCACCGTGGCTTGATAAGAATCAATAGAGCAGTGTTCTTCTTGGGTTCCCTTCGTTACACAGTCTTTACAGAGAAAACTAATGACTTAAAATTAGTGTAGTTTCACAAAATCCTGATTATACAAATATTTACTAGAGAGAGATTTTACTGCTTAGCCTAAAAGACACTTGAGTGCAAGATAGACCAGGCTATGTTATGCCCCAGCCCTATATTGAAAATTCAGCTGGTTAAGCCCACCCAATTCTGATTCTTTTTTTCCATCCTCTTTCATTCCTCTGTCTCCATTTCTACTCCATCAAAGTGCAGGCAATGCTGGCATAGTCCCTGAGGTGCTTCTGTCATGCAGGCTCCATTGTCTAGCATGTTTCAGAAGGCAGGAATCCTGTGGAGCCAGGAGGTGTCTCAGGACCACCTTTTCAAAAGTAGTCCCTGATTGCAAGTGTGAAACACTCTGGAGGAAAGGATTCCTGCAGATGGTAGATTATTGCAATCACTGTCGTAAGGATTTATGTCCTTGACCAAACCCATATTTCCACCTGCCCAGTCCCGAGTGAAGATTTGTGTACTCAGCCGTGCTTCCTTCTGTTCCTGCTTCTCTTCTCAAGGCTATATAAATCCTTAGGAAGATGCTTGCTCCACTGCTTCTGTTACCCAGAACTGCTATCTACTCTCTTTGCTAGATTCCTGCCTGTGCTTCCTGACCCCCAAAATGAGAACTTCCTCAAACACTCTCATGTCTGTGCAGATCTCTGCCTTGGCAGTAGTTCTTCCTTGGCAAGGAGGAACACCCCCTGCCACTCTGCCACAGCTTATCCTGGTAAAGGCAGAGGCTGAAGACACCAGCTGAGGCCTGCATTTTGCATCTGCTCTCATAGCATCATGTCTTATAGTGTCAACCATTGTCTCCTGTTCCATGCCCCCCAGGGCTTGCTCCTCTCCCCTCCCTCGAGGCAATATTGGCTGTGCGAAACAAAGAAGCGCCCTCCTGATCAGGTAGTGTAGCGGCTCTGTTGGAAAACATTCGCATCAGGGGCTGGGTCTGGACATGTGGTGTAGCGTGTGCTATCAAAACATTGGATCAGGTGTAACCTCAGGTCAGGGGTGCAGCCTCCCCTTTCTCGTGAGCACGGCCATGGCGTCCAGTCACTGCACACCAGTGCTTCTTTTTGGCTTAGTATGTAAATTGAGACCTCCCCAGTGACAGCACAGGGGCTTACTGTAGCTCCCAATTCAGAGAGCTATCACTTACATCAAAAGACAGGGGATTAGTCTTTTGTGCCAAAGACTCTGGCTTCATATCTCTGATGGCTTAATCATCACATCATCTGTGGCAGAAAGATGGCTGGCAACAAGATTAGAGTATGGTGATTTAAAATGTCTCTCTCAGATAAGTGCAGACCATGAGTATTCAAAAGCACACATAATCAGATTGTAAAATTGACTACCACAGCATGCCTCAGACACCGAGAGTATAAATAAGGATTAGACAAATTTAGGGAAGACAGGTCCATCCGTAGCTATTAAACATATGAGATCAGGTGCAATTTTTGCTGCTGGAATCTCCTAAACTGATGATTCCTGAAACAGTGATCAGGAAAAGGCTCGTAGTGTACATCTCTGTCTTATATCCACCCACAACAAGGGAAATGCTGGAAAAAAGTGGCTGTGGTCCTCAGGTCAGATCCAGTATTTTCTCTCCATGACTGACTTGTGTGCATTTGCTGAAGAGTTCTGCAGGTGTGGTATACTCACAGTGCATAAGGTGTGCTTTACCAGACACATCCATGTCACTCACTGGTCACTCATCACAACCCAGAGATAATCATCTGCCTAAATAAGACAGCTAGGTTTTTTTCTCTCATTAGCCATAGCCACTTCTTGGCATGCAAATCTCTATTACAATCCCCACAGAAATGTCTTCTGACCTTAATTTCCTTCTTCCAAGGTCTTTTCCTATCTCACCCACTCATCTCTGAATTTCAACCCTCTAGATTACAGCCTTTTTAAGAGACAGGTCCTAGGAAGGTGTCACTCTTCAGTGCAGCCTTCGCGATACACCTATCTGGTCAACCTACTGTACAGAAGACAAAGGATTGGGTTGATAACAAGGTAGCTCTCTTTCCAATCCTTGCTGTTTTGCTGATCGCACTGTGACTCAGTTTCCCTCATTTATACAAGAGTAATATTCACTGGCCTTTGTGAAGAGCTTTGGGCTTAGTAAAGGAAAGCAGTTGTTTAAGTGCAAAGTGTTAATTATTATCATTGACAGGCTGTAACTAATAGTAACCATTTAGCTGGGAGATATGGAAACAGGTATGCAGTTAATTGGTTTACAGTAGATTTAGCTGAGGTCTTGTGGTTACACTGCTGACAATCCATCATTGTTGTAAGCAGCATGAAGTTACGGCCAGCCTCAATTACTGTGAGTCTCCCTTCGCCTGTGGTCTTGTGCTAATACCCCAAGAGACGTCACCAGTGAGCTTTTGAGTGAAATCTCCAGAAGAACGTGGAAAAATCTGTAAACCTCTTTCTGAAATGCACAGCAAAAAATACAAGAAAGTCTTCCATGTTAGAAAGGAAATGTTAAAAACATTAATTAAAAAATAAACTCTCCTGGAAATCGAACAGAAATGAGTGAGACCAGGGAGATGGGGATGGAATAAAATTCCAGTGGAAAAGCCTTTAATTCCCTCCAGTTTTAAAGCCTATGGACATTCGCAAGTGCCTGTTAAAGCTCAGAGCCCTGCCCTACTGCCTGGGCAGTCACCAACGATGCTGCCTGAACTAAGGGACCAGTGGCTCCCACAGCCAGCAGAGACCAACCTCTGCAGTCAGGGTTTGGCGATCTCCTCTGGCCACCACTAGTGACTACTCTGTGAGGCAGAGATCCAGTGAGAGGGGAACACAGCTCCTGGGGGAGAAACTGCTGGTCCTGAAAACGTGAGACAGATAGAGCAGAAAGGTTTTAGGGGTTTTTTGGTTGTGGGTTTTTTTTTTTTCCTGCTGACAAACCAGTGGCGGGGAGTCTCTCTCTCCTCCTTTCCTGCCACAAACTGCTGTCATTTAATTTCCAAAAACTTGTCCCTGTGTCTATCAGCATTTGTTTGACTGCATCCCTGCCATGCCTGAGTGATTTATCTAAACATCAGCAGCTACTGTAAATGATGGTACAGCGAAGCAACGGCACGGGAGGGAACGGAGGGGTAGAAATGCGGCTTTCCTCTGTGAAATCAAGCACAGTTCCTATTCCCGGCAACTCCAGCGCATTTACATCAGTCACAGCGGGAGAGAAAGGAAGGGTCATTTCAGAGCCCTCTCAGGCATTTAAGGGCACTTAATTAATCGAATTAAGATATTTCCTCTGGAAAGACTACACACGCACGTATGTATGCTTAGATATATGTATTGCGCCTTCACGTTTGCTTCCAGTTCATGTGCGTGGTTTTAGTGTGTTGGGGAGCAGGTTTTAGGGGTTTGAGCTGATGGGAAGCGCAGGGGAGGAAGTGATCAGATGGTGTGAGTTTGAAAGTTGGGCTAAGTCCTCCGGGGGGTGGGGGGAGTGAGTAACCAATCCCTCGCGAAGCACACGCGGGGTGTCCTGGCGGGGCGGCTGCGGGAGCAGCGGGATGCAGAAGCGGCGAAGTGAGAGGGAGCCGAGAGAGAGCGAGCGGGAGAGGAGCGAGCCGTGACTTCCACTGGGGCAGCCGGAGAAATCGCCAGCCTGGATTTGCTCCTCTCTCTCTCCTTCTCTCTCTCCCTTTCTCTCTGATTTCGATTCAGCTCCTCCCCCGTGTGGTTGTGGCTTCGCCTTCCATCAAAAGCCTGACCAGCCCCGCCAGTCTTGGAGAAAAAAAAAAAAAAAAAGAAAAAAGGAAAAAGTGCGAAAGAAGGAAAAGAAAACAAGGGGGGGGGAAAGAGGGGGAAAGAAAGGAATCTCCCCTACACCCCGGCTGCATCTAATCCAGCGGAGTCTGAAACTTTATGGAGTTCTCGCCGTGTTTACTCCGCGCCGGGTAAATCGGCAGCATCCCGCTCCCTCGCTCCTGCTCTTTCTCCCTCGCACTCAGCAGCGATGGAAAAAGTTGCTGGCTGGTACCCAGCCCGGAACGTTACTCTCCTGTACTGGACATGGCTTTTCCTCTTCACTTTTGGCTTTACCGGTGCAGAAATAACTTGCAGATCCTGCCATTCCCAGGTGAAGCCGCAGCAGCAACATCCGCAGCAGGGATTACTAACGCATCTGAGGACCGATAGAGGAGAAAAGGAGCAGAGGAGGTTCCCCGGGGAGAAGGGAGGTGAGAGAGGGCAAGGGGCCGGGATGGAGGCGGAGGATGCCGGACTGCAAGAGACCCTCGTCCCTGCCCCCGCGGGGACGAAATTCAGCGGCTGGGAGACCCGGCGACAGACGAGGGAGCCCGCGAAAGTGGCCGGGGAGAGCCGGCCCCGAGCGGCGGCGGCGGCGGCTCCAGCCGAGGACCATCCCCCCCGGGGCCGGCCGGGCTCGGGGCGGCGGCGGCGGGGCCGCATCCCGCGGGGCGCCGCGGGGCCGGGCGGCGCGGCGGGGCGGGAGCCGGGGGACGCCGGCGCCGCCCGCTTCGGGCTGGAGGAGCTGCGGCTGGGCAGCACCACCTTCGCCCTCGCCGGCGACTCGGCGCACAACCAAGCCATGGTGCACTGGTCCGGGCACAACAGCAGCGTGAGTACCGCCGCCGCGGGGGCCGGCGGGCTGCGGGCGCAGGGCTGGCTTCTCTCCTTGCTCCCCTTCCATTTTCTTCTTTTTCCTTTTTTTTTTTTTTTTTTTTAAAGGGGGGGAGGGCCTGTGAGACAGGGGGTGGGGGGTGCTGGGGTTTTCTTCTTAGAGGGGGGATTTTGCACCTCCGGGTGCCAGGGATTGGCTTCGCTTAGCAGTGTGCAGTGGGGCAGAAGTGCTTCAAAAGGGCCATTCTTCTGCAGCAAAAAAACTTTCCGCCGCCCGCCCGCTGAGCACAGCCCCCTCCAACCCCCTTCTCCTTCACCCTGGAGGCAGAGAGGGATAAACCAGAGCACAGCCCCCTTATCCTTCTCCCTGGAGGCAGAGAGGGATAAATCACTGCCACCGCCCACGACGGGGAGGGGAAAGGTCGGTCTGGGGGGGATCCCTCCTCGCACCCTGCCTTCCCCGCAGGGCAACCCCCGCCGGGAGCCTGGGAGGCTCAGCAAGGCCTGGGAGAGCCCTCTGGTGCTGCTGCTCCTCCTCCTTCCAGCCCTGGGGGCCCACGTCAGCCCAAGGGCTCATCCCCAGGCCCTGCTGATAGGGAGGTGCTGCAGGGCTTCAGGACTTCATCTCCGAGGTGCCTCTGTGCAGGAGATAAATCCACTTTTTGCCTCTTGTCACCCAGGTGTTAAAATGAGACTGTTCTTGTCTCTTCCCTGTGACCTGGACCTTTCTCGTGAATGGCAGCAGAATGGCTCTGACATGAGTCAAGCAGAACAAAACCAGCCAGAGAAGCAGGTGACTGGTTTCCAGGCTGGAGCAATAGTCATGGCAGCAAAGTTACCAAGTTAATTTGAGCCTTGTATCTCTCCAGCCTCCTCTGCAGAGGTAACCTGGAGCCAGAGGGCTGAGGCCTGGGGAAGGCAGAGTGAGTTGCCCAGTGGGCTTTCTGCCTGCTGTTAGCTCTGCTTGTGGATGAGCAGAAGTGGGGGGATCTGTCTGTCTGAATGCTCTGACTTTCTGTCACTTTGCCTCTTAGAGACAGCAAGCAGAATGCTAATAAGAGAGAAAGGGATGCCGGCACGACATAGTCATTGCGCATACAACTTCCCAGGAGAAAGGGGTACTTGGGCTCTTCTCCTCTAAGGTGCCTGCAGCTGTAATGCCAGAAGGTTTCTGGCTGCTTGGCAGAAATCCTTGGCCTTCGTTTCAGCTTTTAGTACTGGAAGCCTGGTAACATTTTGAAATAATGGTCCAATCATTATGAATTCCTTTTGGTATAGACTGTATTGAGGTATGTCACAGCCACCTAATTTAGAATTACAGTCGAGTCACAAGCACTTCACTGTGGGGTTCAGTCCTAGTTAACTGGAACATGGTTTTAAGGTCTCATCAGGAGCTTTTCAATCAATTAATTGTCATCCCTGTTTTGAAGAACTTTCCCCTTTCTCCACAACTCAGCTAGCCTGTCTCTTACAAAGTTGTTCTAACAGAAGCTGCCTTGTAGGAACTCAGGTCTGTTCATACAAATTCAACCAAGGCTGCCACTAGTTTAAAGTGACCCATTTGCTAAGGAAAAGCTTCTGATATAAAAACTCATCCAGCAGGCATCAGCTTTCCTGGCCTAACACTGCAATTATTTTTCATCTGAACATTAATCAAGACACATATTGTTGTTATATAAGTGTTTTATTATACATGTGCTTATGTATGCGTATACATGTGTATATGTTTCTGCCCACTGTAGTAGTAGGGACTCTTAATGCTAGGAACTGATTACTTTCTGAGTGTCTTGGTGTACAAACGTTTTCAGGGAGCTGCGGGGAAATAATTCCCTGCTGTCCTTCCCAAAGAGCTGTGGGTTGCATTGCGTATGGGAAGATCATGCTCCCACCTTGCTGCTGGGGGCCCTGGCAGTGCTGTGCTATCTGCTGCTGTGATTGCATCCCCTTCACGACACTAAATCAAGCTAGGCCCCAGCAGGACCTGGATGCACAGCAGGCTTGTCCGGGCTCAGCTGAAGCAATGGTGTGTGTTCAGTAGGTAGCCCAAAGTGGTACTGGCCCAATGCCTCTGTGGAGGTTTTGGGTGCTCACCTGTGAAGGAGCTGCGAATGGGAGGGGGTTGGGGTGAAATGCTTCATAGGGTGCATTGTATGTAGTTCTGCCTTCATGGGGGTTGCAGAGGGTCCCATGGTGCTGCTTGCGAGGGATGCTGTGTAACCCCGGTGCCCTGGCTATGCTCCAGCAGCGGTAGCTGCCTCCTTCCTGCCTGCGTTTCCCTGCTGTGGCAGGGGGTTGCAACACACCTCTTCACATTTTCAGTCTATTTTGTTCTGTAAGTGCTGCTGTTAAACAGCTTTTGCCTTTCACCCAGGCACAAGGGCACTATGAAGATAATCATAGTTTGCAGCATCTGTATGAGTACAGGAAAAATCCAAAACAAAGCTCAAAATCTTTGAGATCCCTGTAGGTGGAAAAGCTGGAAAATTAAAGCATTGTCACCACCAAGTTTTTCTATTGCAATGTACCTGATTCTGCCAGCTTCAGTGTGATTCCCTATACCCTTGTTTTGGTAGTGGTCTGGATACAATTGTAATGCTTTTGATGAAGGAGAAGGGACCACTGAAAGGACTCCTGATTTCTGTAAGGGATTGTTCTTGGTGTTTGCAGCTTCTTTCAGGTTTGGCTGTGATTTCAGGTTGGGTGTGTGCATCATCTAACTGACATCTTTCTGCTCTGAGGATGAACTCACTGTATGCTCAGCCACAGGTACAATAAGCGTAATAAATAGTAGTCCAAGTCATCCAGATATAACTCCACCAACATAAATTACATCAGGGATTATTTTGGCCCATCAATTACTTAGGTGACCCCTGGACAGCTTACCCTCCAGCTCAATATCCGTAGCTGGACATTTGGAGTGTGCCCAGCTCACATCTCTAGGGACATCCTTCACATGTGCACTCCTGTCTACCTCGGCTTTTTCACCGGTGGAGTCAGCAGGAGCTCCCCAGAGCAGAGCATAGGTGTACAGAGTCTGGATTGTCAGGTGATTGACTGATGAGGATGAAACCAGGAGTGTATCCAGTGTTGTATTAAAATACAGGTGGGTCTCAGGCTTCCTCTGACTCCAGTGGAGGTGAGCAAGGCCACACAAGGCCATCTGGCATCTCCACAATCCTGAGCTCTTTCAGTCTGCAATACAATAGAGCGGCTGCAGCTAAACTGGGTGCTGGAAATGGTCTTTGGCTTGTACCAAGTCCCAGACTGTCTAGGAATGATCCAGGAAGGTGTTAACTGGTCCATGCCAGCACCCTGCCTGGAACCATTTTAACAGTTAATAAGACTATTGAGTCTGTGAATGTGTCCTGGTATTGCTTAATTCACTTGCATTGATACATCCTGAGACTCTTTCCACTGGCCTCTGTAGAAACTGGAGTAAAGGATCCTATGGGATAAAAATCTTTCTCAGATCTCTGCTACAAGACACAAAAGTGATATCTCCTGCCTTTTTGCACCACTGAGAAATTTCATAATTGGTGGGGAAATTGGCAGGTTTTCTAGCTCTCAGATATCAGGCATGCTTCCTGATGTGGTGTATCCAAACACTGTACATGTGGAGTCCCTATAGCTCCCTTAATGCTCTGCTATAGACTAAGAGAAGACAGCTAGCAGAGATTTGTGTGCGAAGCTAAAAGCGAGACTTGGTTTTTGTCAAACCAAGTTTGATTTGCTTCTTTGCTAGAGAAGCAAATCTCTAGGAGACGTCCATTATGAACTGTTGGGATACAGATGGTTCTCGAAGCTTACAAGAAACCAGGACTGCTTCTGTCCTAGGCTGGCTTAGAGTGAGATTAGTGCCTTACTTATTCCTGTGAAAGTACCCTGGAGAAACAGCAAAAAAAATTGAAGGAGGTAAGAAAGTAAGGGATTCTGAGTAAGAGCCTTGGTGCTGTAGCTTGTGCTATAATGTGGTGCTGTGAAGGAAAACATTCACTAACAAGGAGCTTTACTTTTGCCTTGCTCTGGACAGAGTGCTCGCCTGGGCTGGATGTTGGTGTAGATCTCAAAGTGTTAGGCAAAGAATCTGAGCATGTCCCCTGCTGTACACCTGGCAACTGACTTTTACATGCTCGCGGTACCTTTAAACATCTGGTTCCAACTTCTGTGATTTACATAGCTGGAAAGACAAAGCTGAGCTTCACCTAGGTCCTCCTCAACAGACTGGTGGAGATGGAGTGTGGACCAGATGCAAAACAACCATGGCCAGACAGGCTTTATATTCCATTCCATCCACAGTAGAAAATCAACATAACTGATGGGTCCAGCACAGCAAGGTCATCAATACTGTTGTCAGGTGATTACACTAGACAACAGGGGAAGAGTTAGGTCTGCTATGGGAGAGCTTTTAGGCAAGATGAGACTCTACATTGGGTGTTACTTGCAAGATTTTACTTGATGTTATTGACAGAACCAACTGAGCACAGGTAAGACAGAATAACAAGGCGCCTATATATTTCCAATGCACTGTGTTTCCTCCTGGGCAAAGTAATTGTGAATAACCTGTTGATGGATTTTCAGCTGAAGTGTTTAAACCTACTTTATAAATTAGGAACTTAAAGAAAGGTACAGGGCTGAGCAGGTACCGCATCCTACGACATAAACTGATCAAACTGCATCTTGGAAACAGTTGTGTTCCTTTCAACCCACCCTCCTATTGCCTTCTTCCTTTCTGGATAGCTGTTCCAAGCTTTATTATTCTGGTTGTTGGAAACTTCTGTCTGATTTCTGTTCTAATGTTGCCATTGGGCAATTTAGATTAATTTTTTTTTTTTTATTTGTGCATGTGCCTTTTAATTAAAGTTATTTTCCCTCCCTGGCACTTATTCCCCCGGAATTATTTTACAGGCAGTGATCCTATTCTCTTTCAGCCTCTGGTTTGCTAAATCAAGCAAGCACTGTTCTTTCTGTATCTTCTTGTAAGACAGATTGTGGAAAGTGAGCTGTGAATTTCAAGGAGCCAGGTTCCCGAGAGCTCGAATTTGGATCAGATTTTTGCTTTTGATGAACACAACTTGATGCAGATGATAACGAATGTATTCCCTTTTACAAGTGAGTAAAGGCATGGCAAAAATATCTGAAATTGCCGGTGTTGTTCTGTTCAGACCAGAACAGGGGATCACAATCAAAATGTCACTTTTCACATCATCTCACTCTGAGACTTCTTTGCCCAGATGCTGTGTTCATGCAACAGGCTGTTCTTCCCTTGCTGGCAGAGATGTGGCTGCAGTGGAAAACTGCGGGGATGGATGAAGGATCTGCCAACATCATCCCATGACTGATGGGCATTACACTGTTTGACACTGTGATAGCCCATTGCTCCCTTCCTTCCATGGCAATTGCATTATTATAAAGGAGAAATTTTAAGGAAATAAATATAACTGTGGAGCCCAGAGCCAGCTGTGCAGTGAGAACCATGGTGAGGAATGACCCCACTGTCAGTCACTTCATATTTAGATTGGTTCCTAGGGTGCAGGAAACAGGTACCAAAAAAGATTCATCTGAGGAGGATGGCTGCATTAAAATGCTTCAGTAAGATATCGTATGTATTGCTTTTATATTACAACAGTATGTAATAGTATGAATAGTGTAATGCACCAGATGCTGAGACTGTTTCAGGCTAATCTCTTGCTAGAGCTAATGAGAATATCTTTAGGTAGGAAGGGCTGAATAAAAAGTGAGGAAACAAAAATTAGGATTTAAACCAAAAAAAATCAAGTCAAATTAAAGTGTTGCTAAAAGTCCCCTCTTTCAAATTTTGGTCTTCTGAACTAGATTTGCTACTTTGCGGACCATAAAATACTTAACATCCATTCTAGATATGAAGCCTACTTTAAAAACAAACCTTCAGTGAGATGAAACACCAGAAAATTACCTGTAACTTTGAGTAAGACTTTATTTGTTTAACCAGAAAGTTTTGAGGTTTTCTTATTTATTTTGTGTGTGTGTGTATGATTTAGCAAAAATGAATCAATAGCCATAATATTTCTTTATTCCATGTTGCAGTCCATCTCTAGATATAATTCTTGATTGGCTAAAACATAGGCTTTTCATATACAGAATATGAAATAGGATACGTGGGAAAGAGTTAATAATAATAGTTGTGCACTGAGAGAAAGCAGTGGGTGAAAGAGAATCCGTGAGGACTAGAAGAAAGGCTTGTCATTGTGTGAATCTAGTCTCTGTGAAAGTGGGAGATGGTGAGGAGCTTCCACCTGGAGTGACAGGTGGAATATGCAGATCCTATCACAAGGGGAGATTAAGGAGAATAATGGAAGAGCTTTGACAGTTGCAACTGACATTCGCACAATATCGAGAGGCTATAAACTGTATAAAGCATCAGGGTTATAGTTTTCAGTCTTCTTAATACTGTACCTTAGAATAGAAAAGGGTTTTTCTCCCTTTCCTCCTGACTTCAAGTAAGACTTTTGTATTTCTGTGACCCGGCAATCATGATGAGGTCTGTCCAGAGGGGGAAGCAAGGAGGTCAGAAGTCCTCAACCTATTCTGGAGAAGTTAGAGACCGTTCTGACCCATTCTGTTTTGATACAGCTCTACATATGAAAGGCTGTAAGGTTAGCATTGGCCTTGGACAATCTTGCATCTTCTGGGCCTTTCTTACCATGCTAGAGTGAATGCAGCCCTCACTTTATGCAGAACTCCACCAAGGTTAGTGAAGCTGCCCCATCAAAAGTCCTCTTCCCCTAGAAAATGCAGTTGTAGCTTGGACAGAGCATTTCATAGGTTCACACTGATATTCTTTTGATCCCAAGGCTCTTGAAAAACAGTCCTGAACAAGCCAAAATCTTGAAAGTTTAAATGTAATTTTTTTTTCATTGTTTTGTTTCAAGGCAGCATTTTTTGAATGTATTTCCAATTACTTTATTCTATATTTAAAAATGATCCAGTGACACAAAAGCCTTGATTCAGTGTCCCACACAGGCATCCAGTGACATTTGAGATGGCATTGCCTCGAACCACTTCACAGGGCAAGGCCGTCCTGTATGTCCTGCGTCCTACATGACACCCAGGCCTGGGAACAGTAGAGCTTCTCCAACTCTATTTGCCTATATGTGGGCAACTCATATTATCAGAAAAGCTGTGCGTGCTGGCTCCTGTTCATCCAGAACCAAAGCTACATTCAGGTTTTCATTTCATAGAAGGAGAAAAAAAATCAGACTGACACAAGGCACTTCTTTTCTCTCCCTTATTTTTTTTTCATATCTGGCCAGCAAACCAAAAACTCAATGACTCCCACAGCTCTAATTGACATTTCTATGTTGAATGAAAATGGGCCTTGATTCCAATTCAAATGGCAGCATTGGGTGTTAGACTAATTATTTTGGAATTTTAAATGCATATAAAAGTTGATGCAGTAAAATGATTTTTGTGCCACTTGCAATGTTTTCGGCTGTCTCTTAAATCAAACAGCAGTTAACATGAGAGCCCTTAATCCCTAATTCTCAGTGCTGGTAACACAATAACACTTTTACTTGGTACCACACTTTCTCTCCTTGGGGAACATAAAAGGGAAGTACTTTCAGAAGGAACAGGATATTTTAGGATACGTCCTAAAATGTAATTCCTTTCTTTTAGAGGGTCTCTAAGAACTTAATTTAACCTCACATTGTGTCCCTAAATAGGGGAGCGATGTTCTCCTGTGATAGCACACCAGGACTCAAAGCTGCTTCTGAACTTTGCCGCTGCGTGCTGCCGTGCCAAGGACATGCTCAGGGCAGGCTGTGCTGATGTGCCCCTAACGTGGGCAAGTGGCGAGGAGAAGGCTGAGAAAAGAGATGGAGATTTAGTCAGTGAAGGGGAAGAAGGTGAGAAACGGGACCTGTTTCTGCGGCTACGGAGGGATGTCAGTGCCAAGTATCCCTGCCTTGGGCAGCCTGTGTTGGGGCAGGGCCTCCAGTGCTCTCTGCCTGTGCTGTGGTTAGGGGCAGAACTGCTGCTGCAGGGGCAGGAAAGTGAAGGGAGTCACAGGCATTGTGATTTCTTTTTGCCTGGGGGAAAACTCAGAGATAGAGCAGATGAGACAAAGCCCATCTCAAGCGAATGGCTCAGGAGGGATGAAGGGATTGACCCATGCTGTGCTTTTGGGAAGCATGGCTGAAGACTCAGGGCAGGGTGAGGACACCACAAAGTGCACATAAGGCAGCAAATTACATGATAACAGCACAAAGCACCCACCTTCACCCCCAGAGAGGTTGCCCTCATTTAAAAAAAAAAGGTTTTTAAGCTTTTTTTTTTTTACCTCTCTCCTCACATAGTATTTCATTCTGTAACGTGGAGCAGCAAGGTAGGGAAGATACTCCTGGGCTGGCAAAAATACCGGAGGGCATCTAGTATATGAAGATATGTCTGGTGTTTAGACAGGCTGTCTGAAATTCATTCATCCAGACAGTTTTCAGACTGCCACCAGGAATATGTTCCCCATGGCCTGTGCATTGCTTTTTGCTGCCCCTTGGAACCTAAAAGCCCATTTGCAGAGTCTTCCATGTTTGCACAAATATGTTAAATCAAGAGATGAAGGAGAGGAGGTGGAAGGGGGTGATTTGCAGCTGACATTTCACGGCAAACGTGTTCCCAAGGCATGGAAGGGCTGGGGTTTTTTGGGTGGAGAATGTTCAGCTACACATCCTGTACAACAGCAGGTCCCAGCTCAGTGTCAGTGCTCACATCCCATTTGTATTAGGTTTTATATCACCTTTGCTGGTGATTATTTAAGGACAGCAGTGCCATGAGCTCTTGCAGATCATTTTCATGCAGGACTTCAAGAGGAAGTAGAAGGTGCTGTAGAAAATCTCAGGCTATTTAGAAAACCCAGCAGAGACATCCCATGTCTTTCCCCAAATATTTCTCTTCCTCCCTCATTCTCACCTCCCCCACTATATTCAAGGTTGAGAAAATAATTCAAGGGAAATATTTTATATAACCAATGTAGGCTTGTTTTTCTCTTCATAAATTGTCCCTGCTCAGTATGTGATTTTCTCAGATGCACTGCTCTGGGGGGTGCAGTAATCATAAAGTTCTTGATTTAGAAATCAGTGGGAAATTCCTTAGTAATGTGGGAATTTAATAATTTGGAATAAACTTTGCATGGAAGATTTTTATTTTAAATCCAAGGTATATTTTCAGTAGATGAAAGAGCTCATATGCTCCCTGTTTGTGTGTGTGACTGGGTCAGTATAAACCTTTAGAAAGAGCTTAATGTTCCCTGCCTTGGCCGAGAACGTTGCCAGTACCATTTACTGAATTTTCTTTGAAAACAGGCCTAGAAGAAGTGAGTTCCACTGAATAATCAAATGAATATTTGAGTACCTTATTTTTTGAAGAACTTACCTATGTATAAGTGTAAATATATTTTTTCTGGGTCAAAAATCATACTTAAGGTGAAGATCAAGCTCTATATGTCAAAAAATATGATATGGAAAATTAATTTGCTTTCTGTTGAGTTTTAGTTCAAGTTTCCAAGAAGATAATACTTTCCTATAGAGGAAAGATAAAAGCTTTAAACTGATCATTATTGGAAACAAAATCAAATTTTGGGAATGGTTATTTGCAAATCAAAATTAGGTCTTACTTTGATTATGTGAAACTTAATAAACTTTTTTTTTAATAGGAGAGACTAAACAGGTAAATAAAAGATAGATTAGCAAACCAGCAGATGCATTAAACTAAATACCAAGATGCATAAGTCTGTAGTGAAATGTCACTAGCTAGAGGAGTTTTGAGGATATTTGTTCCCTGAGATGGTGTTTTGGCTGAGGATCGCACCATGGGAAAGGACTGCACTACACCTCCTCCACTTCATTTGTGTGTGTGTTTCCACACTCCCCTAAATATGTTAAGGAGGACAGAGCCTGGGCTAGACCTGTGAAGAACATAGATCTGGGCTTAGCCTGGATCCAGTGACCTAGCATCTCTACAGAAGAGTGGCTGAAGTTTAGCAATAACTATTTCTGTTATCATAACCCAAAGATGCTTTGATGCAGACCTGCAGTTTTTGGGCAGGTGCAACAGTTTTTCCTTTTCTGTTTGTTTAAATTATAAATGACTGTTTAATTGTGTATCTCTTGGAAAACAAAATGAAGCAAACCAAACTAAAACATTCTCCAGATCATGTTTTCAATGAAGAGCTACAAGTTCAGTGTTGCCTTCCATGTTATTTTCAACTTTTACGTTTGACATTTGGTCTTTCTTTTTTCTTCACAAACTCCTAATTCACTCCCAAACAACTAATTTTAAAGCTGTTAAATGAATAAATGTGGTTGATTCCAGCTGTCTTTAGCTGCAGGCTGTGCCCGTGGCTGTGAGCTGGGCAGGACAGCAGGGCCCTGCCGTCCCACCTGTGATGGAGGGAGCTGGACCATGGACACCTATGGGAACCAGAGCAAGGAGCCCAGCTCTGCATTAATGTGTTGTTGACCAGGGTTCTGTCGTCATCTCTTCCTTCACCAAAACACTGGCTTTTGCAGTCACTGAAATCCCTGTTATTTTCATCATGCCGCAGGCTGGGATCCTATCAGATAGACTTAGCAGCTCCCATGCCTCCCTCTCCCATGGGAACGTGAGTTCTTCTTCCCCCCTGCGAACCCTGGTATGCTTCATTCTCGTTTTCATTTTCATTCTCGTTCTCCTCCTCCTCCTCCTCACCAGCCACCCACGGCCCTGTGTGTTGATGCTGTTGCCTGGCGACCACCCTGTGATGGACAGCTTGGAGGGAAGCAATGATTAAACAACCTGAACTGGCTTCTGAAAGCTGCAGTTGTTATTGTAATGTGACAAGCAGTGACAGTTGAGACAGCAACACATTTGGAGTGTGATTCCTAAAAAAACAATAAACACACGAGTAAAGTGCCACGCACACCTGTGTGTGTAGGTGTGCGCGCGCTGATTCCTTCCCTTGATGCAGAAGGGCCAGGGAAGCCACATGTTTCTGTATTAATGAAAGGTGAACCTAACTCTAATTGTTGTCATGACGAACAGGCCAACCCACGAGCTGATGCAGCTTGCGTCGAAACTGTGAAACATCTCAGCTACTCTGGCAGTCCAAGGCAGCAGTTAAATAGGATGCTGCAGCTGCAGGCGTTAGCAATGGGTGGCTGCAGAGCCAGCAGCCCCTGGCTCACTGCCAGCAGCAATCAATACCTTCTGAACAGAGAGGAACGTGTTGAGGCTTCAGTGTGAAGGCAGTGGTCCTGCTGGGTCCACCTGCCATTTCTCTTCCTGCCTTCCAGATGGACCAGAGCAGTAGAGACAAAAGGATTCAGGATGGACTCAGCCCTGGTAGAAAGCGAATGTAGCTGTACGACCACAGTACCCAGCTTAGGGGATTGTGCATCAACTGGGAGGCTCCTGCCCTGCTAACCTTCCTTCCAAATCCAGGAGATACCAAATTTTGTTCCTGCAGAGCGAATTTGAATACAAGACCAGATGTACCTTAAAGACTGGGTAAACCAGGACACTAAAAAGTAAATGGATCACTACTGGTTGAGAAATCTTAAGAAAGCTCTGCTTATAAACTCAGACAAGTTGGCCAGTCCTGCAACAACTGGATTGGGGCTCTGTGAATTTAATAATTAAAGTTTCCTTAAGACACAGGTTCCTATAGTCTTTTCCCTCTTACACTGTCAAAAACTTCCTAAAAAACTTCTCTAGAAGCATGTTGTTTCCCTTTTTTTCTCAGCTTCCTTTGTCTTCATTCCTTGTAATGCAGGCCAGAATTAGGCCAGGAGCTGGGATTGCAATAGGCTACTTGGATAGCTGAGAAGCTGCTGGACAGGATCACAGCTGAGGTCTGACAAAATTCAGTATCCCCACGCTACGGAGATGTGGGACAGTTTTGTCACTATTTGTCTGAAGCCTAGAAATAGTAAATTCACGTCCCTTCCAAATTTTCTTTCTTCTGCAAGTGTAACAGGCTCTAGGGGACTTAAGTGCTGTCACTGTTCAGGACTCTTTATAATATTAAAGCTTGTCTTTATGATTTTCCTGTGCACACAAGGTACAGATACACACAAGATCCAATGGAGCAAATAACATTCATACTGATGGTTTGTCTGATTTGTGCATGGATTTGGAGGGAGGAAATGAATGTTCCTGGTGCTTCCTATTTGCTTCTCAGTCTCCCCTGTTAGTTTTATCCCAAGTTAGAACTGACTTCATTTCTGCTGTTCTCATGTCCTGTTTAGGTACTTGGTCCCTTTCAGCCCTCCTCAGGGAAATAGCACTGTCTTAGAAGGTTCATTACATCTGTATTTTCACCACAAAGAACAGGGAGGGTAAGGTACAACTTCAAAGCAGGTGAACATCAACTTTTTCTTAAAACAGAGTTAAGCAAAGATATTCTGATGTTTCTTTGAACTTTTAAAGTGTAGCAAGTATTTCCAAGAAATGTTTGTGCTCCAGATTACCTGCCTGTGCTTTGATGGCTGCTCATGTCCTTTTAAAATTGCTGTCAATGTTTGTGCTTAGTACAGCAGCACCGATTTTCTTCAGTGCTATTCAAGTTCTGAAGGCAGGTTTATCAGCGAGGTATGTGAGTGATGGCTTTAAAGTGAAATAAGAAAACAAACCCCACACTACTTTACAAAGATCCCCCCAAAAAGAGTTATGAAATCACCAGTGCTCCTGTCAGACTGAAAGAGAAGCAGCACACACAAAAATAAGAAAATTATATTGCCTTAGTTGCTCTATCCTTTCCATCTCTCCATTGCATCTGGCACCATCTCAGAATGAAGTAGTTGAGGAGGAATGTTGAGTCGGTGTCTGTGCTCCTTTTCTGCTCGTGTAAATCAGGATTCACTTAGATAAATCCAATAATTGCTTTGTGGCAAACAGAAGGACAATCTATCTCTATTCCTTTCTAATGCTGAGGTATTGAAAGACCAGGAGAAAGAATAATCTCTGAGAAATCTTGTGTTACACAAGGTGGATTTTGGTGAGAAATAAACCTTTATGAGCAAGTAGGGGAAAGACATACCTTGAGAAATTTTATGAGGAGCAGAGAATATAGTACAAAGGAATCAATATCTCATAAAATGTTACTCAGGAAACCTGTACTTAATCCTCTATATCACAGAATCACAGATTCCCAGGTGGGAAGGGACCTCAGGGATCAGCTAGTCCAACCTTTCTAGGAAGAGCGCAGTCTAGACAAGATGGCCCAGCACCCTGTCCAGACGAATCTTTAAAGTGTTCAACGTGGCCGAGTCAACCCCTGCCCTGGGGAGATTATTCCAATGGTGACTGTCCTCACTGTGAAAATTTCCCTCTCATGTACAATTGGAATCTCCCCAAGAGCAACTTGTGTCCATTCCCCCTTGTCCTCCCCATGGGACTCCATGTAAAAATGGAGTCTCCATCTTCTTTGCAGCTGCCCCTTAAGTACTGGTACGTGGGGATGAGATCCCCTCTAAGTCTCCTTTTATCAAAAGCATTTTATTTAAATAAGGACATACTGTATCATTAAATAGATGGAGATCTTTGCTGGAGAGAGTTCAGAGAAAAGGAAAGACATCTGTAATTTGGTGCTCCTGCTTAAAAATATGGAATTGTGCGGTTGAGATCTGAACTTGGATGATATGATATGAATTATACTTTAACCCATTAGTAAATTTGTCCTTCTAACAAGCTACTCAGATGATCCAGAAATACCTTATACTGTAGCAGCTGCTAAAAGATGAAAATATTTCATTGTAGAAATACATGGTATAATGAAGTACGGGAAATGAATGCAGTATTGCAATAAGGACAAAAGAAGATAGATGACATGCAGTTTTAAATGTTCACCTTCTGTGTTGAGTTTACAAAGTACAGATGATGTCAGTAACCACTTGGGGAAAGAAAGTTGTCAGAAGAATTTTCCATTAGAAAATACAGTTTAGGCAAAATCAGAAAATTTCTTGAGGGTATGTCACTTTCAGTGACATTTGCTACGCTAAAATATCAACCAAAATTATCTGCATTCTGGTAGTGTCAAAAACTGTAGTGAGAAACATTCCCAGTTGGCTTTTGCTTTGGCACCAAGATTATAACAAGATACTAATGTTATATCATGGACACATCTTTTATACTGAATATATAAGAATATGTGGAGTATAGGGGACACTGCATGATAGACCTTCTCAGTCCTAGGAGGTGTAAAGGTTTGTTGCTCCTCTATCGTCTTCTACCTTGCCTTCTGGGAATGGGCCCTATGAACAAGCTGCCTTCTTTCTCCCTCCTGGAGAGATTTTGTTCCCAGCTGTCTCCTCTCTGCTATGTCTCCTTAGTCACATGGTGGACACCACTGAAAGATTTTTGTTGAAGGTAACAAGTTGATTGGGCAGTGAAGCCACTGCAGGGAGGCTAATCGGTGCGTAGTCTCAACGGCAATACAGTGTTTTCCTTTCTGAGCCGGTGATTGCGGGGTTTTTGTCACTGACACCCCACATCTGTACATATGGTTTAATTAATGTTTAATGTTCTGTCATTATCAAAAGGAAGAGCTTTGGTGCAATTCATTATCAGCTGAAAAATGATTACTGACACTCATTTTCAAGGGAAGTTTCATGGTCTTGCCTTTCCTTCTTGGGACAAAAACATCAACCTGTCTGAATCGCTCACAGAACAGGAATTGTGGCTTCTGACATATTCACATAGAGAATGGAGCTTGGAAGGTGGTTTTTAAGTGAATCTCAGCAATTTTGCTTTGTATAAAATGATCCTTATTGACTACTGTAAAGTTAAGCTAACTTGAATATCAAACATTACTTTTTGTTCATGAAACAGTCTCAGTTTTACTAAGGATAGCTCTGTGGAAAGTCAGAAGTGTAGCAGCTTGGCCATTTCTTAACTAGCCAGAAACTCAAGGGGAGAATAGATTGCAAAAAGAACATTTGAAAACCCAAAGAGCTATTTTTCACTGTTCTGACCCCTTTAACTGCTGAGCAGATTGACAGCTGAGATTCTAAGGTATGTGATTTCCACCCAAGAGGGAGCATCCTAAAAGTGTTAATCACTGACATTGTTTTAGTGCAGAACAAAGAGATGTCTTTTCCCTGATAATTGCAAATCCTGTAAAACATTCCTTTTACAGCACTGGAATACTTTAAAGACAAATATTTGATTCCTGGCTCAAAGAACAGACAGTCTCAGTTAGCCATGATCTGGGAGGCAGACACAGCAACTCCACTGCAGAAAGAGCTACAAGGAATGCTCTGGATTGCTTTATGGAGAAGTCAGATAACTTGATTGCAATGGACTGTTCCTTAGGCAGGAGGTAGACTAGATAATTGGTTCCTCCTTAAATGTGTGAACCGGCAACAAGAATCAGCAGAAACATGAGGTTTTCAAATGCATCGATTATGTAATTTCTTGATTCAGCCTTGTAAAGTTTTTTTGTTAATTAGATGATTAACTTATAAAGGAAAATAATAATAACAATAAAGAAGATAAAGACAGACACAAACACACAAGAGATGGGCATTGATTTTAGGGTGTGGTGAGAGGCAGCAGAAGGCAATTTGAAGGAAGTTGAAGGAGTTCCTCAGGGTGTAAATTGGTCCTTGAAAGGCAGGGCACCCTCTCTTCCCAGGTGGAAGAAATAAGTGATTATGGAAGAGGAAAAGATATGACAGGTAAGAGTAGAAGGGTGAGAATGAAGTTGTAATCAGTCTGTTGAAGAACAGCTTTTCTAGCAGGGAAGCTTGACCTGTGGTTGTTGCTAAGCTTTGGAAAAAGCTGATATTGAGTGACCTCAACAACTGAAGAAAAACACTGTGGTCTGAAGTGATTTTTTAGCAGTTAAGAGGTGCCAAGGAAGAAATGTGTCCCAAGCAGGTAGGAAACATCTCTGTTGCAGGAGGGTGCTAAATGGAGAATGAGAGATGGCTTGGCAGAATAGGGGAGGGTAAAGCTGGAAAGCAGTGTGCTAAAATGTTGCTTGGAAAATGCAGGGAATGGAGCAGCAGGTTGAAGTTGCTGATAGAGCAGAAGAGCGTGATGCTGTCGGAAAGCTAGGTTTGTGGGACATGGTCTTGAGAAGTGAAAGAGCAGGCATTGGAAAAAGTGTAGACAAGGCAAGGTTTGTGAACTGGGGTAATGTAATAAGAACAATATTTTTAAGGGTGGTTTTAGCTCCAGAACTGGCTAAAAAGAGACTTTATAAGGGGAAGGAACATATCACTAGTCAAGATGCAGACAGCTGGATTGATTTCACTGAAAAAGAAGAGCATAAACTTTTTTGGGATGGAGTGTGGGTTTTCAGTTGTGGGGTTTTGACTTCCTAGAATCACAGAATGGTTTGGCATGGAAGGGACCTTAAAGATTATCTAGTTCCAATCCCTCTGCCATGGGCAGGGACAGCTTCCACTGGCCTAGGTTGCTCAAAGCCCCATCCAGCCTGGCCTTGAACACTGGCAAGCATGGGACTGAAGTGATGTGGAAGCACTGCCTAGTAATGAAAAAGCAGAAAGAGGATAAGAGCCGGGATAAAAGCAAAGAAGTCTGATTACACATTGGAAATGTCGTGATGTTGGTGAAACAGCTTGGAGGAGGAGATAAGGAGATAAATTAGCAGATATTAACATTGCTAGCCGAAACACAAATGCTAGCCCTCATACAACCAGGAATGAGGCGCTGCCAGACTTGCTATTCACAAACCGAGAAAGCCTGCTTTGTAATATCTCAGTTAGTGATAGCCTTGGCTGCAGCGACCACAATATTGTGGAGCTCGGGATCCTGCTGAGTGTGCTGAAGGTTGGTACTAAAACAAGGGGTCTGGATTTTAGAAGAGCAAACTTCAGCTCACTCAGGGCTCAGCTGGGAGGGATTCCATGGGATGCTTCCATGGAAGAAAAAGGAGCTAGTGAGTGCTGGAAGTTCTTCAAGAACTCTGTCTTGGAAGCACAAAACCAGTTTATCCCCTTTAAAGGAAAGGGAAGTAAGAGGAGCAAGAGGCCCCATTGGCTCAACTATGACCTCCTGGGTCTATTCAAATCCAAAAGAGAAGCATACCAGAGATGGAGAAGTGGAGGATTATCCTTTGAGAGCTACAAGGGCATTGCCAGAGTGTGCAGAGATGCAGCTAGAAATGCAAAAGCCCAGCTCAGATTGAAACTGGCCATAGATGTCAAAAGTAACAAGAAAGGGTTCTTCAGGTATGTCAACCACAAGCAGAAACGAAGGAAAACACAGGCCCACTGTTAAATGGAAAAGGAGAGTCAGTCACCAACGATGCTGAAAAGGCAGAGGTCCTCAACACTTCCTTCACCTCTGTCTTACCAACACTGTTGGGTCCCAGGCTTTGGGTATGAAATTCCCGGTTGATCCAAACGTAGACCCTCCATCAGTGAAGGAAGAGTTAGTACGTGCATTATTACAGGAGCTTGACCTCTACAAATCGATGGGCCCTGATGACATCTACCCGAGGGTGTTGAGAGAGCTGGCTGACATCATTGCAAGGCCACTCTCCATAACCTTCGAGAAGGCATGGAGAACAGGGGATGCCCCAGAGGACTGGAGGAAGGCAAATGTTACCCCTATCTACAAGAAGGGCTTGAGAGAGGATCTGGGTAATTATAGGCCTATCAGTCTTACTTCAATCCCTGGGAAATTTGTGGAACAAATCCACCTGGGGCCATCACAACTCAAATGAAGCACGTGATTGGGAAAAGCCAACATGGCTTCACTAAGAGCAGATCATGCTTGACAAACCTGGTGGCCTTCTATGACAAGGTGACTTGTCTGGTTGATGTGGGGTGGACAGTGGACATTGTCTACCTAGACTTCTCCAAGGCTTTTGATACAGTTCCCCACAGTCTCCTCCTAGAGAAATTAATGCGTTATGGCCTAGACAAGTGGTCTGTGCAGTGGGTGGGGAACTGGCTGACAGGCCACACCCAAAGGGTGGTGGGAAATAGCTCCTTTTCCAAGTGGCAACCTGTCACTAGTGGAGTCCCCCGGGGATCGGTATTGGGCTCAGTGTTATTCAATATCTTTATAAGTGATCTGGATAATGGCGTCAAGTGTAGCCTGATGAAGTTTGTGGATGACACCAAGTTGAGTGGGGAAGCAGACATTCCAGAAGGGAGAGCTGCTCTGCGGGGAGATCTAGATAGGCTGGAAGAGTGGGTCAACAAGAACCTTATGAAGATCAACAAGGACAAGTGTAAGGTCACGCACCTGGGAAAACATAATCCAGAAGTGCAGCACAGACTGGGATCCACCTGGCTGGAGAGCAGCTCTGTGGAAAGGGACCTGGGGGTCCTGGTAGACAGAAAGCTCAGCATGAGCGAACAGTGGCTGCTGCGGCCAAGAAGGCCAACAGGCTGCTGGGTTGCATCAAAAAGGGCATCGCCAGCAGAGATAAAGAAGACATTATCCCGCTCTACTCAGCGCTTGTCAGGCCACACCTGGAGTATTATGTACAGTTCTGGTCCCTGCTCTACAAAAAAGATGTGGACAGGCTGGAAGGGGTCCAGAGAAGGGCCACCAGGATGATCAGAGGACTGGGAAGCTGCCATATGAGGATAGGCTGGGAGAGCTGGGTTTGTTCAGCCTTGAGAAAAGGAGGCTTAGAGGGGATCTCATCACCATGTACCAGTACTTAAGGGGCAGCTACAAAGAAGATGGAGACTCCCTTTTTACACGGAGTCACATGGAGAGGACAAGGGGGAATGGACACAAATTGCTCTTGGGGAGATTCCAATTGTACATGAGAGGGAAATTTTCACAGTGAGGACAGTCACCATTGGAATAATCTCCCCAGGGAAGTGGTTGACTCGGCCACGTTGGACACCTTCAAGAGTTCGTCTGGACAGGGTGCTGGGCCATCTTGTCTCGACTCTGCTCTTCCTAGAAAAGTTGGACTAGATGATTCCTGAGGTCCCTTGCAACCTGGGATTCTGTGAAAATTTAATATTCAGCGAGCAGAGACAGCTGCTGGAGGGTGGGACATAGATGGAAGAGTTTACCTAAAAGTAATTTTCCATGCTGTGACTTTCTCTGCGTACACTGTGCTATTTGTTCTCAGCATCTCTGAATGAAAGTAATTTCTCTCAGTGACTACCTGTGGAGGTTTGGCATGAGCCAGTCAGCAAGTTGTGTCTGATGCATCTGGTTTAATTGTATCTCAATGCTTAGAGTCAGAGCTTTAATATGTGAACAAGACCCTCTTAAAGGATGTAGGTAATTACACAAGTTGGTGTGGCGACATCTTGCCAGAAGAGATGTATTTTGTTTACCTTCTTGAATTTGGCAAGGAATGGCCTTGTTATTTGTAGAGGTACAAGTTCCTATAGCTGGAGAGCTGCTGTCTGGGCTCAGAAAGGAGTGAAATAACTGAGGACTACAAAAGCCTGTAGCCTAGCAGCTTATGTTTTTAGAAGGATGATGCAAGTAAAACCAGAGGCCTTATACAGGAGGGTATAAACTCCTGTATCTTTGACAAAAGCTAATACGGGCAAGGGATTGCGCTGGCCTCAGTGGGGAATTCTAGTGGTGCATTTTTGCCTTTTGAGCATGCAGCCCTAGAAACAAACTCTTCTGTGTCTGATGATGCAATCACAGCAGAATGTTTGCAGCCTAGCTTGGATTTGAGGCTCAAACCTGAGGTGCAGTATGCTGTCACTGTTGAGCTGATAACGGGCAGTGTCATCCATACTCTTGGCTTGCAGCAAGTTACCTGAAGCGTACCTGTATTTACCTTAGCTCATGCTGGGAGGCATTTAAACATAACTTGTCAAGATGTGAAGCCCTCATGTGGACAGTTATCACAGATGGGCTAATGTGTGGCAACTTTAAAGACTTGTACTAGTGTGAGATACTTCATTTAAATCCTCAGACTTTTCCAGCTGAAGCTTTTGCCTGCTTGCCCACAGAAGCTTGCACTATGGCATTGCTTCTTGGTTTGTGTTTGTTTGTTTGTTGTTTTTTATTTTTAAAAAGATGGTGTTGGCAGCCTGTGGCAAACGGTTGATATTAAATGTGTTGGTGTGTTATAAAAGGCACAAAGAGGCAGCTTCTAGCACCTGATATCCTGCAGTATATCTTCTCAAGGGGGCTGGGACTCTCTGGCTCTCCAAGAATCACAAGCTCCCTTATCAGCTGCTGATTCCGTTTGGCTTCTTTCAAAGGTGGTTTCTCCCATTGGCTTGAAGATCTGCCAACACTCATAATAACCCACGAGTATCTTCTTTCTAGCCAGTGCTTTGGCAGAAGACCTTCTGTCTTCATACTGCATAATTCCTTCTGGAGAGTAGAAGGGACGTATCATGTGCTACTGTTCATAGTTCTACATAGATTTTCAAATATGTGCTGTGAGGTCAAAAGGGTTTTTGAATTTTCTGCATTATTTCTATTGTATGAGATGTGAAAACAAATCTGTACTGAGATGGACCACTCTTTGTTGAACTTCAGTGTGAGCTAAACATATCCTTACTATAGTATGGCCCTTGGCATGTTAGTGTGCATTGAAAGGCAGCGAGGATGGGCACTTCCACTGGTGAATAATAATGGACAGATGATAGCATCCCAACTGCCCCTTCTTCTACCTGTTACACCAGCACCACTCATGTCGGTGTCACAAGACAAACGGTATCATCAACCTGTATGCAAGGCAATGAAAAATCATGCCTTCACCTGAAGGTGATGTAGCTGTCAGTGTAGCAAGGTTAAGGCATAGCAGTTGCATGGCCAAAGCATCATGCAGCCAATGGTGCAGCTAGTCCAGATACCTCAGTCACAATAATCATCTGTCTGCTTATTGCTGATCTGCTGGGACAGCTTATAATGTAGAACTATGCTCTGCAGATATAGCAGGACACATTAGCTGATCTGCTGGCATAAGATCTTGGACTATCCTGGAAGTAATTTTTCAGAAATCAGTTGATTTGGGTCTTGTTAATTCTCTCCTGGACTTTGAGTTTTTAGGCCTTCCATTACTTTTTGCAATTAGAAAGGTGAGAATGAGTAGCTTTAATATTTTTTGTTGGGCTCTGATCATGTTGGTATAAAAGGACTGTCTTGATGGAGGTCTGGGATGGTATCTTGTGCTGCATTTCTGCTGAGGTGCCAGGCTTTCCTTGTCATACTCTTCACGTTAGGAACTGACTTATTCAAGACAGGACTTAGCACTTGTTCTGCCTTTTAATCCAACTCAAGATACCCCTGACTCTAAATAAATCTGAAGTGTTCACTTTGGAATAGAAAACCAACATTTTAAGGTGTGTGGGAGAAGTGCTTATTCCCAGCTCAGTCCTATTATCAGAAGTAAAATGTTCAGCAACCCCGTCCATTGTGCAAAGGTGGGACATCACGAGGACCATGCGGAAGTCTTGACAAGACTCTTCCACTTTATGGTATCCATCACCACTGAATAGCATTTCCACTAGCATGAGCATAAGCAGAATTCAGGTTTGTCCACATAGTTGCAGCTAGCTGCAACCTGCCATTGACATCACTTCTCTTCCCTCACACAGAAGGTAAATTGTAGCCAGGTTGGAATATTTTGCTAATTAAAAAACATTAAATGATCTCCATCTACCTTATACCCAATGAACAATGCAACTGAATTATCATTGGAGCTTGTACACAACCTTTGATAATAATGGAGCCATTTGTATTAAATTCAGTCTTAGTTTTTTTTATTCCACCAAGTCCCATCACTGTGTTCATTGTATTTTGAAGTCAGAGCAAGCTTCCCTCTCCTGCTATTCACCTGATTTATTTCAGCCCCAACACACAGCTTCTAAATTCTTGTTAAATTTGTTTTTGAACAAAAGAACTAATTTCAGAGTCGGTTTAAATGAAGGACATAAGGCAGTTATGGTTCCATTCATTTGCTTGTATCTATTTGCTGTATCTGGAGAGCTATTGTTATGCATGCAATACTGGAAAATAATAATACTAATAAAAAATAATAATTCTCCCTGGGTTTGCTGTCAATAGCAACTATCTGAAGAGATCTCAAGCCTAGAGAGTGAGTGATGATATTTCAGTTCTGCTGCTAAACTTCAGTGCTATCTGGATGCAAAAAGAGGCTGAAGACAGACAGGAACTAGAGGGATATGCTCAGTCTGTGAAGACAGAACCTGGTGTGGTGTGACTGGGGCCATTCAACTCCACCTCAGACCCCTTCAGTGGGGATATGCCAGCTGCTCAGTGATGTGTGACTTAGAGTGCTGCTCTGAAGGGGTGGTAACTTCCATGGGAACTCTGCCTCCTCATGGCCCTCCTGGCTTTCTTATCTTTCCCAGAAAAAACCTTTTCTGACTTGAGGACATGCAACAGCTGAAGCTTTATCTCTGTCTTGAGCAGGGCTGGAGCAGGAGTTCAAGAGCTTAGAGAGAAGTCTGAGTGAACTCAGTATGTGTGAAGGGGTTTATAAAGCTGCTGGAGGGTTGTCTGTGACTCTGGGGACTATGTGTGGGTGATGTTGAGTGTACAGTAGGTTGTTACTGCTGCCTTTATTCCTTCCAGATACCACAAAATTTGACTGGCTTCTGCGGCCTTGGCTTCCCAAAGGAAGAAATTAAAAGTCTTGTTGTTTTGGCATCCAATTTGAGTCAGATTAGGGTCAGCACTGGTGATGAACTTGGCCTTGTAGGAGTTGTGCTTGTCTAGGCTAGGTGGTTGGCCTCACTCTTGGGAAGGTTTTTTTAAACCTAGATGTGTAAAAACATGCAGAATCCCAGGTTTATTGAAAAGTCTGGTTATTTAAAACCTACTGCCTCTGTCTTAGTCTTCCCTGAAAACACAGAACAGAAGAGCTGGGCAGGTGGGATTAGTTTTCTTTCTCTGATAAAAGCAGATTAATTTTAACACTGGCTAAAATTGCATCCATTTTTTCTTGGTAAATGAACCTTAAGACACATTGTCAGAAGTGAGCCTTCCATAATGACTGTGGTTAATATTTTAGAGCCATTTTCTCTGTGGATCAGAGCTTAGACTCAAACATGTGAGAATCTGCAATATATGCTGTACATTAGCTTGATTTCTGTTCATTTGCAGCTGAAGAGTATTTTTCCCTTCCTCTATGCTAATTTCAGAATACCTCAAAAGTTCTGTAGAGCAAGGGATTTGCATCTGATTTCATACCCAGATATATGTGTATTTACATTGGGAGATGTCTCACAGGCAGAAGGGAGGTAGGACAGTTCATGTGCCTTGTGGGTCTAAGCTGAGGAGGCTTGGGAAATCTCAGTTCAGTTATAGGAACTCTGCAGCAGAGCAGATGTGTTTTCCAGAAAATCCCTGTGCCTTGTGGTGACTCAGTTTCCTGAATTGTAGCATGCGTATTAAAATCCTTGCCCTGCTTCCCATGGGACCTATGAAACTAAATCTCTTCAAAGGCTGTGATGTGCTAAAATACTCTGTTAATAAGATGCAAAGGTAGAGGGGGAACACTCCTAGTGTTCACTGGCAAAGCACCTATTCTAATAATATGTAATTCTTTCCAGAGGCTCATTTTGGATATTGCTCTACTCCCTTGATTTTTGCTCTCTGAGCATGACAGTCAGCTTTAACAGAGCTCAGCAAGAAGCATTAATTTTAATTTATGGAAGTGTCCACTGAATTAGATAAGGACCATTTCTGCAGCGCTTAGTTCCATGAAGCTCATCTAAGCAATTGCTCCTACTGTCCTGACTTGGTCCTGTCCCTTCCTGGTGCAAGGAAGGGATAAGGATTGTGTTTTGGGAGCAACAGGGAAAGTTGGATCTCAGCAGGAGATGGGGTGGCTGAGGCTGCTGTGGGACCATGCCCGTGGGTTGATGTGGCTAGTTATGTTTCACGGGCTGAACATTGCCTGTGGGAATGGGAAGAGACTAGTGGGAGGATGTTATTTCTCACAGCACTTCCAGGAGTGTATTTCTTTTCAGTCTTGGATCTTGCGGAGTACTTAATGAAGAAGTAGCCTTACTTGCTCACGGACAGTTGTGCAAAATGCAAATTCCTGTGGTATGAGGAATACTGCATGTACCAAGGCACGTGCCCTGACTGTCTAGGTCTACTGGTCTTCCTAATTTTTTTTTTCCCCTCTGCATTTGTTCTGTACTGCGCAGTACAGGGAACACTGGGACCAGCTATAATGTGCTCAGCACATTCATATGGGGTGGGGAAGACCTGCTGCCTGTGTATCTCAAGACAGTACCCCTTTCTGAAGTGCTAGGCAAAGGATGGCTTTTGTCCCAGCTTTTGTTCCTGTGCCGTCTGTTTTCTGCAAAGACGGTCTCTGGCCAGATCCCTTTGGTATTGTCCATGGGTGCTGCTTCATCTGAAGAGAACATGGATGACTGAATGCCATTTTCATTTGCTATGTGCTCCACAGGGATATTTTCTGCCTGATTCCTACTCTTGCTTTCCTGGAAGAAAACATTACATTTCAGGCCATGGCACCTCTACTATTAAAACCCCATCTGTGTCCGACTGCCTGGGTTTCCCATTACTTTCTAGTTCTGATGCATAAACCAGTGCAGCAGAGTAAACTATATAGTGCTTAAAAATGACTTGACCGTGTCATTCATTCTTAACGTCTGCTTTGGCACTGCTTGGGGTCTGGGACAACTGAATAGCCCTTGTGGCTCACAAAGCTATAGCTGAGAAAATACAGCAGGAATATTGAAGTTTTAAGACAGCCACTTGGGAATGTAAGTTGGGACAAATTATGCTGTGGATGTAGGATAATGGCCTGAGCTTAAGATAAGAAGTTGTAGGACAAATGCAATAGCTCTGGTGTGCTAAAAAAAAAGATTAAAAATAACTGGACACAGCCAATGTAATAGTTTCCCTAAGAGCTCTTGAAAGAACTGAAATTGTTAACATTGCAATTATTGTCAAATAGGTTTTTTTTCTACTTACATATTCTGTTGTCTTGCATTTTGCCTAAATTAGGGGTTTCAATTTCTAGGTTATCCAGTTCTCAAGCCCTGATGTAGATTTCTAACACTTTGAGGTATACATAACCAGATCCTTGTTTACGAAGCGGGGGGTGAGGACGGAATGGGACACAGGGGAATTTGGAAAATATTTTTAACTCCAACAGGTCCTCAGTGAAAGCATACTGTTCTACTGACTGATAACCAGTAAAGCTAAGCAACTGTTCTTTCTACAACTTGGGTGTTGTATTCATTCCAGAGCAGTGACAGAAGATGGAATCTCTTATTACTGCTGTTTTGCCTTGATAAACCAGTACATTTTTCCTCAAAAGCCTTTACCAGTTTAACACTTTTCACCCTTACTCACAAGAGGAAAAGGGTTCTACAAAGTCTCAGGAAAGGTTTCACAAACTTAACACTTCATGAAAAGAAATTAGGAAGCACCAGCAACACAACTGGGGCGAGCCAGAACTCTCATTTCATATCTTTATTATGGGAATCCCCAGGGCTTCTGCTGGGACTCCACTCTTAGCTTTCTCTGCCCCATTTCACAGTGTTCTCACTGTGCGATTACCAGAAACCCAGCTTTATTTACGAATATCTGAGAAATTATCAGCACCATCTATTGGGGAAACAGTGGTATTGGTTTCTTCAGTGATTTGAATATGCAAAATCTTGTGTTTTCCAGCTTGCTTTTTGATTTCTACCTACGGTTTAAAGTGAAAATGTGCCTAGACAACCTGCTTGTTTTTTTAACTTATAGCAGCCTGCAATCTTGTGCTTGAGGGATTGTGCCTCATTTCAAAAGGTACCTTCAAGAAATGCAGCGAACCATTTAAAAGGGGGCAAGCAGACAAAGACTCAAATGTCAAAATGGTACCTCGGCCATGGCAGGTTCTGTCACATCAATAGGACAAGGGCAACAGCAAAGAAACAATTTGCAGCTGAGGAGATAGGCACGTCTAGTGCCTTGAGTCAACCTAGACTAGTGTGTCTGAGAAATTTGGGTGAAGAATGGGATATTTGACCTTCTTGATCTTTTAGGACAAAGAAGATTCTGTAGCTTGAAGAAAAGGCAGAGGAATTATCATTGCTAGCAGAAGACTGACTTCAAGGCACATCTCAGGGTTGGAGAGTATTCATGATCCAAAGTAATTTCAGGACAAGCAGGGTTTGATCAGTGCTGAATGCTCCTGATCAGATTAGCGGCCTCCCTAACATGTTTCAGGAAATTTGCCCATGTAGAGCCTATAAAGACATCTAGTGTGAAATTATCTCCCAACTCTTACTTATTCTGTTACATTATGGGCTTCTTCCTGTTTCTCTGGTATTCTCACCCATTGCATTTTTGTGCTGTTCCTGTAGCTGTGCATCACCAGTGCTTTTGTCTTCCCTAGACGACTCCTTCAACAGCAAGTAATTTTTTGCTAGGAGCACCGTGCCTGCAGGTCAAGGTTCAAATCCCACTATTGATAAGCAATGGTACTGCAAGAATACAGTAGGTAATGGTCTCTTAAGTCAATAAGACCTGCTCCCTGCAGTTGTGGGAAACAGCCCCTACACTGATAGACCAAGACCAATTTTACTGCTGATTTTAAATGGTTTGCCCTGCAACATTTGTTGGAGAACACTCAAATCTTTCTGATCTGTCCATTGAGAAAATCTTTCCTTAATGCCCAGCATAATTATATTTAGATCTTGTTTATCCACTTGCTGTTCTGCCAGCACAATCTTTTAATTTTCACTCTGCGGTATTTATATTGTCACCTTCTATTTAGAAACAAAAGTCCTGTCCTTTTGTAGTCTCTTTTGCTTGGTAAACAAGCAAAGGTCTTTTATGGCATGGCTACATGATTGCAGCAACTGAATTAGCATTTTAAGAAGTTAAGGTCCCACTGGTAACTTAATCAGTAGAAGTTTAGCTTTTTAAAAATTGGACAATTATTATTCTGTGCTCACTGGATGGCTATTGGAGAGACCTAGGAATTTTTTAGAAAGCACATATTTCAGTAGCTTGCTCTATCAGCGATAGGTAGTAAGATAGTTAGATTTCAGATAATTAACACTATAATATTCAGTGATTGTTGATGAATGCCATATCGAGAGTATGGGAGGATTAAATATGAAAGGAGGGAGAATAGAGCTTTATTACCTTTGGGAATATGGACTTGTTATAGATATGAAAGGGTTATTAAGACCTCTGTAGGTAGTGTAAGCTGGACAGCTTTAGCTTTGATCCCATGGGCTAGAGGGAATTGCAGTGCTCCTGAAATGCAAACCGCACTGCAGAATTGCTTATGCAGTGGCAACCTCCGGAGCTCCTTCACTCCAGTTTTAAGTGATCCCGGTGACAGGTTTCCCTGCACGCTTCCCTTGAGAGGTGTGTGCTTGGTCTAATTGATTGACCCATTAGGAACGCAAATTTCTCTTGCTATTCAGCCAAAATTTTCCTTCTGCTTAATTTCAGCCCATCACTCCTAGTTATGACCCCGGTGAGCCTCCCTGAGCTGCCTCTGCCATACTGTAGCTTTATTGATCTTGGCTCTGTACAAGTAATTCTTAAGTGACTGAACGTACTACTGGCAGTACTAGGGCAGTGATGGCACTGGGGAGAGCTTGTTTCTTGGCTGTCTTTGATCCAATGGGCTGGAAGAGAGGAATGCAATGAAAGAGTTTGGTGTTGCTCAGTAAACATTCTGAATGGCCATACGGAGCGGTGAAAAGTGATTTCTGAGTTTCTCAAGTCTTCAGATGCTTGAGTTTTCACAGCTGTGGGGGTGGGTGTGGGATGTTGTGTGCAAATATCCAGGCCACTGGATGTCAGAGCATGTGTCCTGAAATCAGAAGGTACCCCATATGTATTTGGCCTCTGGAAGGTCTCTCAAGGGTCACTTTTGGCTTCCTGTAAGTCTGTGTGTGAATGTGTTTTGTGGGGACAAGGGAAGGATAATTTCTGGGGAAGTGCTTTTCTGCAACGATTTGGCTGAGGAAATCTGTTGCCCTGTGGAAGAGGGGCATCATGAGAACTGACCCCCAAACTTCATACCCTATGATATTTTCACTTCAGTGTCTGGTCTAGGTTACATATTCTAGAAGCACTGAGCGTGTTCAATTCCCCATGAATTGGGGGGCACAGTCACCCCTGAACTTGCTCATACCCTGTTTAGGTCTGCCTTGTACCAGGTAGGTGTCTGTCTCACCATAAGCTTTGTGCTGGTGAGTTTGTTCTGCTTCTGGGGGTGCCACTGACCTGAGCGGCCCAGCAGGAAAAGGATCAGTGGTGCTGCTGGATTCCAACGTTTCCATGGACATACCCTTTCTGTGCCTCAGTTTACTCCTGGATGCAACAAAGTCTATTTCCCAGCGGTACTGGGTGGAAAGGGTGCGATTTAATTTGAAGAGCATTTGCAAGACATTTTGAGCAGCCTGCTCATGCTGTTGTGAAAACTGCTTGTACATACTTCTCTGAGCTCATAGAAAATAGACCGACAGGATGGTTAGAGGGACGCTATTATTAAGAATTTTAAAACCAGAACCACTGATGAAATTATTTCCCATGTAGGTGAAAGTAGGGAGCATGTGTGGGTTTGTATACACTGGGAAATACAGCCATTCTGTGGAAGAACAGCATACTTGTCTGTACGGTTACTTCTCCCATTGAGTCTGCTGAACACTAGGACAAAACTGTAGTTCTCAAGCCTTGGGCACTGCACAGTATTTAAAAGCTGAGGTATCAAACTCCTCGTTTTAGGATATAAAGCCCCCTGTCAATGAAAGAAGAGCTAAGTCCAGAAAATTGCAGCAGCCTGCTGCTGAAATTCTAGTGGGCACTCTGAGCCACCCACATACCGCTGTGTGTTCCCAGAGGCTGGCTGTGCAAATATAGTAATAAATGTGAGCTGTGCACCTTTCCGCTGTGACTGCACAAGCAAAGCCAAGCCAATTATTTGCCCATCAGAGCGAGGTTATGGTGGCCCTCCTCCCCTCGTCTCTAGCCATTCTTTTGGTTTTGTATTGTTTTGCTGAGAGTGTAAATGCAGGTATGATTAATTGCCTTGCTGACCTGATTCTGTCTCTGTGTGGGATCTGCTTATATCAAAATACGCCAGCCCAAATGACTAAAGTGTGTCAAGGTGTGGTGATTAAAGAATTATAAAATAGTTTCTGAACATCCTATTCTCAACTCATTGTGACTTTGGACAGAAGCCCAGACAAGGCGGGGGGAGAGAGAAGGGTAAAAAAATAAAAGGAGTAAATTCTGTGAGAGGGACTTCTGCAATATTTTGCTCCCATTTTATTGAGAACAGAAGATTGATAACAAACATTAGTGAGACAAAATTGCAGTGATCTATATAGATTCCCAGGTGGACAAATTTAATGTTAATAAAATATTATAGCCTGCTCTACCACAGAACTATTGTACTGATCATAACATGAAAGGGCTTAATATATAGGCAGGGGAACGTGTGTGCTCTTATAATATGGATGGAGGCATCTAATTTTCCACTAATAGATTAAAATCCTGTGTTGGGCTGAAACAGTGAAGTGCTTAACTTTCTGCTAAGCTGTGGATGATTACTCTGGGAGAAGATGCACCTGGCAAACTCTTATTTCATGTGCCAAAGCAAACCCACTGGGTCTTGCTGAAATGACCCCTAAGCCACCAGTGCCTGAAATCCAGCAGCTCAGGTGCCCTGTTTGTTGCTGTTGAGGTTGTCAGCAAGCTGTGCACCCCTGTGGCTCTTGTAGGTGTAAGTGTGGCTCAGCACATCAGAGTTGGCAGTTTAAGTTCTTTCTCCCTGCTGCTCTAGAGTCTGTGGCAGGAACTGAGCAAAACCAAAAAACGGCGAACTGGAATTTAACACTTCAGGATGAGAATATTTTATGTGGTGTTTTTAAAAGAAGCTTCTTTGGGGTTTCTGTAATGCCTGGTTTTATTTTATTACAGACGATGCTGAGTGATGGGCTTGGTAGCGCTGCCTTGTGCTGGTTTCTTACCAGCAGTCATCTGTCTCTGCTAGGGTGGGAGAGGAGCTGATGCTCTGCTCTGGTCCTGGGACACTTTTGTGATGATTGCTTTAGTTTACAACAAATACCTACTGGCTTTGTGGTCCTAAAATGGTAAAGGAAGAGCAGAGATGAATTTCACCCATCCCCTGCTGTCCTGATCCACCCTCTGACTTTGGCCAAATTGCCAGAGTCGGGGGAAATTAATTACTTCCATGCTTAGCCCTCCCGTGTACTTCAATGCACTCCTTAATCCCCTCAACTTAGTATATTTAACTTATCACAAAGGTAAAAGGGGAGGCAAATTTTTGGTGATGGTATTTAGCTACTAAATTCCCATGGTTTCCTGTTTCAATCTCCAGTGTGATAAACTAATGTGGCATACTGGATATCTGCTTTCCTTTAAACCATGTAGAACTGATGAATTGCTGTTTCAATTATTTTTAGGGATTTAAAAAAAGATGAAATTAATATTTTCTTCCAATATTAAATTTCAGAGGCTAAAACATTTTGGAAGTGTAGATAACATTAACTGCAAAATCATGTTTGTTTTGACAGCATTGTATATATTAGTCATGTGAAATGAAGAAAACTGTTTATTTCTTTTGTTTTATTTTGGCTAAAACTCCTGTTTCTGGTTTCAGTTAAAACCTAGTATAATCCTAACCCTGTTATTCTTTCTGGATTTTTACCCCAACCCTTTTCCAGTTTTTCTAGTGTAAATATTTAAGAAACAGAAAATACAGAAGTAGCCCCTATTCCCCTTTCTTCTCTGTGCTGTCCATGTATACTCTAAATGCTGTTTTGAAATGTAAAGAAACATTCCTTTTTCAAATAACGTCAAAAGAAAACTCAGTCTAGAAACCAAATAAATCAAAATTCAATCAAGAAATTTCAATAAACATTTTCAGAAAGGGATTATTTTTCTCTGATATATTTTCCTGGGAAAGCAAGCCATAGGTTTCTTGACCAACTCTAATTACTAATAACAAAGGGGACTATCAGAAAGGAAAGTGATATTGATACTTCACTTAATTTCCACTTTTTTGTCCTCTGAGTCAGAAGATTGATTAATGATTGATGCCTCCCAGGGCTGGAACCCAGGATGCTTTGGTTCAATTTCCTTTCCCATCATAGCATTCTTGTTTGGGATCAAACAAATCAATTTCTCAAGCTGGGATATATAACCTGGGTTTATCCTGCAGCCAGCTCACTGGAGTTCCTTACTTTGCTTTAGGTTTTTGAATCCTATGGAGAGCAGTGCAGCATCTGGCTCTGGTAGGATATATCTTTTTCTGGTCCTTTCTCATAAACTAGATTTTACTGCTCACTGTGCCTGCTCTTATGCTTTGAGTTCACTTTAATATATGGCAGTCTTTTGTCATGTGTTGTGGACCAAAGAAAGTCAACTGCAGAAGGACATTAAAGGACTAGGTTTATGTGTACACTTGCAGCTTTTCCTAAGCATGAGCTATGGGTTGCAGAGTTGGGAGTGGGGAGGGATATTCAGTCCTGCCCATGCCCAGATTTGATCAGAGTATAAGAGTAGTAGGGGAAAAATCTACAGAAGTGTTCAGACTTGAAACAGTAGCTCTTATTACATCCATAAGTTCTGGTTTTTTTTTTCTGCCAGGTAATTTCTATTCTAGCAGACCAATTGGTCATGAATTTCAGATGCCTTTATGCTGGGGGAACTGATCTGTCTTGGGTAGAAACCAAGAATGGAATTAGGTTACCTGTTTTGGTTCACAGCTTGCTGACCCTGCTGGGCAACCTCTAGCAAGGTGCTCCACTGGTATCTATTTGCACTGCCAGTTCTTTGAGGCAGCAGCTTTCCGTAGGATGGTTATGCTTCTTTTGGAGTCTTGGCGTCAGTGGTCTGCACGCCTTGTTGATCAGTAGGTGAAAATACAGACCACATAATACTCTGGACTGGCTGAATCATTTCCTTCCTTCCAAGGAAGGCATGACTGCTTCAGGTGGCCTCAGTCTGGTATACCAGTCTCCAGGAGCCAGAAGTTGGGTACCACTGCTTTAGATGCAGCTGTTAGGCATCTATCATCCCCAATTTTAAAAGTGCTTTCCATACACTTTCCTTTAAAAAGAAGGGGGACTGTGGTGGTGGATGAGCTCTGTAAAGCCATTATTTCCCTCAAGAAGTAAAGATTAATGTTTCTGCATAGCTGTTGCTGTTATTCTGGCTGCTTCAGAACAGCTGTGCTAAAAGTGAAACAATGGGTTGTCACTTCTAAAATGTTGGTGCTGTAAAGACAAGGAAGGAAAGGAATGGCAGATGTTTATCTCCATGTTTATACCAAGTTTTAGTGCATCAATCACTCAGTGCTATCAAGACTTGTGGAGGAAAGATAATAAGATTTACTGGTGGCTGTTGGGATAACCCACCTGATGCATAAATATGTTAGTCAAACTTCAGTGAGTCTTGGTCTATCAAAATGAAATAGGAAGAAAGGAATGCAGGCCTCTCAGCTATGGAGCAGCTGAACTCTTTGTGGGAGGTCAGTTCTTCATGTTCAACATGAATTGCACGAAGCTCCTGGTGGCTTGCTTCCCCCCCCTCCCCCCAACCCGTTCGGTGAAGGACTGAGAGGCAGAAATGAGGAAAACAGATTTGCAGTGGAGGAGGCGTAAAAGGCAAGGAATAAGATGCAGTTTGCATGTTTTCCATCCTCAGGTGTTAAGTCATCGTTGTGACCATGGCAGTTGGACTTGCAGCAAGCTGCTCAGGTGATGCTGGAAAGGGGAAGTAGGGGTTGTGACAGGGAAAAAGACTCAGCTGAAGAACTGAAGTAACCTATGAGCAGTTGAATAATAAGAAAGAAGTTTGACTCATGATTATTTACTACTTCTTAATTATCAGTAGAAGCAGATGATTCAGAGCATCTTGGGGAAAGGACGGCTGGGTTTTCCCTTACTTCACTCCTGAGAAAGAGGAGTGTTGTCTCCAGCTAACTTAGTTTTTTTTCCTTTGCATTTATTGGCCCCTTCTGATGCTGTTAGTGTCATTCTGAAATAAAACACAAGCTGTGATCATGACATGTCTGTGTAGTTACTAGTATACAGGTGTGGATAGTCCAGACTATTGATTCTACTTCAAAGTTACCTGTAATTTTTGCTGACATATTTGGAGTTTTGCATTTTGACTGATTCAGAGCTGAGTGATAAGGACTCATCTAATCACAAAATCAGTCTGGAACCAGGCCCAGTTATCTCATGATGTGTAGCACTTTGGGATTCATGGAAAAACAAACACCAAAGACGGCCTGAGCATCTGTGGACCCGGTAGAACAAAGACAAGGCAGGCTAACGCAGGGACTAGTCCTTGTTACAAGCAGATACCGGTGTGCAGTGCTGCAGGCTCACTCCTGCACTGTAGTAAGGAAAACATGCAACAGTTTCGGCTGCTCTAAAATGAAAACCACATATGAATGGCTTCTCCTTCTGCTGTGTGGATACAAATGCATGTATGCCTACCCATACAGGCAAATAAAGCTCTGGATCCAAAGAATAACCAAAAGTCCATGAGTTAAGCCACCAGGCTACATATATAACCCAAGAGAGGTCCCTGAAGTTTGTTTTATTCTTGCATGCTTGAGCTTGGACTACCTGCTTTGCAGTGGGATCCCCCCCCCCCCCCAAAAAAAAAAAAAAAAAAAAATTAAAAGTGGGAGGAACCTCAGGAAATCTCCAATCTAATCTGCTTAAAGCAGGGACAGTTTGAGGTCCAGCTAGGTGGTTCAATGCTATTTCCAGTTGTGTCTTGAAAAACTCCCCAGATGGAAACTGCATAATTCCTCTGAGGAACCGGTCCCACTGCCTGACTCTCCTCACAGGGGCAAATGCTTTCCCTTGTGTCCAGGCTGAACCTCTTGTGTTTGGGGTCTTGTTACAAGAAGCAGATCAATAACACAATATAGTTCCTGCACTTGCCCATGTTACACGTGTCCAGAAGATGAGGTTGCCTTCAGGCACCCTGTTGCAGAAGATGAGTTTCTTCAAGAACTTAACAACTTGCGCTTTGAAGCACAACTGTGGTTTAATAAAAAACAAAAGACCCCTCTTAACAGCCCTGAGTGACGTCTTCTATGCTCAGAGTCAGTTCCAGTCTTGGGAGTTTTTTATTCATCCCTTTTTCTCTTGAACAAGGTGTCTTTAAGAACATATTTGATAATCCAGGAGATGTCTCTGAGACTTAAACACCAGCTACTCAACGTGATTGGGTATTTGCGTCAACATAATAAGAAATTCTCCTTTGCATCCAGTTGTTAATGACATTGCTTAGAAGTGACACTGCCTGGGCTGCTTTCCTTTTCTCAAAGATGCTTTAAAATTCTATCCCTGATAAGTTAAAAAACAATCTTTCCCTTAACTTCTAAATGACTGAGCTAGGTGAGGATTGGGTGCAGAGAAACCATTATCCGTCATGCTTAATTGAACCAGTGCATTAGACTGAATAAATTTCACTTCAGTAGTGTCAAAGCTCCATGGGTGTGTTAACGGGGGTTTATCCAACTGGAGTTTTATTACTTTGCAATTATTTTTTATTATTGCCTTAAACAAAAATAAAACAACAACAAACCCTGGTTTGTTTGTTTTTAAAAAGCCACTGGCACGCTGCAGTTGCCCTGCTACAGTATTAGCAACAGGCTCTACTCATCAGAAGATCCCCATACTGTCATGGGATCAGATAACGAAACTGATGTGCTCTGCTCTGGCTTTGGGTGAATGGACATACCTCCAGCTCCAGATCTGTGTGCAGGGTTGGAACCCAGCAGTTCATTTCTCTGGTGGGATGCAGAAGCTCTATAGCCTCACGAGCACAAATATTGAAATAGCTCAATAACAGCCTGTTCTCTACTGTCGGTCATGCCATAGTTTGCCTAGTCCGGCCATAGATGGCTCCATTTTTAGTGATAATTTTATGCAGTCTAATAGAATCAAAATGTGTTTCTTCGCTTTTGTTTTCTGATCTGTTTCATCTTTATAACTTGTCACACTCCCATATTTACTCATTACACAGACCCTTTCCTTTCTTTGATTTCATCCCTTAGCTCTTTGTATACCATGCTGTTTTCTTTGCAAAAACAATTATTTAACCATAATGATGTTACCAGCAGTCCTATTTTAATAAATAACAGATTTCATGGCTGGAGTTGTGTTCTGCTATAGTCCTGATTTCTCATGGGGACTGAAATTATTCCATGCAAGACATATCTGATGTCTTGTTTTAGTTATGCACATCCAGCTTCCCAGCTGCTAGGAGAGGCAGATTGTGACTAACATTTAACATCTTTACAGCTCTGGGAGATGTAAAGTTAGGAATGGGAGGATCTGTTTTATTTTTTCATTCTCTTATAGACTAATTTTTTGTCTCAAAGGTGCTATGCACCTACCTCTGGCCAGCTGGGAAGTGATGCTCTGACTTGAGGTAAATCTCAGCTTTGAGTACTCTGGAGCTCAAAAAAAATCACGGGGCTGGAAACTGAAAAGAAAAACACAATTTGGCAATAAATAGACCAGACATGATTGAATTATTGAATGGAAATGAAGTCCTAATTATCAGGACAGCTGATTGAAAGATGGACAAGCTTTTGTTACCACTTTTCTGGACATCTGCAGGAGGGACTCAATCTGCTCTGAGTTTTGGGACTGCGTCCAAGGCCAGACTCGCTGCCCATATGCACAATGAGTCAGAAAGGCTGGCCCTGGAGGTTGCTCTCCAGAGCCTGTGCGCTGGGGTGGCTGAAGCCAGCCTGCCAGGCGCTGCCCTCGCAGTCAGAGCAGGGTGGGCTGCTGAGTGCCCGATGTTTACAACTTCCTCTAGCTCCTGGACCCAGCTATAAAGCCTAGCCTAGACGTGGCCGTGGGCCTTTGTGCAAAACCAAAGCAGCGGTACATCTGGGCAAACTTGCTGTGAGATGCAGCAGTCTTCAGACTGAGCCAGAGCAGGAGGAGGTTCAGGGTAAGTCAGGACGCGGCAGTTTCATCACAGCGTGCCAACCGGCCTCCTGTGCAGTGGGGATATCTGGGTTTTGTGCTGTGGGACTGCTGCAAAGTCCTGCAAATGTGAATCAAAATGAGTGCCTTTATTAGTAAGAGGACAAAGACCAGAAAGGCAGGACTTGTGGGTTTCCATGCCAATCCTCCTGCGTGGCCATGGGTACCGCAATTAACTGCTCGGTGCTTTGGTACAAACCATCTGTAACATAAGCATCCTGATACTTACCTGCCTCTGAGGGCCATTTACTTAATTAAATTGCTGAGATCTTCAGGTAAGAGATAGTTTAAACAAGTAGTTCTGTCCGCAGTAGAAGTAATGGAGCTTGATTTCCAATGGCTTTGTCTTGTGGTTCATTGCCATCTCTGATTGAAACTTTCCCCCTGGGCCAAGACTTCATGAGGGTTTTCTTTCTCTTCCTAATTCTCTCTCCAGGATTCACAGGTGTTCAATAAGAGGTAAGCTTGGCCTTTCTGGTAGAAAGGGCACTCCCAGGGGATGTTTCTTGGATGTCTCTTTTCTGCCCAGCTGCCTGGATTTTTAGAGATTTTTTGGTGTTACTGCAGCTGTAAAACTTGCTCCAAGTCAGCCAGTAGGTTCAAGCAGTGCCGCAGTAGGGGAGGCTTGCGGACACATTCGCATGCAAACTCACAGGGCAGCTTGCAAAAGCCTCACTTGCTTTGGAAAGCATGGGGAAACCAGAGCATGATAGTGCAGACCTATTGCTTAGAAGCGGTGGAGGAGCTGAGACAGGCGGTGAGGTTCAAGTGCGTATCTTGGACAGGTGTTGTGATCAAGGCTCCTAAATCACTTGGACACTTTGCTTATCTGCTCCAGTGTGATGCTGTCCTAAGGGTGCCCACACCCCTTTCTCCTTTTTAATCATTCCCTTTGCATCTGGACACATTCCTGCAAGGGAAGTGTGGTTTATGGATTTTCCTCAGTGCTTAAAGCAAAGGAGAGCCTGTCAAAACCAGTTAGCTGATCCCAGGACTCTTGAGTTGCTGCTGCAACTCCCCTTGCTGTAATCCCTTCCTGCTGACAGGCTGCCTGATTGGGAAGAGTTTTGTAGGATTTTTCAGCTGTTCCAGCTTTAGGGCACACTGCCTTCTGGGACTCCCACAGACAGCCTGGAGATAATGCAGATGCACCCTGGCACCCTGCTTTAAATTAGGCTGGTGAATGGACTGCAAGTCTAGGAGAGCAGCTGGTGGATCCCTCACCGCAAAGAAGGGTGGCTGAAAAGAGGGTTTGAAATGGGGATCAGGGAATGGGGAACATATCTGGTGGCCTCTACTTGAATGTGAATGTGTGTGAATACACATATCACTACATCTGCGCCCTTTAGGCAGTACTCCTGCTGTGGTTAAGCTTGTTATCAAGCCAGCTCTGTTCACAGTTTCTCCCTGTTACAGTTATAGTCTGGGTGAAGCACAGTGAGAAACTCCTGAGCTACATTTCTGTTTCCTGGGGTTCTGCTCAGCTGAAGCTGGGAATAAACTGACAGTGGGATGTAAATGCAGAGTAACATCACTCACTGGTGGAGGAATCCATGGGTGCAGGAATTACACTGCAGATGCAGAGTCTGGCTTTTGGGCTTGCAGCTGCAGAGAAAATGAGCAATGAATAGGCAGTTAATTGAAATCTAAAGTAGCTATTTACTGAAAATATAGTCTTGCCTTTTCTTCTGTGTGTAATCCGAGTGAGATCACTTAAAGTCAACCTCTGACCCAACTTGTTTCCAATGTTTGTTTGTTTTCCCTTTCCAGCTGAATTTATATGCCATGCTTTTCATTCTTTCTTTTTTTTTTTCTTTGACGCCAGCTCCTTGTATTGTTGATCCTCACTGTTAAACTGCTGCTATGCATCTGTGGTGGAAAAATGATCTTTCACTGAGCCAGTTAAATTCTGCTAAATTTCGTTCAAGTAATTGCAATTTTAGAGAACAGGGATGCAAAAAAGACTATTTGGATAAAGAAGGGTTTACAGGTCTGGGCAAAAGAAGTTTTAAAATTTTTTGGGGATGCTTAGGGTAAAGGTTGAGTCAGGAAAAGAGGTAAATATTTGTGAGGTCTCATTGATTGGATGAGGCTACTTAAGTCTGCTTAAATTATTTGCGGGGCTGAGGGGTTCATCCTTGAAAGAATAATGTGGTTAATAATAATGCTCCCACTGGCTGAGTTGCTGACTGGTAATTTGTACCTGCTCAGCTTTTTCACATTTAGATATACTGTCTTATGAATATGTGGTGTCAGTGCTTTCATTTAGAAAATCACATTGGTCAAAAGTGTAGAACAGGAAAGTATTTTACTGAGAAGATGAAGTTTTCTTATGTGGGAGATTACAGAAAACAGCACAATAACACTTTAGTATTCTGATGATGTAGCTGCTAATGGCCTCTGCCTCTAAAAGCTCCCTATAAGCTAATGCAGAATGTGATTACCGAGCAGAAGCCCTGACAATTGGTTTGCGCATGGGTACAGTATTGACAGTATCTTAAACACAGCCAATATAGGGACCGCTTGAGATCAGCTGCCAGCAGAG